>NC_061113.1:144645630-144957382 GCF_002878395.1 Capsicum annuum
CCTTACTAGCTTTTTCTCTCATTTCACCCTTTTACATATGCACTTTACACTACTCACACCTATGATACCCACCCTCAACTTAGAAATTTTACCTGAGTTGAAGTACACAATGTCCAAGGAGGACCAAAGCCAAAATGGGTTCATTTTAACACAAATGGGAAGGTGAAAGGTGAAAATAAAAAAAATAGGCTACAAGGATCAAACAGGAATCAAGGGATACTATTTCGCATATAGAAGGTCATTTAGGCTAAACATGGACTAAAATAAAAAATGAACTATGATCCTTTCCTAACTGACTATCCTTCAACCTAGGCAAGACTAATCAGGCATGTTCTAAATTCAATACACAAAGGGAACTAAGTAGTATCTCACACACATATAGGATAGAGTAAATATTACTTACTACTGCTTATTCGGTTCATGCAATTGTCAGCAAGTGATTATCATATCCGTAATACAAATAACAAAATCCACAATGTTCACACATATACATTCACACATTTCTAAGACACATTTTCTTGGAGGGGTATCAAAACTTAATCAAAATATGACTACTGCCCTAAATTCTTAAAACTCCCCTAATTGCACAATAACATCACAAAAATACAAAATAAAACATAATACGACATAAATAATCCTAGACATGCCATTTCTACAACCATACCGTAGCTAATAAGAAAAAAAGTACAGTAACAAAAACCTGCCGCAGCTATGGTATACCACACCCCCAAATAAAAAACTGCACACTATCCTTAATTTATGAAAATAATAAAAATAAAAGGAAGTGAGCACATACCTAGGACGCATTAAGCATTGTGTCAGGAGCATCACCAGATACGGGCATATCAACTAGAGGAGGCGATGGTGGTGGTGTCGTAATACTAGAATATGCACCCATTTCTACATCTATATGCCCTTTCCTATCAATGCCTACAGTATCCATTGAATTATGTATAGACATTTTAACGACCTGGTCATATGGAAAATCAGGATCCTGCAAGTCTTTTATGTGACCTCTCATGTCCCCAACTATTGGGACCTTCTCCTTCTCCTTCACAAAGAAATCAAAATATCTGGATGCACTTCCAGGTGATATTTGGACCACTGGGGGTATGACTGAAGGAGTGGGTTCTACATGGCTCTCTATGAGAGAGCAAACCATTACTTGTAATATATTTATCTCCTCCTTCATCTGGGCTAGATCCAGCACATCTTTCTCTGTAAATTAGGTTGTAACCCATGTATCAAACTCATCAAGACATACCTATAAGTCAGCATGTATCTCAAATAAAGTAGTTTTATGTGCGGCCTCTGCCATCTCGAATCTAGTCCAAACCCCTAAGTGTATCTGCTCATATAGGGTAGTTATCTCAATCTCAAAAACCTATAATGAATCATTGGTGTCCCTATGACTGTTCACTAAGATCTGTAAGAACTCTCGAGATATAGTAATCATACCTGCAGCAGAAGCTGTAGTGGATGGGTGAGTTGGCTTTAAAGATACGTCAACCGGCTCTAAGGTCAAAGCCGAGGTTGATGAAAAAGTGGCTAGTGTTCCCTCTCCCTGAGTACTCATATTTGGGGCCTCTCTCTACTCCCCAATCTCAAAATTAACACTAACACCAACAATTTCTCTATGTGCAACATCAGGCTCTATGGAAACTGATGGGCCCTTAATCTAGGCCTGAGTACTGTAGCAGTCTCTCTATATCTCCTGGGAAGGCCTGGACATGCCAGATTCTTCATACTCTTCATCTATGCAAGAGATATAATAAGTACCCTCTAATCTACTATTGGTATCGTAGGTACACCGGCCTAATCACATAACCACTGAATTGGGCATGGGAATAGCAAATAATCCATCTCCCCAAATGCTCTATCATGGATCTCATGCTAGAGAATGGATATAAAATTGATAACATATCAAGCCATCTTTTTAGAAACCAGGGCTACTCTCTCCCAAGTCAACAAATTATCTGACCCAGTAGGGAATAGTCGATATTTGATGAGCAGCCACCAAAACATAGAATCTAAAGTCAACGAACCCTTCTTGATCACACCATAACCCTAGATCTATAAGGTTATATCACCCAAAGGTAAAATATAATTGGCTATCTACCTATCTATCTCAACCCTCTCTCATCTATGCTCAGCTTCTCGTATAATATATCGATCACATGTGATTCTCAATCTGCAGTCAAAATTTGATACAGATGTAGGAGTGATTTAATCCAAACCAAAAATGACCCAACAGATAGTCTCTATTGAAAGATCTACTCTGACCCCTCTTAAAATTGTATGATCAAATTATGGCTGCTTCATATTTCTCATCAGTCCTAAAGCTTTATGCGTATGAAGAAATATTGTAGCACAGTATGATGCATAAAACTCATGTACCATATCCAAACTATAAGAACTGAGTGGTCTGGTCATACACTCAAACTGATAATGATCAAATGTATCTCGTAACTATAGTACTCAACTCAGTCCATATAGATCAATCTGATGCTCCTAAAAAATAATACTCTTAGGCCTTCCTACCTGCAAGATACGACTGTCCATATAAAGTATCTCCTGTATTTTCTCTACTCACCACCTCAGATTTTCTTCCTCAAGAGGTGCCTCACAGGCATGTGTGGGTGACGGACTCTTCCCCTGATGGACTGGTGCATTAAAAGAAGGCTTCTTTGTACCCTCCTCAAACTAAAGTACATTTGATTGTTGTACAATATGGTGGTACCCTCCTCACACTGTGGTCCCGTTGATGACTCCTCTTACTCAGCATTCTCAGATGAATCCTGGGACCCCTTTTCAGACTGGGGTCGTGAGCTTCTCTCTGTGAAACTAAATATAAATCTGCCTGCTCATTATCATCATCATTTGGTAGAGGACAATATGGAGGTGATCTCTGTACTGACTTCATCCTCGACCAGGATACACGTGCCTGTGAATCCTGGACAATCTGGACAACCTCGGTTTGAGTCCTAGGTTGGGTAAAGACTGGCCATTTGCCCAACTGTGACTTCTCAAGTAGCGTCCATCCCATAGCATTCAGTAAAATAGTTTGATTCACCTAGCACATCTGTCCTCTAGTAATTTTGTGGTTACCCTATCTACAGCATCCCAAAGTTACTGAATCGGGTACTCTTCTACCGAACTACTAGGTTTAACGGACTCATCCCATCTTCTCAAACTATCATGATTCTTATCCATAGCTGTTTTTGGTGCCATGATAACTTGAAAAACCAGTCATTATTTTCCAACAAAAATGAGGGATTCCAAAAGTCGGAGAAAAACTCAAAATTTGGAAAGTTTGAATTTTTCCTTAATTTTCACACCCTTATAACCTATTTGAAATCCCAACAAGTACAATGTGGAATCACCTATAAAGAATCATGATTTTCAAATAAAACTAAAAATGCTCAACTTTTGGTAGAACTCTACTCATTCAAGTTCAACTTTCGATTAGGGCGTAACCTTAGAATTTAATTCAAAACAAGGCCCTACATCAAGATTATTGGCTACTTCAAGGATCCTACATACAAGCTTGATGGATTCCATATATTTTTCATGGTAATAGACATATCAAATTTTTTTCTCAATAAATAATTCAATACATAACTGTTAGGAGCCAAGAAACTTACCTTTTTCATGAAAATTTGGAAGTGAACAGTGAAGAAATCAAGCAAATCCAAAGTTAGAACTTGTTGTTAGTGTGTTGGAACAAGTTGGTATCTCATAAAGTTTCAATTTAGCATTTATTTAAGTTTGGGTTGTTCATATTTTAAGAGGGAAGTTTAAATTTAAAAAGAAAAGTGAAATTTTGAGGATTTGAATGGGTTTGAATGAGGCTAATGATATTTAAATATAGGTGGGGACAGTTTTAGGTCATAAATATATGTTGGTGGGCCCAAAATTTTAATTAAAATTTGGGCCAACAATTGACCTAGCTGTGGAATCTACATGCGCCTGCCACATGCGGGCCGGCATGCGCAGGGCGCATGTTGACCAAAATTTTTTTCCCGTGAACCTGAATTCTGGACTTGGTATTTTTATGTTTATACAGATACTCGGGGTTCCAAACTTGCATTTATGAACCAAAAATAATGATTACAAAATTTCAAAACTTATCATTTTCATACTAAAAAAGCTCATCTTTGTAATTTAATGCTCAACTTACCTGGCCCGTGTGGGACTTGTGACCGTGGTGGGTTGATCACACCATCCCCTTACCTGGAAATCAATGAATGTATCAATTTTACAATATTCTGGGCAAGTCCAATAGCTCAAACCTATAAAATAAAAATTACAAAAAATGTGAGCACTAAAATAATGGGTTGCCTCCCACCTAGTGCTTTATGTAACGTCACGGCACAATGTGTCTATGTTGATTAATATGACTTCACCAATAATCCCATGGTGTACCTCCCATGAAGAACTTGATTTAATGTCGTGACACGACACGGGTATCTTGATTAATCAAAGTTTATCAAGATAACCTTTGGAGTACCCTCCATGGTCATCAATAGAATCGATCACTGATACCACTCTCATATCGGTTGGTTGCTTTATTGATTTTTAGATATTGAACATAGCTTCCATACCATTAACTCTAAACTTCAACTCTCTTTTCTCCAAGTCAACCATCGTTCTATCTATGGCCATAAATGGTCTCCCCTATAGGATGGGCATCTTAGTTTCAAGCTCACAGTCCAGAATGGCAAAGTCAGTTAGAAAAATGAAGTTATCAACTCTCACAGTCATATCAAATGAAATGCCCACTGGGTTCATCACCATGTGGTCGGTCATAAATAGCTACATTGAAGTCGGTTCCATAGGGTTTAAACCTAATTTCTTTAATATAACCAATGGCATAATATTTATGTTTTCTCCTATGTCACATAAGGCTTTCGTAAATGAGGATGACCTAATAGTACATGGTATGGTGAATGCTCTGGGGTCACCCTTTTTCTGATCCAAAGACCTCATAGTGATGCACTATAGTAGCGCAATCCATCAACATCCTCATTCATAGCTCCTTTCTTCTTTGTGACCAATTGTTTCATAAACCTGGCATATCCAGGCATCTACTCTAATGCCTTGAGAAGAGGAATATTCAAGATCAACTATTTCACCATCTTAATGAATCACTTAAATTTTTTTGCACTCTTTTCTACTTCAGTCATTGAGGAAAAGGTGGGGTGATCTTGGAATGTGTCTTATTTCCTTCTAAGGAACCAAAACCTTACCTCTTTCCTTAGAAACTGCATCATCACCACCTGTTGCCTTTTTTGACTCTATAATATGTGTCTCATTAATAGCAGCTTCCGCATTAGTTAGTGGGTGGTCCATAGTAGTCATACCACTCCTTATGGAAATGGCAAAATCATAATCGTCATTTTTTGGATTTTGCACTGTGTTGATCGAAAGGGTACCTGGCTGCCTTTGCTTCAGAGTCTCTGACATCTTCCCAAATTGGTGCTCCAGCTGCTCGATAGTAGTTACATGGGATTTGACCTTCTAGGTAATCCCTAAAATGTTGAACTTAATCTCCTTAAGTTGATCTCCTGATTTGCTTAACCGTTGTCAAACTTGGTAAGCATCTCTTTTATTCTTGATTATACATCCCTTTTGCTGGGTGGAATGTATCAATCTCTCTTCTCTCTGTATTCATACTTCATCCTTAAGTCATCATCTCGCTCTCTACTACGGTCTCTATATCTATCATTGTAGTTTAAACCATAGTTTCCTTGCCCTTGGGGTCAGAAACCCGCTAACTAACGATCCAGATAATTTATTTCCTCCTCCAATTCTGACTCGTAAGCTTTAGAAGCCTAACTCTGTTCTTCTACTGCACACTTTCTCAAAACTTTCCGCAATAAACTTTTTGCCAGTAACCCAAGATCAGTTCTTAGCAGTGCAATCACTTGCACAACTGAATAATCAACTACTTTTTGGTCGCAGGAGGCACCAATATCATACGTGTCAGATTCTCTCTTAGTCTCCCAAGTTTTTCACCATCGGTTAGTAATTGAGCTTTAATGTTTAATATTTGAAGCTGCCTCCCAGTGTAATCTTCTAAAATCTCCTCTAAAATGGTGTCTTCCATGGCTCTGGAGTTGATGGTCAAGGCTTGGTAAAATATCCCCAATAAGCTTATCCCTAACATTCGATGGTTGGTCACCATACTGAGCTTCTTCTTTAACTTAAACTATGCCTCGTACATATATTCTTAATACATATACCTAAAATTATAGATCTCGTCCTTAAGCTGCAATATTCTGGATGAAGGAAAGAACCAATTCTAGAATTGCCTATGCAACTCGTTCCATGTAGAGATAGAGCCTTTTCACAGTTCCCCTAACCATAAAGATGATTCTCATGTAAGTGCTCCCTGATTCACCCCTGGAATAGAATACGAACTGCATATCTCGATAAAATTTTTAAGGAACATATTTGCATCTTCTGCAGGGAAAACCACAAACACAACCTTCAGATTTAAGAGTTGGATCATTGTACTTGTTATGTCAAACTTGATGCCTATGAGCAAAATAGGTGGGATAATGGCTCCAGTGTCTGCCGGTTCAACATAACCCAGATCTTTTTCATCATCTATATATGTCTGCACATACTGATATGATGGGATCACTTGGACATAGGCACCTCTAGCTCTTTTCTGATTTCCACCGAGTGCTGCTCAACGGTCTGCTTCTTGTCTTTGCTCAGCTAGCTCTGCCTCCCTAACTAACCACTAATCTTCTTCAGTTGACCTCATCTCATTTTTATCTTGATCTAAAAGCTCACTAGTCTGTTGATCAAAAGTATCCTAAACTCCTTCTAGTGGGGTTGGAGGGTTACAACATCACGAACCCCTATAAGAATATTATCTATTTTTATGATCTACCGTTCTATTAAGTGTTTGTAGGATCCTCTTTGGATTTGGATTCAGTAGGATTAAGGGATTACCTCTAATCTGTACACCAGCGTATACCCAACTAAGAATAAAAACAAAAAGAAAAACCAAAAACTACAACAACCAAAAACTACAACAACTTCAATTCACAAATCAACACTATATTCCCCAACAACGGTGCTAATATTAGGTAAATTCCAAGCTTCTCCTCCACTCTGAATATGGTATGATCGATGCCACATATAGTAACCCAACAAAGGTTGGGGTCAAATTCCAAGGGAAAATGTGGAATCGTGGCTCTAAGCAGTTGTAATAGGGCAAAACTGTAAAAGTAAATGGGGAGATTTGAGTATCAATGTTAAACTAGTAGCAAATATCAATTTCGGTTGTAATCAGTCGTAAGTGAACATTAGGATTGTGTTCCGGCTAGATTCTCAACTCCGTAGACTTATCATAATTTATTGAACAAACCCGATAACTTTTATGCAGAGTTGATAACTTATGTACCTTCAATAGCCTTTTGGACGAGCAGAAGGATTTCACCCTTTACCTTTTGAGTCTCAGGATGTCGCCGTACTAACCCTTATCTTGATCCCAGTTAGCTATTACCTTTTGAGTCTCTAGTTATTAGATGAAATCTACCCATTTTAAGTAGATAAAACCTAGTAGCGCGGATCGACAGTTAAACTCAAAATTTATCAAGACCTAATTTCTTAGATCATGATGGCGCCTACCATAAACCCTCAGTAGGCACCAACCCATAGTCCAAAATGGCCAGTAATAGACTACTGATCAATATACGGAAAAGAATGTGGAATATATCAAGTAAAGATTATTACTATTAGATGTCACGACCGAATTTCTGAGTCATGATGACACCTACCATAACCCACCAGTAGTTAAGCCAACACCGTAACCTAGAGTTAATGCAATGGGTTACTTTGGTAGGAACGTCTAACATGGACCCTATATGGGAACATAACATAACAATGACATTCCACAAATAAAAAACTAATATTTGAAGACCAATCCCATGACATGATAGTATTAGTACAAGAGCATCTCTATATTCGACAATAGAAATTACAACTCAACGTCTAATAGTCTTAAATAGTCTTATACATTCATCTCAAATACAAAAGACGAAATAAGGATAGAAAAGAAAAAGGGCAAATCAATCACTAATGGCTCACTCTGTCTCCTGATGATCAACACTGCATGTCCTCAACTCAACGGAGACAACTAGAACTTGGATCTTGGTTCTACACTAGATTACACATATCAATTAACCTTAACCCAATACTCGCCATAATCTTCTTCTGGTTACCAATTAGTATTAACAAGGGTCACACCTTTTATCTTGTGATTAAAGTCAAAGAACAGATAACAATTTACCAAGGAAGACATTATGTCCCAAGTACACAAATGGGTTTAGCCACACACAGCATAACCTCACATACAACCATGTATTCATATATACTTACCACACATAACATTATCATAGCATCATTACCTCTTATGGATTCACCGGGCATCATCATAACATCATTAAATCCTCTAGATTCATCGAGCATCATCATAACATCATTATATCCTATGAATTCATTGGGCATCATCATAACATCATTATATACTACGAATTCATGAGGCATTATCATAATATCATTATATCCTTCGAATTCATGAGGCATCATCATAACATCATTATATCCTTCAAATTCACTGAGCATCATCATAACATCATTATATCCTCTGGATTCATCGGGCATCATCAATACATCATTATATCATCTGGATTTATCGAGAATCATCATAAAATCATTATACACATACATATGTAGTCAAATCAATAAGCATATACAACCTACAATGAAAGAGTATAACTGATATAAGCTAACACATGATATCATACTTTACTATTAATCATCACTACATAATAAAAGTAGATGTATGAGCATGAGTATCTAAATGATATACACAATCACCTCTTCTCCAAGTTAACACGTTTAATAGCAAGTCAATTATAAGTCAAGTGCATGCTCTCTAGATACCTCTTTTACTCCCACTTTTCACAATACAAACCCCAAAGGAAAATCCTTCACATAAATATTAGCTTAATCATTAGCCTTGGGTCATAGCAAGAGTGGTAACATAATTAGTGGTTCACTTGGTGAACTCATCATTGAGCTAAGAGATAGCATAACCATAGGTTCAATTAATAAGCCTTTCCAAGGCTATCCATATCATGACAACAAGATAATCAATCAAGTGTACACATAATCCATTCGACTACATACATTTCCAATAATTGGGTTTAACCATTATGTAAGACCCCAAAAAATCCTCGTTGTCTAAATCCCCTAAATGATGCCCAAAGAGTTCCTAAACTTAGAAAATCTAGCTAAGTGTTGGTACTTAGTCATTTCTAGAGCCTCAAAACTTTGAGGATTTTATTACCAACCTTCTCGGCCTTTGATAGTTGATATTTTAGCTAATTCATAATTAGGGAAGTCAATAGGTGTTCCCAGAAATGTTTTGTAATTTTCAGACCACGGGTAGACCATGTTTGGTGTTCCAAAATAGTGGACCAATGCGATCTTGGTATGCCGCATCGCCCATCACATTGGTTATTTTGTTGCAGGAACTGCCAGTCAAAAGTACTAAGGATTGACACGATTATGGCGCGATGTGTCGATATTACGTTGATGCCATCGATGCACCATGTCGCCAATCGCGTTGATGCCCAGTTTTTTAGCTTTTAAAATCCGCATCCAAGGG
The DNA here is from genome assembly GCF_002878395.1 of Capsicum annuum. Taxonomy (NCBI): domain Eukaryota; kingdom Viridiplantae; phylum Streptophyta; class Magnoliopsida; order Solanales; family Solanaceae; genus Capsicum; species Capsicum annuum. The sequence goes on from NC_061113.1 coordinate 144,655,322, forward strand.
AGCAATTTAGTCTTTTTCCCCACCCTCTATCAGCCATAACATGGGATTAAGGTCCTCAAATACCAAAATATAGCCTTCTTCTCTAAAATTCACCAAGAACACTTTCTAGGGTTTCAACCCAAAGTTCAAGAGAACTCAAGATTTAACCATCACTTTTCAAAATTTCTTCAAGAATCAGAATCCCCAGACCAAGGGCATCAAGAATATCCGTTCAAAGTCGTGAATAGAGTCACAAAAGTGAGAGTTCATTCAAAGTCCATAATCTAAGGTATGTAGGATTTGAACAAGAACACTTTTTCCGTTCTTGTGCCCAAAGCTTTGATTTTACTAAAGAATTTCATATTCTTACAAGTGAGTTTATATCCAATTTACTCTATTTTGATTTTATGAATTTAGAAGTTGTTCAAGTCTTGAAATTGCATGTTATCTCAATTAGTTATGCCTTGGATTTAGGATTTATGTTGTTAATTGTATTTACCCATTGAAAGTTGATATTTTAAGTGTTTCCAAAGTTGAACTCAAGAATTAAACCTTATTATGAAATTTAGATCATTTGAGTATATGTTGATGCTTTAAGTCAAGTATGAGTTGTGATGTTTCTTGAAGGCTATATTTTAGCATGATTTAATAAGCAAGTACTTTGATTCTTAAAGAAAGATTGCTTTTGACCCTAAGCTAAGATAGGAATTCACATTGTTTATGATTTCAAGAAAAGAAAAGCACAATTGGCTTTCATTATACATTAGTATACTATTTTAAGGTGGATTTCGTAAAAGTTTTAAGCCTAAGTATGGGAGTAGTATTTATCACCAAGTTGGGCTTGATTCCAAGGTTTTATGTCCCGGAACTATGAGCCACTATAGGATGATAATTTACCTAAGTGGGTTAAGATAGTGATCACAAAAGTTAAGGTTCTATTCCAATGGCAAGGGTAGAACAGCTCTCCCCAACGTGGGCAAGACGTTGGACTCCATGTCAGTTCACATGGTTTATGTCGGTTAGAAGAAACTCCCAAGTTCCCAAAGAGTCCCAAAGTTCCATAATCATAAGTCTTTGAATTCCTAAAGTTTCAAAATAAGTTCTTTATTCTCTTTAAGATAAAAGTATAAGTTTGGAAGTTATTGTTTTTAGATTCCTTTTTGGTTTACAAGCTTTGAGAATAAGAGGAGAATACTGATTTTAGAACTAAGTATAATGACTCACGAGATTTTTATTATATGTTTCATTGTTTATGACTTATGAGATTTATATTCAAGATATGTGAGTCATTCATATTTGCATGCATGGTTTCATAAAGAGTAATGATATTGTTTACTTAATGCATAAATCCCCATACACTCAGTACATCCTCAAAATACTGATCCACATATATGTCTGTGTGCTACAATGTCTCATAATGTAAGTTTAGGTGCTCAGTCTTATTAGTGACAGTGATCTCTGAGTACCTCTATCTACATCTTGGTGAATCCTCATGGTTCGAGGACCTATTTTCCTGATTTTAATCTTTGTAGTAGTTGGTTTATTACTTTCCAGTTCAGTATGAGTCAGTTGGGGCTTTGTCCCAATGATTCTCTAGTTCTTAGTAAGTAGAGGCTTGTCGGACTGTCTGTTAAAGTTTCCTGATTTTTTTAGTGTTTTTCTATCCAGATATTGTTTTTCAGTTTCTTCAGTTCAGAATGATATAATATAGCATTATTGCTTGGTTTATTCATTCTAAAGTAAGTGTTAGGAGTAGTAGCAGGATCAAAGGGTTACCTTAGGACTACTTGTAGCCTTAAGCACTATGTGATGCTTCGGGATGAGATATCGAGGCATTACACATTATAACCTTAATAACATAACTTGGATGTTCATTAAGTATCTAGGCCACTAAGGAATTACAAAGTTCAAGGTTAAGCTTGGTCAAGTCCCACTCCTAAATCCAAATAATTCAAAGTTCACTTCTAAAAGACTAACTTCTACCTGGAATTCGGCGAGGTTATCTAAGCCACACCATAAGGGCTTATCAATCCTTACTAGGCCTATAAGGGAAAATCTTCTTCAAGTATCCTTTCCAAATAACCTCAAACACTAAGGACAATTCATAACTAGTCATATCTAGGTCAACATACACTTAAGGTTAGTCAACAACATCATTCTCCTCTACTAGAACAACTAAAGTATTCTCATACTATTCATGGGATTACTAGAAGAACTATCCAAGGTTCTAGACTATGGTCAAGCATCACATTTTACAAGTTTAATAGCCTACGAGGATCAACTAATCCCAAGTATCTTCATTCACCCATTTATCATCTAAGACCCTGCCCAATCTCATAATATATCATGATTACTCTGCAATTAAGCTCAATCTAACTGCAAGTAAGTCTAACCTACCTTGAGTCCAAATTGCTCACAAACCAATGAGCTTTGCCTTTCCTTTTCTTGAAGCTTCGTCCATGATCCAAGCTATCAACAACACAATCTAAGCATCCTTACAAGATTAACAACACCGATTATGACACCACTATACCATGGGTCAAAAATGAAACCAAGCTCCCAAGTGGGTCCCACCTTCAAAAATTGAGTTTTCAAAACCAACCCATTGCTCAACAATAATTGTGGAGCTATAACCCTTAAGAAATTTAAGTAAATCAAAAACATTTGTCGCTACAATTGAGCCTAAAAAACTTAAAGGTTTAGAGACTAGAAATCAAGAAATTAACGCCAAACTAGAAGGAATCTAACCTTAGATTTTTAGAAAAAATGGATTACACAAGTCATTCAAGCTCCCAATCGACCCTCAAGACTCACTTTAAAGACTCTTCACTTTGAAGACTCACAAATGGCCAAAATTTTGGGAAAGATAGCCTTAAAATAGGCTTTGCCCAGGCCTTATGTAGAACTATTGTGGACCCTGCTTGGCTACAGTCGTGGAACTGCATTCGCACCTCTCCCACCGCAGTTGTAGTATCTACCTTTATTCTAGGCTACGCCTGAAGCTTGGAACTTGATTTTGAGCTTTAGCCAATTCCTCAAGATGCATTCAGAGTCTGTTTTGAGCATGTGAGATATGTAACCACATAGATTTTGATGTTCTGAATGCGTTGACAAAGTCAAATTCCATATTTAAGGTCATTTAACTGAAGTTTTTGCTCGGTGGTCAATTAGAACCAATAAAGACTTTAAATTAGAAAGGTAGTTCTTAAAAACAAATAATCTGCCAGGTAACCAAACTATTGGTTCCAGCAAGGCACTAATGACTTAAGGCATCTATGGAGAAGCTCTATTGGCAAAAATAAGCAAGAACACAGACAATGACCTGAAAGTTCATTTCAACATCAACTATTAAGGAACTTTCATGCTCAAAAGTTAAAGATGAAGAAAATACCTGAAGTCTCAAAAAAATGAGGATACTAGGCCCGCATCTGACTCTCGGTCTCCTAAGTAGCCTCGTCTACTGGTCGATGCCTCCACTGAACCTTGACTATCGAAATCTCTCTAGAACATAGTCTCCTCACATAACTAACCAAAATAAGCATAAGCTCATCCACAAAAGTCAATTACTCATCTATCTAGACCGAGTCCCATCTAACCACATAACAAGAATCAGGAATATACTTTTGCAACATAGAGACATGAAAAACTAGATTAACAGCTGTAAAGTCTAGAGGTAAAGCTAACTCATAGGCCACCTCACCCACTACACAGGGGATATTAAAAGGACCAATATAGAGAGGGCTAAGCTTACCCTTCCTCCCAAATTGTATCATACCTCTCATAGGGAAAACACAAAGGAACACACAATCACCAACTCTAAATCTCAAGGCGCAGAGTCTACGGTCAACGTAGGCTTTCTACCTACTCTAGGCTACTGTTATCTAGAATCACCCTGGCTCTATTTAATGAGTCTTAAAACAAATCTATACCATAGGTCTAACCTCAAAAGTCTCAAACCATCCTAAGGAGAACGATATCTCCTACCGTACAAAGCCTCATAAGGATCCATCTCAATACTCGAATGGTGACTTTTTTGTAGGCAAAATCTGCCAATGCTAAATATTGATCCCACTGTCCTCCAAAGTCCATAACACAGGCTCCAAGCCTATCCTCAAGTACCTGAATAGTCTGATCAGACTGACCATCCATCTGTGGATAAAAGGTTGTACCTAAATCCACTCGAGTACCCAAATCCACCTGAAATGGTCTCTAAAACTGCAAAGTAAATACAGAACCACAATCTGATATTATAGACACAGGGACCCCATGCAAACGAAATATCTCTTGAACATAAATATAGAATAATCTTTAAACACCAAAGGTCACCTGAATAGGAAGGAAATATGTTGACTTAGTCAAATGATCCATAATAACCCAAATACAATGATGACCATGGGAAGTACGAGGCAAACTACTATTGAAGTCCACAGTAACCCTTTCCCATTTCCACTCAGAAATGGGTAACCTTTGAGTCAAACTGCCTAGACTATGATGCTCATCCTTAACTTACTGAAAACATAGGCAACGAGCTATAAAGTCTGCCATATCTCTCTCTATATCATTCTACCTATAAAGATGCCTCAAATCTCTACACATCTTGGTCGTACCGAGATAAATATAATATCTAAAAATGTGAACCTTATGCAGAATTCACTAAATCAAGTCATCAAGTCAAGGAACATAAATACAACCCTGAAAGAATAAGATACACGCAGAATCTATGGTGTGTCTCCCAGAATCACCAATCACAACCCAATCATGTATAAGGCATAACTTACTATCTGCAAACTGATGATCACAAATCTGCTCAAATACGGAGGGCCTCATCTCCACACAAGCCAAAATCTTAGCATTATCCAAAATATCAAGGCAAACCATCAAATTGGCTAAGAACTGGGTATACTGCACCAATGGTCTCTGAGAAACTGTTATACATGACAAACTACCCATACTCACTGCCTTGCGAATCATGACATCAACCACCATATTCTCCTTACCAGGATGATACAAGATGGAAATACCATAGTCGTTTAGCAATTCCATCCATTTATCTAGCAAGTATAAAGCTCTCGCTGGGTCATAAGATGTTGAAAACTACGATAATCGATGAAAATATCAGAATGCACACCATACAAGTAATGCCTCCAAATCCTAAGCGCAAAAACTACCACTGCCAACTCTAAATCATGAGTGGGGTAGTTGCGCTAATACGCCTTAAGATGTCTAGAAGCACAGGCAATGACATGACCCTGCTATATCAAAACACATCTAAGACCAATACTAGATGCATCATAAAACACTATGAATCCCTCCCCCTCTATTGGAAGGGCTAATACCAGAGCTGAAGTAAGACAATCCTTGAGCTTCCCAAAGGTCTACTTACACTCCTCGGACTATCAAAAAGGATCTTTCTTTAGAGTCAATCTAGTCATAGGGGATGATATGGTAGCAAAGCTCCCAACAAAGTGCTTATAATAACCAACCAAATTGATAAAACTGCGAACATCTGTCAAAGATGTAGGCCTAGCCTAATCATGAATCATCAAAATCTTAGCAGGTCTACCGTAGTACAAGCCTTGGACACCATGTGTCCAAGGAATGATACTAACTCAAGCCAAAACTATCACTTGGAGAACCTAGCAAAACGCAAGTTCTCTCGCAAGACCTGGAGCACATTCTCAAGTGTTGTGCATGCTCCTCAATACTCCTCGAATACATAAGAATATCATCAATGAACATAATAAACATAGCTGGGGAATTACTCAACCCAAAAGACATCACCAAAAACTTATAGTGACCATAATGGCTCCTAAAGGCTATCTTCAAGATATCCTTAGTCTGAATCCTCAACTGATAAAAAGAGGACCTCAAATCTATCTTAAGAAATACAGCACCCTGACTTGTCAATAAATCATAAATACAAAGTATAGGATAACAGCTCTTCACCATCACCTTGTTATGCTACTTGTAATCAATACATATCCATATCGAACCATCTTTATTCTTAACAAACAAGATAGGGGCTCCCTACAGGAAGAAACTTGGTCTAATGAAACCTTTACCAAAAAGATCCTGGAGCTATGAGTTTAGCTTTTTAAGATCAGCAGAAGTTATACGGTAAGGTGCCATAGAAATTAGTCAGGTCCCATGATCAAGGTCAATAGCAAACTTAATCTCATGGTCAGGGGGAATATCCGAAAGATCTATAGGAAACACATCAGGAAACTTACACACAACACGAACAGAGTCAAGTGTCAGACTCTGTACATGGCCACGATAAACATAGGCGAGAAAAGACTCGCAACCCTTTGATATAAGATGTCTGGCACAAATATAAGAAATAATCCCAATCGGCTCATGGCTAATCACTCCCTGCCACACGACTGAGGGTACACCGGTATGGCTAAGGTAACGGTCTAGGAAAAATAATCCTTGACCGCATGATAGTGGGATAACTAGTCCATGCCTAGATTTATATTGAAATCGAACATATCCTGAATAACAAGATCAGTACAAGTATCAACATCACTAACTGTCATAACATATGATCTGAATACTCGATCCACTACTAAAGAATCTCCTATGAGAGTAGATACACTTAAAGGCACAGATAAAAAATCATTAGTCAAGTTCACTTATGGTGCATAATAAGCAGATATATAAGAACAAGTGGATCAAGGATCAAATAAATAAAGAGCTGACTTGCAGCATACCAAAATTGTACCTGTAACTATAGTATCCAAAGTCTCATCCTCAAGTCTAGAAGATACTACATACAACTAACCATGCCCGCCATCTGGTTGGGCACCTGACCGCCTTTAGTCCTGCCTGCCTGAGTACCACCTCGAGCACCCTGGTAACCACCCTTACGACCTCATGAACCACCTCTACCTGAAGGATGAATTCCCTAATAGGAGTATCTTCCTGAGATAAAACAACCATTGCCCCATGACTAGGGCATTCTTTAGAGAAATGATCGAAAAGTTCGCAAGTAAAATAAGAATCACGAGTAGAACCAAAACTCACCTCTTCGACTGATTGAGAAAAGCTACCATACCAAGAATGGATTAATGATTAACCTCTCAAGGACTGATCACTGCCATTACTAGGGCAACCACTAGAAATTAACTAAACTCATTCAGCAGCCTGAAGAGCTGCCTGAAATGGCCGACTATATGACTCTGAGGCTGAAAATATGGATGTGGAGAATTCCCAACATAAGAAATACCACCCCAAAATCAGGAACTACTATAGCTCCCACCAAATCTTCCCTGAAACTTGGGCCTTTTATCACGTCCCTCACGCTGCATGTCTTTCATCACTCTAGCATGATCAGAAACCTCAATAAAAATCTTACCCATAACAACCAACTCTGAGTAGCCATCAGAATAGGAAGTCTCAATCCTCACAAAAAGCAACAACCTCTCTCATACTTTGTATCAAAGATAAAAGCCGCATGCCTAGCCAACTCATGGAAATGATTCTCTACTCAGCGACTGCCATAGAATCCTGCTCCAATCTAGAGAACTAATCTTACAAGAAATCTCTAAGGCTTACCAACATATACTTGTCAAAGAACATCTTGAAAAAATAAAGTGCAAGAGAGAGAGGAAGATCCAACTAGCATAGAACTCACAAAACCTTTTCACCAGTTCGAACACATAAGTCTAATTGAAATATGGTGTAATCCATACCACGGGTTTCAACAAGGCCTAACTCACAAACCTTATCCTCAAAAGCAGTCAAACACTCAAATGCATCTTCTCCAGGAGCACCAGAAAACCTAGGTGGAGGCAACCTCAAGAATCTACCTAGCGTATTCTGCTCTTTAGCAAACATAATAGGTTGGGTCACAACTAGCTAAGTGACTGAAGACTGAACAACTATTGGAATAGAAGAAACCTCAACTCTATAAGCTTTAGCTATAGGCTTCACTCCTATCCAGTAGTCTGTGAACCACCAACAATACCCAACAGTTGATCTAAAACATCTCTAAGCAATAAAGAGAGAATGAATCTAGGTGGAGCCTGGGTTGGTACTTGGCCCACCACTGTATGAAAAGGAGGTGTCTCTCACTTGGGTGTAGGAATAGGGTTTGGGAGAGGTCCCTCTTGATCCCTAACTGGGGACATATCACGAGTCTGGGTAACTCTTCTCACATATAATTGTAGCACAAGTTTTAGGCATCCTGTGACAGAGTAAAGTCAAGAGAATATCCAACAAACCAACTCATACTCTTAGCACGATATGAGTTAAAGAAGTAAGGCACTCCTTAGAAAATCTTATAGCCTCCTAAAGTTAGGAAACAAATGTTAATGTTCTGATCCATATGACTATATTACTCACTTTCTCTTATACCAATAATATCGATGAAACCTAGGATTTGATACCAATTTGTCATGACCCAATTTCCAAGTCATGACGGCACCTACCATAACCTACTAATAGGTAAGCCAACAAAGTAATTTGGAGATAATTCAATGGGTTACCTTAGTAAGAACATCCAAAATAGACCCTATATGAGAACACAATATAACAATGATATTCCACAAAGAAACGACAAATATTTGAATACCAATTCCATGACCTGATAGTATCAGTACAAGAGCATCTCTACATTCAACAATAGAAATTACAACTCAATATCTAAGAGTCTTAAATAGTCTTATACATTTAAATCGAATACAAAAGACAAAATAAGGATAGAAGGGAAAAAGGGCAACATAAACTCCAAGATCTCACCCTTTCTCCCGATGATCAACACCGCACGACCTTGATGCAATGGCGGTAACTAGAACTCAGGTCAGCACCAAAAAAGTACAGAAGTGCAGTATCAGCACCAAAACATAGGTACTCAGTAAGCATCATTGGCCGATTGAGCTAAATAATAATATATGGATAATATAGAGTAAGACAATAACTTAAAGTCAACGTACAGAATCAAACTTGAATCTTCTTTGATATCACTGTATAAGATAACTAAGCAACTAGAACAATAGTACGACATTCCATATCCATATATACCATGACTTTTATACAACCTGAGTAATTATTTTGGAAACATAAAGCCATATATATATAATAGCAATCATGTAATTACCATAATCAACACACTAGCATCATTAGAGTATAAAGTAAAAGAACTTACCATGATATCTCATACCGCTAGGAAGTACATTCAAGGAAAATAAACAAAGAACACGTCATAGTGTCCCATACCACCGTAGAGTACACCAAAAGACCAATTCATCAACATATCAAGAAACAACTATACAAGCAACTAACCAGAGCAGTGGGTTGTAAATTCTCGCCATGGCCTCTTAACAAGGTCTACAATCATCATCAATATTACAATTTGACACAAAAAAATTGATATCGCCATAACATGGTTATATAGGTATTTAGTCTCTAACTCACTAATAAACTTCATGTCTAGCCTACACTAGCTAGCCACTATTTTTATGAACCACTAGTTTTCAAGTCTACTAGTCATCAAATAAGGAAAGGCTACAAGTTACTAACACTATTATTTACCCACCAATCACAAAGCCACCTTCTAGTGAGACTCCTAATTATATAAGTCATTAATTAAGCCACCACGACATAACATACTAGATGTCAACTAAATGACTCATTATACAATACTAGGTCTATTCTCATTAAGCATCTCCCAACCTTAAAGACTATCTACCATATTCTTTCCAAGTAAGGTCCACCAACTAGTTCACTAGGCTTCTATCATACAAGTCATAGCCATTTATTTAAGACAACTAGTTATCACATAATCCAATTTACTAGGTGAGTCCTTGGTTCTACAAAAGATGACACATATCAATTAATCTTAACCTAATACTCGAAATAATCTACTTTAAGTTACTAATTAGCATTAACAAAGGTCACATCTTTTATCTAGTGATTAAAGACAAAGAATGGATAACCATTTACCAAGAAAGACATCATGTCCTAAGTACACAAATAGGTTTAGCCACACACGACATAACCTCATATAAATCCATGTATTAATATATATACTTACCACACATAACATTATCATATCATATTACCTGTTCTGAATTCACCGGGCATCATCGTAACATTATTATATCATCCAAATTCACCGGGCATCATCGTAACATCATTATATCCTCCAGATTCACTAGGTATCATCATAACATCATTATATCCTCCGAATTCACCATACATCATCATTATATCCTCCAGATTCCTTGGACATCACTTAACATCATTATATATCCGGATTCACCAGGAAACATCATAACATCGTTATATATCTGGATTCACCAGGAAACATCATAACATTATTATATCCTCTGGATTCACTGGACATTATCATAACATTATTATATCTTTTGGATTCACTAGGAATCATCATAATATCATTATATCCTCTAGATTTACCAGGCATAATTAGAACATCATTATATATACACATATGTAGTCAAATTAATAAGCATATACAACCCACAATGAAAGAGTATAAGTGATGTAAGCTAACATATAATATCATGCTTTAATATTAATCATCACTAAATAATATAAGTAGAGGCATGAGCATGAGTATCTAATTGATAGATGCAATCACCATTTTTCCAAGTTAACAAGTTTAATAGCAAGTCAATTATAAGCCAAGTGCATGCTCTCTAGATACCTTATTTACTCCCATTTTTCACAAAAATAACCCCAAAGGAAAATGCTTCACATAAACATAAGCTTAATCATTAGGCTTAGGTCATAGAAAGAGTAGTAACATAGTTAGAGGTTTACTTGATGAACTCATCAATAATCCAAGCGATAGCATAACCGTAGGTTGAATTTATAAGTCTTTCCAAGGCTATCCATATTATGACAACAAGATAATCAATAAAGTATACATATTATCCAAGAATCAACCACATGCATATTCAACAACCGGATGTAACCATTATAGCCTCAATAACATAACTTAGTCGTTCATCAAGTATCTAGGTCACTAAGGAATTACATAGTTCAAGCTTAAAGTTGGTCAACTCCCACTCCTAAATCTCAATAATTCCAAAGTTCACTTTTATAAAACTAACTTCTACCCATAATAAGGCTAGGACTATAAGGGAAAATTTTCTTCTAGTATCCTTTCTAAGTCACCCTAAACACTAAGGCATATTCATAACTAGTCTTATCTAGGTCAACATACTCTTATGGTTAGTCAAAAACATCATTCTCTGCTACTAAAGCAAATAAAGTATTCTTATACTATTTATGAAACTACAAGCAAAACTGTCAAAGGTTTTAGTCTACGATCAGGCATCATATTTTACAAGTTTAATAGCCTAGGAGGATTAACTAATCCAAAGTATCATCATTCACCCATTTATCATCTAAGACCCTACCCAATCTAGCAAGATATCACAATTCTACTATAATTAAGCTCAATCTATCAACAAGTAAGCCTAACCTACCTTGAGTCCAAATAACTCACAAACCAGTGAGCTTTGCCTTTTCTTTTCTTGAAGCTTCTTCCATGAGCTAAGCTATCAGCAACATAATCTTAGTATCATTACATGATTAACAACCAATTATGGCACCATTATATTATGGGTCAAAAATGACACTGAACCCCCAAGTGGGTCCCAATTTCAAAAAATGAGTTTTCCAGACCAACCAATTGCTCAACTATCATTAGGGAGCCATAACACTCACGAAATTTGAGTAAATTAATCACAATTATGGATATAATTAAGCCTCAAATACATAGGGATTTTGGGTTTAGAAATCAAGAAATTAACACCAAACTAGAAGGATTCTTACCTTAGATTTGTAGCAAAAATGAATTACACAAGTTATTAAAGCTTCTAATCAACCTATAGGACTCACTTTGAAGAGTTTTCACTCTATTAGGGTTTTAGAGCTTAAGAAAGACGCACAAATGGCCACAATTTTAGGCAAGACGACTTTTAAATAGGCTTTTCCCAAGCCTTGAGTAGTGCAGTCGTGGACCCCACTTAGTTTCGATCACGGCACCGTATTCGCACCTCTCCCACTGCATTCGTGGTATCTCCCTCTATGGCAAGCTATGGCTGAAGCTTGGAACTTGGTTTTGGCCTTTGGCCAATGCCTCGAGATGCATTTGGAGTTCATTTTGAGCAAATGAGATATGTAACCTCATAGATTTTGACGTTCTAGATGCATTGACGAAGTCAGATTTCACATTTAAGATTGGTTTACTAAATTTTTTTCTCGGTGGTCAATTTGAATAAACAAAGACTTTAAATTTGGAAGGTGGTTCTAAAAACCAAATGAACCAGTAGGTAACCGAACAATCCATTCCAACAAGTCACTAATGACTTAGGGCAGCTATGGAGAATCTCTATTGGTGAAAATAATAAAGAACACGGACAATGACCTGAAGGGTCATTACAATAGAATCCCAAAACCTAATGTTTTCAGTATAAGAGCTTCTAAATATAATAAGAGTACAAAAGTGAACTATCAAGCAAATTACACCGATACAACTTATCTCTACATACAATATAGAGACTAGTTTAACACATAAGAGAGAGAGGAGTAATTATCTAAACATCAGGAACTTAATCTAAGTCTCTAAACCATAGCCGCTCTGCATGATGCACACATTAATGATGATAACCCATACTATGATCTATAGGCTGCAGAAGTCTAGTATCAGTACCAAACAAATAGTACTCAGTAGGGATCTGTCAACTGAGCTCCAAAGATAAAGGAGATATATACAGCATGTAAATGGAATGGAAACTACACCCATGAGTCTAGAGCTTGTATAACAAGTCAATGAGAATAATAAGGGACAACTAACTTATTGAAGTCCAAGAGTTTAATATCATAAGGATAAGGAAGTATCAAGGTGAACTATCCTATTCCATCCACATTTATCATATGTCAATACTATATTGTATATCCCAAGATAATATATGAATAAAGAGTAAGAAAATATATATAGCAATATATAAGGTCAAGAAATGAATATACAATATGAACAAGTGAAACAAGGGATATACGGTAGTGTCATAGCTTCATATAGCTATATATATACATATAAATATACGTACACATAAATGTGAGGTCATCTCAAAGAGAAATCTAGATCATCATATCCTTATTCTAAGAGCTCATTATGATACTATCATGATTTAATACTATCATACTTAAGGTTTCTAATCCTCATGGATAGACATGAAATAATTATTCATAATAATACAATAATAAGATAGAAGAGACTGCAAACATACCTCAAATCTCAATACCAAATCAACAATCAATCTATCATAAGCTAGCCATAATACTGATCATAACAATGATAATAACAATATTAATAACAATGCGAATAATCGGCTACTCTGGAAAACCATATACTTAACCAAGCCTATGCGTACCCCCACGGCCCTAGACTTGAAAGGTTCAATAAACATACAACAACACAAGGCATATTATTTACCTATATCTATGCAACTATCCCATACCAGCTGATAGATATAGGTGCATACTAGTGATAGGCGATGCACATGAAGGAATGAAAACAGGGTACATAATATCACAACTTACCATAATTGTCATCATTATGACCATTGCCGTCGTAATCAACCTTCGGCCTTGCTGGGTATCAATATATCATCACAGTATCCTCCATCCTTATCGAGTAACAATATATCATCACTATATCTTTTGGCCTTGTCGGTTATCAGTATATTATCACTGTATCCTCCAACCATTTTGGGTATCAATATATCATCACAGTAAAATCCTTCATCCTGGTTGGGTATCAATATCATCACAACAATATTCTCTGGCCTTGTCGGGTATCAATATAATCATAATAGTATTCTTCGCCCTTGATGGGTATCAATATCACCACAATAGTATCCTCAAGCCTTGCCATGTATCAAAATCATCACAATTAATACTACAGAATAACATATACTAATATACTCGTGAACATAATCATATCACCATAAAGTATCTATCTAGTTAATACTTCCTAACTACTCATTATTAGCAAACCAATGCTATATATAATGAAACTACTAGCTTGCTAATCATCACATGACCTCTAGTCATTGTTTAAACATTATCCTTATTCAGAGGATAGAAGAAAACCCTTATTTATTAGATAGACAACATCTAACATCTAACCAAGGTTCATCACTAGCTATTTATCAACTATTCTATATTATCAACTAAATATTATATAACCATTAACCATTATTAGATAACACATAACCACTTATCATCTAACCATCTTTTATTAATTGATTTCATTCATTAACTAACCATTGTTAATCAACTAATCCTTATTTAAATATTTATTAATCAACCATTTAGCAACTATTCATTGTTATTAACTAGTCACTTTTACTACCAACATCACTTATTATCTAGCCTCATTAATAAACAATTCCTTATTTAACAACTAATCGACATTATAACCTTAGTTATCAATATCACTAATCTTTGCCTATGCTAAATAAAACATCATCATTAGGCATATACTAACCATATCTAACTACCATATTTCAACTAAGTAAGATTCATTAACTAATACATTTGATTCCTAGCCACCAAGGGCTATAGTCTCCTAATAGAAAATGAAATACCAAATAACTTAATCCTTAATTAGGCAGAATAATCATAAGATCATATTTCATCTAGAATCACATAAGTTATCGATATATTATCATGAATGTACCAAATGTATGCATTCCATAACTAGTATTCAATCAATAAAATTATTTGCAACATACCACATCTTCCTCTATCCCATACTAGTGAAGATATATATATAAAATCTGTATGTGAAACCATAAATTGTATCGCATCCTTTATAATGATAAACATTTATCGGATATCCAATAATTACCATAACACAACCCTTGGTCCAATAATATATTCAAAATAATTACAACATTATAATCACAGCCTTAGGCCTATATACATATCCAAAACTCATATCAATAATCATATTTATAAGTTGTAGCATACTCCTAGTCATCTCACATATAAGAGGCATCTAGCATGTAGGAGGTAGAATATCGATAAGCATATAATCATCTCTCATATAAAAGACATCTCGCATCAAGGAGGCATAATATCAACAAGAACATAATCATCTCTCAAATATAAGATATCTTATATCAATGGGTCATACATCATGACTATGAGAAATATTACCTCTCTAAGGTAATTGTCAAATCTAAGAGAAATATTATCTCTATCGGCCCAACAATCATAACCAAAAAGGAGATAGTATCTGTATAGGCACAATAATCATATTCACGAGAAAATAACATCTCTATAGGCCAATCATCAAGTCTATGAGGAAATAGCATCTATATAGGCCAATATCATATCTAAGAGAAAATAACATCTCTATAGGCCAATGATTAAGTCTAAGAGAAAAGTAGCATCTCTATAGGACATATAATGAACTATTATTTTGCTTAACATTTTCTCGATCTATCCCCCAAATGGTATCAGAGTCAAGTTGCCTTGGAGGGAGTGTGAGTATGAGTAGGAGCGGCTAGAGCATTCCATGGGGTTCACCATTTGTTGTGTCTTGTGTTCTTCATTCTGTAGTGACACGTGTTTTATGGTGAATGCCCTTTGTTAAATATAGAAGAGATGTTGGGTCCTCTTCTTTGTTAAACAAATATCGTAGTATCTATTAATTCTATTAGCTTTCTTTGAAGGAAAGATTCTTTTTGTGAGAAATAACCAGGTGTAGATTTATTTGATGGGGTGTATCATAAAATATATAAAACAAACTAATAATAATATACGTAAACCATTTAATATATTTTGATAATGTAGAGTTATTTTACCTAATATTTTGCATTTTTATGCAAAGGTAAATATTCATCAAATCTTTTTATTACAAAATACAGTTAAGGACCAAATAGGATTTTAGTATAATATTAGAGAATTAAAAATTTACTGGTAGATGAATTAGTATTCATCTTATAGATTTTAAATGGTTTTGTAACCTTGCTATGCATCTTTATTAAGTGCCATAATTTAGCGAAGCTATTAATTTTGTAAAATATGCTTCTTATTTAAAACATTTGTATTGATAAAACTTATTTGATTAGTAGCTAGCGAAAGGACTCAATATTTTCTAGTAGTGTAGAGATATTCTGTTAAAATGAACTCACTAATTTTTTTAGGTCTTGAGGGTACTATTTTTCTTAATTTGTATATCAAGGCTTTAACCACTCTCGTAACTTTGTATTTTTTTATCAAGTGCTCTTATTGGTAGTACCTGTAGATCTATTATCTCAAATTGCTTTTTATTAGGAATACTTTGTGCTTTTTTTCTCTGTGGTATAACTGGGGAGACTGCTTATATGTATGTCTCTGGCAGGGATTGGAATTCTACCAGGACTAAAAATCTACTTTCTAACTTTTTATCTTTTTTCGTTGAAGGGTTTTTTCATTTTCCCTTCTGGTCAAAAAGGCCAAAATGGAGGCCTCATCTCTATTCTGGGTTTTTTGGGTCTCCTTATTTTTACCATAGAGAAATTATCTAGTCAAAAAATCTGGGAGAGAATTGTTTTCTCCCATTATATATTCTATTTGAAAATCAAAATTTTATAACAAAGCTTTCCATGTAGAAAATATCTATTTAGAAATTAAATTTTTAACATCTTTTTGTAAAACATCTTTGGCTGCTTTGCAGTCTACTCTTAGTAAAAATTCTTTATTTGTTAAATCTTCTTGGAAATTAGTAAGACATAAAACTATAGCCAAACTTTTCTTTTTAATAGTAATATAATTCTTTTGAGTATCATCCCAGATTTTCGATGTGAATCTTACTAATTGTTCAGTAGACTCTACGAAAATTCTTTGCTTAAGGATGCCTCCATATCCTATGTCGGAGCCATCGGTTTCTATAATCATAAGAGCCTCTGGATATGGTATTCCTAGACATGGATGTTTTCGAACTATTGATTTAATTTTTCAAACTGTATTAGTGTGTTCTTTTCCCAAAGGCATTGTATTTTTTTGAAGATGCTGATAAAGGGGTTTACAAATGTAATGCCCCAGATGTTACACTGTGCTTATGATCCCAAAGGACCACAAGCTAATCCTTTTCTGGTACCTATAACTGAGCATTGCAAAATATACTATAAAAATGCAGAAAACAGCTAGTGGAAACTTTCCATAAGGTTCAAAAACTAAAATACAATTGAATAAAGTATCAAAAATACTAAGACAACTGTTTGAACATCTAGTCTGGAAGCCTCTCAACTGTCTGAATAACGAGTTGATGGGACAATCCCCCAACTAACTCCATCTACTAAAATACTAAATCTAGAAATATAATAAAATAATAGAACATCCTCAAAGGATGAGGACTCACTACTAAGTCTACTATTGCTGGCTAAATCTGAACTGCTAAGGGTGCTCTGGATATTGTGATTCTGAGCATATGGTATAAAATACCATAGCATAGAAAAGTATGTGTTAGTACGTAAGAATGTATAGGTATGCTAGATGAGGTAAGGCTAAATGGAAAGGCTCATATGCATGAACTATAGCTAACTGAATGACATGAGTAAACTGAATGGGGAATACATGCATGAATGCATAAACTATAACTAAAATTGTAATAACCTTGAATACTAAATTCTAATAACTGGATTACTAATAACTAAGTCTACAAATACTAAAATGCAAAATCAAGTCTATCTAATGGATGATCCTTGAATCTGCTGATACTGATACTTATTGACTGAATCTGAGATCAAGATTATCTAGCAAGTTATCTCTGAATCTACTGATAATGAATATGATTTACTGAAAAAGAGATCAAGCCTATCTAACGGGTGATCTCTGAATCTCTAGAACTATCTAAGTTCTTTACTAAGCTGATTGATTGTATCTGACAGTCATGATTTCTGTATAGCTGAACTGAGTTCCATTACTAAGACTGAATCTGAATCTAAATATGAGACTGTAGGAAGTAGTCATCTAACTGACATGTCCCTTAATCTGAACTAGTGGGGTCCAACCTATAACCCCAACTGGAAGGGTGTCTGTACTATGCCACGGGTAAAGACACTTCTATAGTTAAGCCTATCTAACGAGAGACCCTAAGCAGAAAGTCAAGACTAATTTAACAGGTGACTCTTGAGAGGTACCCAAGCCTTAATCTAATGGGTGACTCCTTATCCTGCGCTGGCTATGCAGTTCTAGAGTACAGGGACTGCTACTAACTACTCTGCCTCTCTAATGGGAATACTGTCATCCCTGCCCTTGATCAGTGCTGAATCCTACTCCTAATTGAATAAACGTTGAACTAATTCTTAGACTATACTAGACTGAGCTAAATCTGTTACTAATCATATTGATTAACTGAACTAGATTGAGTTTACTGGGTTCCATTGACTGACGGGATACTACTGAATTTTACTAACTAACTGAATTATATTACATTCTGAGCTGAATACTCGAACATTACTGAGGTCTAAACAGAGTACTGGACTGGACTTGGAATGATACTAAGCTTACTAAATTTTCCTAAGTCATGTAACTGACTGAGTACTACTGAATTCTGTAGCTAGCTGAGAATATTACTGATCTTGACACTGGCTCTAGGCACACAGCTAAATTATCGGGTATTAAATATCCCCAGGACTCAATAACATAAATAATACAAGACATGAAAACTCTTAAATATCATGACAATGGACTATCATTCACAATACAATCAATGAAGCATCTCTTCAAGTACTTGGAAGTCTTGATCTTGCACATGCATAGGGATGCATGCAACATATCATAATTCACTCACTAAAGTATTACAACAAATACTTGGCATGCATTGACTTATACATGATTGGGGATTTCATGCTAACATGCTAAAATGTCACTATGCCATTCAAATAAACATTTCCTCGAACATATGGGGATCATGCTTTGGGTTATACAACGATTACAACATCTACATCATCATGGCTATATCAATAACCTTACCACTTGAAGGGGTTTATCATGAATATCATAAAATTCATCTCATAATAGATCAAAAGTTAGAACTTGTAATCTAGAACATGAATCACTACTTAACAATCACATAAACATAAACTTCAACTCACATAAATTATGAAAATCATAAGTATTCAATCTTTATAATTTGAAAATGGTTCTTGAACTTCTTGGGTGGAAGGAACCCAAGAATCAACATCCAACATACCTCAAAAGGTTTGATCTTGAAGGAGATTAACTTTTCTTGAAGGTCCTTGAATGGTGACGTTTGATTCTTGAGTTTCTTGGAGAGGGTTTATATCTAGTTCTTGGGTTTTTGATCTTGAAAGAAACCCTAGATTTTGATGTTATAGATGAATAGGGAGTTATGAGCCTTGATATGATATAAATAGGCGTTAAAAAGGGTGGAAAAAGACCTAAATATTCTTTTAATATTTACTTTAATTCGTTGAACGGGATCTGTGATGGCTTGGGCTACGGTCTGTCAGCCTGTTGGTCACATTTTTTCTGGTACTTGTAACTAAGCACTGTATAATATACTGTAAAAATGCAAAAAACAACTGGCGGAAACTATCTATAAGGTTCAAAAACTAAAATACAATTGAATAAAGTATCAAAAATACTAAGACAACTGTCTAAACATCTAGTTTGAAAGCCTCTAAATTGTCTGAATAAGGAGTTGATGGGACAATCCCCCATCTAACTCCATCTGCTAAAATAGTGAATCTAAAAATATAATGAAATTATAGAACACCCTCGAATGATGAGGACTCACTGCTAAGCCTACTGTTGCTGGCTGAATCTGAAGTGCTAAGGGTGCTCTAGATCTCATGCTTCTGAACCTATGGTATAAAACACTATACCACAAAAATTATGCATCAGTATGTAAGAATGTACGGGTATGCTAGATGAGGTAAGGCTAAATGGAAAGGCTCATATGCATGAACTATGGCTGACTGAATAACATGAGTAAACTGAATGGGGAATACATACATGAATGCATAAACTATAAATGAAATCATAGTAACACTGAATACTGAATTCTAATAACTGGATTTCTTATAACTAAGTCTATAAATACTGAAATCTGAGATCAAGCCTATTTAGCAGGTGATTCTTAAATCTACTGATACTGATAATTATTAACTGAATCTGAGATCAAGCCTATCTAGCGGGTGATCTCTAAATATAGTGATAATGAAATTGGTTTACCGAAAATAAGATCTATCCTATCTAACGGGTTATCTCTAAATCTCTGGAACTATCTAAGTTCTTTACTAATCTGATTGACTGTATCTGACAATCGTGATTTCTATATAGCTAAACTGAGTTTTATTACTGAAACTGAATGTGAATCTGAGACTGTAGAAGCAGTCATCTAACCGAAATGCGCCTTAATCCGAACTAGTGGGGTCCAACCTGTAACCCCAGCTGGAAGGGTGTCAGTACCGTGCCATGGGTAAAGACACTTCTATGGTCAAGCCTGTCTAACAGGTGACCCTAAGAAGAAAGTCAAGCCTAATCTAACGAGTGACTCCTGAGAGGTAGCCAAGCCTTAATCTAATGGGTGACTCCTCATCCTATGCTAGTTACACAGTTTTGGAGTACAGGGATTACCACTAACGACTATGCCACTCTAATTGAGAAGCCATCATCCCTTCCCTCGCTCGGTGCTGAATTCTACTTCCAACTGAATAGACGCTAAACTAATTCTTAGACTATACTAGACTGAGATAAATTAGTTACTAATCATACTGATTAACTGAACTAGATTGAGTTTACTGGGTTTTGTTAACTGATGGGATACTGCTGAATTCTGCTAACTGATTGAATTCTATTATGTTGTGAACTGAATACTTGAACATTACTGAGTTCTGAACTGAATACTAGACTGGACGTGGAATGATAATAAGCTTACTAAATTTTCCTAAGTCATGCAACTGACTGAGTTCTACTAAATTTTGTAACTAGCTGAGAATGCTACTGATCTTGACATGACTAAGGGTACTGTAACTGACACTGGCTCTAGGAACACAGCTAAATTTTCGAGTATTAAATACCCCTAGGACTCGATAACATAAATAATACAAGACATGAAAACTCTTAAATCTCATAACAATGGACTATTATTCACAATACAATCAATGAAGCATCTCTTCAAGTACTTGGAAGTCTTGATCTTGCACATGTATAGGGATGCATGAAACATATCATAATTCATTCACTAAAGTCTTTCAACAAACACATGGCATGCATTAACTTATACATAATTGGTAATTTCATGCTAACTTACTAAAATGGCACTATCTCACTCAAATAAACATTTCCTCAAACATATGGGGATCATGCTTTGGGTTATACAATGATTACAACATCTAAATCCTTATGGCTATATCAATAAACTTGCAACTTGAAGGGGTTTATCATGAATATCATAAAATTCATCTCATACTAGAATCAAAACTTAGAACTTGTAACCTAGAACATGAATCACAACTCAACAATTGCATAAACATGAACTTCAACTCACAAAAATCATGAAAATCATAAGTATTCAATCTTAATAATTTGAAAAGGGTTCTTGAACTTCTTGGGTTGAAGGAACCCAAAAATCAACATCCAACATACCTCAAAATCTTGGATCTTAAAGGAGATTAACTTTTCTTGAAGGTCTTTGAATGGTGATGTTTGATTCTTAAGTTTTCTTGGAGATAATTTGTATCTAGTTCTTAGGTTTTTGATCTTGAAATAAACCCTAGATTTTGATTCTATAGATGAATAAGGAGTTATTAGCCTTGATCTGATATTAATAGATGTTACAAAAGGTGGAAAAAGACCCAAATATCCTTTTTGAAATAACGTTAATTAACTGAACAGGATCTGCGACATGTTGGGCAATGGTCCATCGCTGGCTCAACAGTCCGTCATATTGCTCATCGCGCCTTGGCAGAACATAAGTTCACTGCCTCGGTTACGATGGCTTGTGCGACGATCCATTACAGGCTCAATGGCGTGTCAGCCTGCCCATCACACGTTGCCTAAAAAGTAGGGTTACTGCCTCAATTGTGATGGCTTGGGGGACTGTCTATTGCTAGCTCGATGGCCCATTGGCCTGACCGTCGCACATGGCCAGTGAATGGATTTTTTACCACAGTTGTGATGGCTTGGGCGACGGTCCATCGCTAGTTTAACGGTTCGTCGGCCTGACCATCGTACTTGGCCAGTGAATGGGTTTTTGTCTCAGTTGTGATGGCTAGAGCGATGGTCCGTTGCAAACGCGATGGTCTATCATCCTTCCCATCGCTCCTATAAAGTTTGGACAGTTCTCTATAAAACGTCCATAACATTTTACTTCGAAACCCTATTTTGGAAAAATTAATATCGTTAGAAAGCTAATTCAATTTCCCATATGATAATAAGTCAAAATTAGGGAAATTCTATCTGATATTAGGGAAATTCTATCTGATTTAAACATTATTCACTTAGGAAGTCATCCCTAAATCTTCTAGAGACTAAATTAGACTTAAAGATAGTTCGGGGTATTACAATAAACTTGTTTAATATTAGGAATAAAATCTACAACATAGTTGAGACTTTCTAAGAATCTTTGAAGCTAGGTTTTATCAGTTTATTCATCTGGAAACTTAGAGGAGAATTCTATGGCTTTACAGGTGGGTTATAGGTTCCTTGATATAAATCATGACCAAGAAATCTAATCGAGGTTTGAGATAATTTAATCTTTTAAGCACTAAATACTTGTCTATTTTGTTTGGAAATTTTTAAAAAGGTTTAGAGATGTTTAAAGTGTTGGTCAATATCTTTATACAATATTAAAACATCATCTATGTAATTTATAGATATATGACTATATTGGTTGAATATATTATTAAGAATGTTCTAAAATTTAGATGGAACATTTTTTAGTCCAAAAGGCATTATATTCGATTCATATTGTCCAAAAGGGACATTGAAGGTTGTTTTATATTTATCTTTTTCTGTATTTTGTATTTGCCAAAATCCTAATTTCATATCAAACTTGCTATAAATATTAGCTTTATAAGTTCTTTTAAGAAGGTCACGTTTATTAGGTATCGGGTACCTAATCCATTTTAATACTTTACTAAGAGGCTTATAATTGATAACTAGTCTTGGGGCACCTCTTTCATTTTTAGCACAATTATTGACATAAAAGATTGAACAAATCTAAGACCATTTGGAAAGTCTAATAATTTTTTATCTAATAAATCGTTAATTTCTTTTTCACAGTATTCCATTAATTCATAGTTCATTTGAATGGGTCTGGCTTTTGTTGGAATCATTTGAGGGATGAATCGGGAAAATGGGGAGCAAAATAATAGTTTAAAGTAATTTATACTTTAAAAGTAGTTTCAAGTATAAATTACTTTAATCACTCTAAACTGTTATTTTGCTCCCCGTATTCCCAATTCATCCCCTAAATGATATTAGAGCCAAGTTACCCAGGAGGGAGTGTAAGTACGAGTAGGAGTGGCTGTTATGCCCCAAAAAATGGGTCCCAGAGCGTCATGCGGTGCTTGAGGCTACGAGTAGCCCCAAGCTAACCCTTTGAGCCATTTTCATTCAGTTCAACACAAATCAACGGGGTTTTCATAAATAATCCTCAAATATCAACAGAGTAATCATCATCGAAGAATAAAAGAATTTCAGAAAGATAACAAAATACGACTTATTAGTCAACTCCCAACATCTCTACTAGTCTGACAAGCCTCTAAGAAAATCAATAAAACCAGCGAGCCATTGAGACATGCTCCAACTGACTCATACTCAGTTATCAAATGTAAACAATTCCGTGAAACCAAAATTAGACATCACGTCCTCAAAACATGAGGACTCACCACAACAGAGGATGTAGAACAGCATGCCCAAAGAATCACTGTCGAACCTGAAACTGAGCACCTGAACCTACATTCTGAGAAAATCCAGCCCATATCTGAAGATATGGGTCAGTACCATGGAAAGGAACCGAGTATATGGGGGTGTATGCAGTTGTATAAACATCATCGTCATAAATATTTATAAGAAATATGCAAGATGTATAAAATACTCACATAGCCTGAAGAAAATCATCATAATCATGAGAGGATGAAATAAGTACAATAGCACATGTGAGTCATCATATAATTTGTCAATCACTTTCAGTTCATCAAGAATATCAATTCTCATAATGTAAATATCATTTAAATCTTTCGAAAGAATAACTTTCACAATTCTACTTTCAAATCACTTCACCATTCACCATAGACACAAGGAAACACACACACACTGGGAGATCCTATAACCGACATAAACCATGTGAGCTACATGGAGTCCAACGTATAACCCACATTGGGGAGAGCCGTCCTATCCTTGCCATCGGAGTAGGACTATCGATATCAAATCCACAAAAAACTAGTGATCACTATATAAATCATCCTCAGGCTCACTCCTACGGGGGCACATAGTTCTAGAAAAGTAAGGTCGTTTTATATCTCCCACTCGGTGCTAAAGATTTCTCCCAAACTTAGTTCAGATCATTTCAAAGACAATCCAAAACAAAAAAAATTCAGTAATTTATAAATATACATCGGGAGCCATCATGCTTTCCATCTATCAAAATCAACCACGTTGTGGATTTCCTTCACACTCGAGTTCAAAACAACTCCATCAAGACCAAAAGGTCAAATCATTCAAAATATCTCAAATATTCAACATCAACGTTCTTATAACACACACTTTGTACAAAAAAATACTATTTCTAATGGGGATTTACGACCCAAATATCAAAATCGTGATAAATATCGTTTAAGATTCATGTTTTATATCTCCACACATGTAAATTCATCTTTCAAAATCATAAATATCAAGATTTTATAATAATCATCATAAGATATGGGTTCATGCTTCAAATTCGTAAAAATCAAATAAAAATCATGCCTTTGTAAAGAAAATTACTTTTGATCACAAGAACGAAAGAGAGTTCTTGTTGAAAACCCCCACATACCTTGAATGATGAACTTTAGATCGATACTCATTTTTGAGATGTTAATCGTGCCTTTGAATAATGGTTCTTGGAGTTCTTGAACTAGGAACTTTGAATCTTGAATAAATTTGCATAATTAAAGGTGAACTTTGGAGGTTCTTGAAGTTGGTTGTAGGAGCTTAGGATTCTCTTTTTGAGGAAATTTGATGAAATATAACATATAATGCTTCTAATAGGCTTTAATATAGGGTTTGGATGGACTTTGGGTGAGGAGGAACGACCAAAACGCCCCTAAAAATCAAATAATTCTCGAATCTATCCTTTGGTGGACTGTTTTGATAGTCTGAAGTAGATCAACCATAACATTTTACTTCGATATTCATATTGGATGAAACTAATTTCATTAGAAAGAGGACTCTCATATCTTTCCGTTGATATGTAGTATCTTACCCAGATCATTGTGTACAGGGAGTTATGATCGTTTGAAGTTGACCAAAAATTCACTTTTGATAGGCTGAAGTAGATCGACCATAACTTTTTGATCCGATAGACAAATTAGATGAAACCAATTTCATTGGAAAGAGGACTCGCAGAGATTTCCATTGATATATAGTAGATCATCCATATTATTATGTACAAGGAGTTATAATTGTTTAAAGTTGGAGCAAAAATACGCCAGGCCTCAGTACTTTTTCCTGCATGTTTTACTGTTCACTACTTTCACGGTTCGATCGGAATGTTCATAACTCGTCGCTGGGTGTCCGTTTTGGATGATACACATATCGTTGGAAAGACTATTCAATACTCTACGTAATAGTGGGTCATAATCTAAGACATTTTGTACGAAAAATTTATAATTCATTCTATAAGATAGAACCCAACACGTTTACGCATAAAATTTCAACGAAAAATTTCTCGGGGTATTACATCACCCCCCTTTGGAAACATTCATCCTCGAATGACGCTAGACATGCCAAGATTAGATAGGGAATAGAGTATACAGCTGAAACCATTTGTTAGACTCATCACCACATCATTTCTCACTTCGAATGCAACATAGAATGCATAAATTCAAGAAACTACAACTGAACACATAATAAATGACAGCTGAACTGCTGTAACTTTTATAAAAAATGCATGATTTAGGAAAGAATGGTACCTTCGGCTTGATCGGAGTTCACGGAAAATAGGTGCGGGTACTTGGATCGCATATCCGCCTCAGCTTCCTAAGTTGCACCCTCAACAGATTGGTTTCGCCACAACACCTTGACCAAGGGAACTTCTTTGTTCCTTAGTCTTCGGACACTGAAATCAAGAATCTCAACAGGAATCTCATCAAAAAAAGATTTTCTTGAATGTCAGAACTCACATAGGAATCCACTACCGCAACATCGCTAATATGCTTTCTAAGCATGGAGACATGGAATATTGGATGAACAGAGGACACCTCGGAAGGCAACTCAACCTCATAAGCTACTTTACCAACACGACTATGAATTTTGTAAGGACCAAAATAACGGGGACTAAGCTTCCCCTTCTTTCTGAATTTCTTCACCCCCTTCATGGGTGAAATTTTCAGATACACTATGTCACCAACTTCAAACTCAAGGTCTCTTCTTCTAACATCCGCATATGACTTCTGACGACTCTGCGCAGTTTTCAACCTTTCCCTAATCAACTTAACTTTTCCATAGCCTCAAATACTGAATCAGGACCACTCACAGCCGCTTCACCCACCTCGAACCAACCTATGAGTGATCTACACTTCCTCCCATATAAGTCTTCAAACGGAGCCATGCTAATACTAGAGTGGAAACTGTTATTGTAAGCAAACTCTATCAACGGTAAAGGATCACCCAACTTCCCTTAAAGTCAAGTACACAAGCTCTTAATATATCCTCTAAGGTCTGGATGGTCCGCTCATCCTGACCATCGGTCTACGGATGAAAACTAGAACTCAAAAGCACTTGGGTACCAAGACCCTTCTAAAAAGCTTTCCAAAATTGTGAAGTGAACTGAGTACCCCTATCCAAAATGATAGACAAGGGAACTCCATGTAGCCTGACTAGCTCTCGGATATACAATCTAGCGTAATCCTCAGCACTATATAAAGTATGAACAGGCAAAAAATGAGTAGACTTAGTCAACCTATCAACCACAACCCAAATGGAATCATGATGGCATCGGGAAGGAGGTAAACAAATCACGAAGTCCATATTTATCGCTTCCTACTTCCAGCTGGGAATACTAAACTCTTGCATCATACCACCAGGTCTTTGGTGTTCAACCTTAACCTGTTGGCATGTTGCACACTTAGCTACAAAGGCTGCTATATCTTTCTTCATGCCACTCCACCAATAGATTTTCCACAAGTCTCGGTACATCTTGGTGACACCAGGATGAATAGAATATCACGCCCCATGCACTTCAGCCATAATCCTCTGTTTCAGATCATCAATATTCGGGACATACAATCTACCCTGCAATCTCAACACAGCATCTCCCCCTTGGGAGAAAACCTTTACTTTTTGGTCCTTGATTGACTCCTTTAGTCTGACCAAACTAGCATCTAAGTATTGCTTTTCCTTCACTTCTGAAACCAAGGAGGATTCATAACTACTCTGAACCCCTATACTACCTTCAGTAGAGTCAAACAACCTAACCCCCAATCTAGCCAAACGATGTACATCACGAGCCAACTCTTTCTTACCTTCTACCACATGCGAAACACTACCCATGGACACTGTACTTAGGGCATCCGCCACAACATTGGCCTTGCTTGGATGGTACAACATACTCATATCATAGTTCTTTAACAATTCTAACTATCATCTCTGCCTAAGATTCAATTCTCTCTGGGTAAACACATACTATAGACTCTTATGATCAGTGAAAACATCAACATTGACACCATACAAATAGTGTCTCCAGATTTTTAAAGCAAACACAACAGTAGCCAACTCAAGGTCATGGGTGGGGTAATTTTTCTCATGGGGTTTCAAATGTCTAGAAGCATAAGCTATCACCTTACCCTTCTACATTAATACACAACCCAACCCAACTCTCGACGCATCACAGTACACCACAAAACCATCAACACCATCAGGCAAATTCAAAACAGGGGCTGAAGTGAGTCGAGTCTTCAACTCCTGAAAACTCTTCTCACAAGATTCAGACCACAAGAACTTCACTTTATTTTGGGTCAACCATGTCATAGGAGACGCTATAGAGGAGAAACCCTCAATAAAATAGCGGTAATAGCCAGCTAAACCCAAGAAACTTTGGATATCAGTTGGAGAAATAGGTCTAGGCGAATTTCTAACGACTTTGATATTTTGGGGATCAACTCTAATACCGTCGGAAGAAATGATATGACCCAGAAAAGCAACTGACCTTAGCCAAAACTCATACTTACTGAACTTGGTAAACAACTTGTGATCTCTAAGGGTTTTCAAGATAGTTCGGAGATGATCAGAATGTTCATCCTTACTATGGGAGTACACCAGTATATCATCGATGAACACTATGAAAAACATATCTAGATATGGTCTGAACACACGATTCATGAGGTCCATGAAAGATGTTGGGGCATTAGTTAACCCAAAAGACATAAAAAGAAACTCAAAATGGCTATAACAAGTTCAGAAAGTGGTTTTCGGGATGTCATATGCCCTAACTTTAAGTTGATGATAGCCAGAACGAAGGTCTATCTTTGAGAAATAACTTGCACCTTGCAATTGGTCAAACAAATCATCTATTCTCAGAAGGGGGTACTTATTTTTTATGATGACTTTATTCAGTTGGCGGTAAGCAATGCACATACGCAAAGAGCCATCTTTCTTTCTCACAAACAACACAGGAGCATCCCAAGGAGAAATATTGGGCCTTATGAAACCCTTATCTAGTAGATCTTGGAGTTTCTCTTTCAACTCTTTAAGTTCTACAGGGGCTATAAGGTAAGGAGGAATAGAAATGGGCTGAGTATCGACAAGAAGATCAATCCCAAACTCTATCTCTCTATCAAGAGGTATCCCTGGGAGATCATCCAGAAAGACATAAGAAAACTCATTGACGACGTTAACAGACTGGAGAGTTGGAGTCTCAAACTTAGTGTCTTTGAATCTAACCAAATGGTAAATACACCCCTTGGAAATAAGCTTTCTAGCTTTAAGGTAAGAGATAAAATAACTCTTTGGTAACACAGAATTCCCAGACCACTCAAACAGAGATGCACCCAAAAACTGAAACATGACCACTCGGATCCGACAATCAATAACAGAGAGAGACACTTTAAGTACGATAGACTTCTGAAAGAAAGAATCACACTTTTTCCTAAAACATCTTGTAGCCTCTTGCTCATAGATGTGGTGCGCTACACACCGATGATCAAGACTCTACTTAACATGGCTTGTCAGACTCCCTAGGACACCTTAAAAACTTAGGCTCTAATACTAAGTTTGTAACACCCCAGAAAATGGATCCCGGAGCGTCACACGGTGCTTGACGCTACGAGTAGCCCTGAGCTAACCCTTTGAGCCATTTTTATTCAGTTCAACACAATTCAACGGGGTTTCCATAAATAACCCTCAAATATCAACAGAGTAATCATCATCCAAGAATAAAAGAATATCACAAAGATAACAAAATACGACTTATTAGTCAACTCCCAACATCTATACTAGTCTGACAAGCCTCTAAGAAAATGAATAAAACCAGTGAGCCATTGAGACATGCCCCAACTGGCTCATACTCAGTTATCAAATGTAAAAAATTCTGTAAAACCAACATCAGACATCACATCCTTGAAACATGAGGACTCACCATAATAGAGGATGTAGAACAGCATGCCTGAAGAATCACTGTCAAACTTGTAACTGAGCACCTGAACCTACATTCCGAGAAAATGCAGCCTACATCCGAAGATGAGGGTCAGTACCATGGAAAAGAACCGAGTATATAGGGTTGTATGCCATTGTATAATCATCATCATCAGAAATATTTATAAGAAATATGCAGTATGTATAAAGACTCACATAGCTCGAAAAAAATCATCATAATCATGTGAGGATGAAATAAGTACAATAACATATGTGAGTCATCATATAATTTGTCAATCACTTTCAGTTCATCAAGAATATCAATTCTCATAATGTAAATATCATTTAAATCTTTCAAAAGAATAACTTTCACAATTCCACTTTCAAATCACTTCACCATTCACCATAGACACAAGGAAACATACACACTGGGAGATCCTATAACCGACATAAACCATGTGAGCTATATGGAGTCCAATGTACAACCCACGTTGGGGAGAACCGTCCTATCCTTTCCATCAGAGTAGGACTATCGATATCAAATCCACACAAACTAGTGATCACTATATAAATCAGCCTCATGCTCACTCCTGCGGGGGCACGTAGTTCTAAGGAAGTAAGGTCGCTTTATACCGCCCACTCGGTGCTAAAGATTTCTCCCAAACTTAGCTTAGATTATTTCAAAGACAATCCAAAACAAAATAATTTCAGTAATATATAAATATACATCGGGAGCAATCATGCTTCCCATCTATCAAAATCAACCACGTTGTGGATTTGTTTCACACTCGAGTTCAAAACAACTCCATTAAAACCAAAAGGTCAAATCATTCAAAATATCTCAAGTATTCAACATCAACGTGCTTATAACACACACTCTCTCAAAAAACACAATTTCCAATGGGGATTCACAACCTAAATATCAAAATCATGATAAATATCGTTCAAGATTCATGCTTTATATCTCCACACATGTAAATTCATCTATAAAAATCATAAACATCAAGATTTTATAATAATCATCATAAGATATGGGTTCACGCTTCAAATTCGTAGAAATCAAATATAAAACATGCCTTTGTAAAGAAAATTACTTTTGGGCACAAGAACGAAAGAGAGCTCCTGTTGAAAAATTCCACGTACCTTGAATGATGAACTTTAGATCGATACTCATTTTTGAGATGTTAATCGTGCCTTTGAATGATGGTTCTTGGATTTTTTGAACTAGGAACTTAGAATCTTGAATAAATTTGCAGAATTAATGGTGAACTTTGGAGGTTCTTGAAGTTGGTTGTAGGAGCTTAGGATTTTCTTTTTGAGGGAATTTGATGAAATATAATATATAATGCTTCTAATAGGCTTTAATATAGGGTTTGGATGGATTTTGGGTGAGGGAGGATGACCAAAACGCCCCTAAAAATCAAATAATTCTCGAATCTATCCTTTGGTGGACTGTTTTGATAGTCTGAAGTAGATCAATCATAACATTTTACTTCGATATCCAAATTGGATGAAACCAATTTCATTAGAAAAAGGAATATCATATCTTTCCGTTGATATATAGTATCTCACCCAGATCATTGTTTACGAGGAGTTATGATCATTTGAAGTTGACCCAAAAATTCACTTTTGATAGGCTGAAGTAGATCGACCATAACTTTTTACTTCAATAGACAAGTTGGATGAAACCAGTTTCATTGGAAAGAGGACTCGTAGAGCTTTCTGTTGATATATAGTAGATCACCCATATCATTATGTACAAGGAGTTATGATCATTTAAAATTGGAGCAAAAATATGCCAAGCCTCAGTACTTTTTCCTACATGTTTTACTATTCACTACTATTCACAGTTCGATCGGAATGTTCATAACT
The DNA here is from genome assembly GCF_002878395.1 of Capsicum annuum. Classification (NCBI taxonomy): domain Eukaryota; kingdom Viridiplantae; phylum Streptophyta; class Magnoliopsida; order Solanales; family Solanaceae; genus Capsicum; species Capsicum annuum. The sequence continues at coordinate 144,687,002 of NC_061113.1, forward strand.
CATCGCTCGGGTGTCCATTTTGGATGATCCACATATTGTTGGAAAGATTATTCGATACTCTACGTAATGGGGGGTTATAATCTAAGACATTCTGCATGGAAACTTTATAATTCATTCTATAAGATAGAACCCAACACGTTTACGCACAAAATTTCAACGAAAAATTTCCCAGGGTATTATAGTAAAAATAGTTTTAATATTTATGCTATCTCTAATAAAATAGCTAAAATAGAAAGTGATTTACAGAATTGAAATATTCCAAAGGAAAGTCTTAATAGAGTTTATAAAGCTGGACACTTTGATTTTGTAAAAAATTATAATATTAAAACTTCAAAATCTACTGTTACAACTAATAGAAATATTGAGACTATTAAATTATTAGCAGCTGAGGATATTAATAGATATAGAAAAAATTACAAGTTCCTTCACATAGGTCTTGTTCAAGTAGCAGTTAAACCATTATATAGATTAGGTTTAGATGTTCCTGTATATCTATTTTTAAAAATAATAGGTTACTAAATTTTGATGATTTGTTATTAGCAATAATACAATGTAACCCCGCTAATGGCCCGGTATACTTTAATTGTTATCCTAAATTTTCTATATATATTAATGATAAAAAATTTATGGATACATTAACATTAAATGTTAAAACACAAAACATGAATAGTAAGGTAAATACAGGAAAAATAACAATAATATATAGAGTATATTACAGATTAATGAAAACAACCTTAGTCCTTAAGGCTAAAATAGTTAGTAATAAAGGAGCTACCATGCTTATGGAAGCTAATCATAATAATAACTTTATCCCAAAAATGATAAAATGGGATGATGTCTTAATAAAGGATAATTGACATTTCGATTCCAAAATGGAGCCAGAAATAGAAGAAGAAATTTCAAATATTGAACAAGTAGTACAATATTCCAATGGATCTATAGATTTAAAATTTCTAAGATCATAATCCTTTAATCAAGCATCTTCAAGTAAAAGAATGTGCTTTTCTAGACCTTCAATCTCCAAATCTGTAGAAGAAAGGGAAGTAACATTAGAAGATATTGAAAGAAAATTAAAAGGAGTTGATTTCTCAAAAACAATTCCCAAAGTAGAATACAAGTGTACAAATTTAAAAAATAAAAAATCAATAAGTCCCACTGCAAGTGAAAAGCTAGGAGTTAGAGATTCCCTAGGCATGATTAGGTCAGGTGTAATATTTGAACCTGACTTTGAATATTTAGATAAATTAGGAAATAACCCCGAAAATTCGATTAAAAAGAAATGGTATAAACAAAAATATTCATTAAAAAAAAGATATTCTTTTAGAGAAAAATGGTCCAATGATATGAAAAGATTAAGATGTAATATTGAATTTTTTAAATAGTTTGAAATCACAGGAAAATTAGATGATCAAAAAGATTCGTTAAACATGATTGTTAATAAATGGTATACTACTAATAATAATGTAGTAGAATCAACAATTCCCCAGTTAAAAGAAATTAGCTTACCAGTAGAGGTCAGAATTGTTACTGCCTCACCTTTTAAATTAGATATAGTAGATACTAACAGTGATCCTACAAATAAGATATAAATAAGATACTCCAACAAAATAATTATACAAGTCAATTATTACATGTAGTATCTAAACAGACTCTCGAACCCGAGCATAAATCAACTTTTAAAGATAAATCAAGTTCTTCTCAATATGATAAAAAGTTAGAAACTCAACCAATTTTTAAATTAGCAGAATTCTCAAAAGATAAATTTCCTAAATTTAAAGAAAAGTTTGAAGTAACCGACGAAATTTTAAGAAAAAATAATGAAAGATTAAAAAATAAATTAAAAGTCACAAATGACAAGGTTATAAGAACTTTATCAGAAAGGAATGATGATGAATTTAACAAATTAAGTTCTAAATATTCAATAAAAATGAATTATTATAAAAAGCCCTCATTTTCGGATATCCAGTATGAAGAAAATGAATTTTTATCTCATACTTCACACTCTGGAAAAGAAATTGCCAAATGAAATATAGATGGATTCGCGGAACATCAAATATGTAATAAACTATATGAAGTGAAAATGGCCATTCCACATAAAAAATTGTCATCATGTCAGATAAACAAGCATCATTTATGATTATATCAGGTTTTACATAGACTATAAAATATTAGTGGGATGATTACCTCACAGATAATAATAGACAGCATTTTAAATGCTACTACTATTACTCAAACTATTAAGAATGAGTGAACAGGACAAACAATTGAAAATCAAGTCTTAGAAGATGCTACCACCACTTTAATTTATAGTTTAGCTAAACATTTTATAGGAGAACCTTAGCTTTTTCAAGATAGAAGTTTAGAAATACTATCAATGTTATCATGTCCAAAGTTAAATGATTTTAGATGGTATAAAGAGGTTTTCCTCAACAAAGTTATGGTTAGAGAAGATAGTAATCATAATTATTGGAAATAAAAATTTATAAGTGGTTTACCAACTTTATTTGCAGAGAAAGTTAGAACAAAATTAAAGGATAGATTTGAGGGAAAAATTCCTTATGGTAATTTAACTTATGGTGATATTATAAGTTTTATAAATGTCACAGGACTAGAATTATGTACAGATATTAAACTTAAAAATCAACTAAAAAGGGATAATAAAATAACTCGAAATGAGCTAGGAAGCTTTTGTCAATATTTTGGTTAGATAAAATTATCAGCCCCTTCAAAGGATGCTACCAAAAAGATTAAAATACAACAAAAAAATTATAAAGATAAATGTAAAAGTTCTCATTATTATTATAGACGATTTAAGGGATCTAAAAAATCTTCTAAAGGTGAAAATCAAACCAATAATGAAACATGTTGGAACTACTGAAAAACTGAACATAGGGCTAAAGATTATCAGTCTCCAAATAAAAAGAAAGACAAGATAAATATGTTAGAATTAGGAAACAACGTTAAAAATAAATTATATTCAATTCTTAATGAAAATGAAAATAGTGCTTCTTTTGAAGAAAATCTTAGTGATGATAATCAACTTAATCTGGCATACAGTTCAGATAGTAGTAAATTAACAGACCATTGTAATTGTAGCGGTGTAATTTGCACTTGCGATAGTCATTCTATAATGTTATCATTAATAACAATAAAGACAAAAAGACTTTATTTGACATGATAGATCATCTAGAGGACCCAACTCTTAGCAGAAAATATTTAATAGCCTTAAAAGATATTGTTCTTGATCAACAGGATGATAATAAAGAAACTATTGAACCCTTTAATATGAAAAATGTAATAAATAAATTTAAAGAACACTAACCTAAAACAACAATACAAGATCTTTAGATAGAATTATTATACTTAAAGGAAGAACTTAGACAAGTTGAGCAAAGATTTAACAATCTAGAAACATAATCACTTGCTAATAAAATATTAAAGGATTTAATAGCAAATAAAGACCCTAAATCACATCTGTTTGAGCCTGGTGAAACATCAGGAGTAAAAAGTGACAATAAAGAAGTAGAGTCTCTAGAAATAGAATCTCTAGAAAAACTTCCTATAAAGAAATTAGGACAATTACTAAAGTTAAACCACAAAGTTACCATATACCAATTATTATAGTTATCAATAAAGATTATAAAATTCATATGATTGCATTATTTAATATAGGTGTTGATGAAAACTGCATTATAGAAGGATTAATTCCTGTAAAGTACCTAGAAAAAGGTACTACACGCTTATTCTACGCAACAAGGGAAAAATAAAAATAAATTATAGACTCCCCAAAGCCAATATTTGCAATGATGGAGTTTGTTTTATTAATAATTTTGTAATAACTAAAGATATTAATGATGATATAATATTAGGTATTCCTTTTATAACTCAAATAAAACCTTATATTGTCGAGCTAGATGGTATCCACACCACTATTTTGGGAAAAAGATTAGTTTCCCCTATATAAACAATATATTAAAAAAAAAAGTGATTTTATAAGAGTTCAAACTATTTTTAGAGTAAATTCAGTCCAATGGGGATTAGAGAAAAACTAATCCACTATTTAAAGAAAATTTTATAATATCATGAAATTTCAAAATTCATTAAAAACAACCAAAATAGTTTTACAAAAAGATGTCAACAATTTGATTTTATAAAGGGAGAAATTTTCTCCCAAAAATTTAAACAAATATTTTTCTACAGGGAAATGATGAGACCTGGAACACCAGGTTCGAGGTTGAGGCCTTCATTCCAGCCTTTTTGACCAGAAGAAAAATAAAAAGGCCCTTTCATGAAGAAGATAAAAAGTTAGAAAATAGGTTTTCAGTCCTGGCAGAATTTCCATCCCTGCCAAAGCCTACCCTCCATCAAGAGAATCCATTACTAGTTTACCCAGGATACAGCCTCTTAAATAAATATTTAAATAATAATATTCCTCAACCAATAAAAACATTGTTATCCAAACCAAAGATAGTTATGCGATGAAATCATCGGAGACAAATTCACAAGAAGTCTCTCCAAACACTCTACAAAAGAAAGAGGAACAGAGTATTCCTGATAAAAAGAAATTTGAGATAGTAGATTTGCAGGTACTGTCGATAATATCACTTGATAAAAAGTATGAAGTTTTTCGAGTACTAGAGTTATTAAAACCTTGTTATCAAATTGGGACTATGTTGAGATAGATAATCCCCTCACGACTCAAAGGCATTATAAGTTCATATTAACAGATACTGATTCATTGTAAATCGAGCATAAATTAGAAGATATAAATTATCCCAATATTATTGAATATTGAAAATTACAATCAAAACAATATTAAGCCCATTTGAATGGTATGTAGATCACCGACATACATCTCTTTCTCTATCGAGAAATTACAGACCTTAGACTTAGAATTGGTATGATTATAAGGAATCATGGTACAATAATATGTATATTAGGCCTAATACTCACTCTTAGTTCATGAAATATTCAGAGCAGACGAAGATTGATGTGATTCCTCGATGGTTCTATGACTGGTGGAACCAGTTTGTAGAAAATAAACAAGTATTTTCAACATAGTTTCAAAAGCAATTTGAAAAGTTTCAGGTAGAGCAGAATATTTCTACACTACCAAAGAATGTAAAACAATGTGAATTTTTTATCGCTTAAAGAATTTCATATATTATCTATTGGTCTTTCAATATTTATGAAATTAAAAAGATCAAATACTTAAGCGAAACCCTCAAGATTAAAGGATAGATTCTAACATAGAAGCCAACAACAAGTTCATCCTCACATAAGGAATCACACCTATCCAAGGAAGAATTTAAAAGAAGCCTTGTCAAATCTAGATAATGAGAATCATTCCAAATAGATAATGGAGTTATTAGATACTGCTTCCTCACATGCTAGCAAATTGAGAAACAGAGACATGCTGGATCCATAAGGAATAACACAGGCATACCTTCTCAACTGAAAAAAATGGTGCCCACATCCCTTCAAAAGTTTTAAAAGCTATTTAATGGACCCCACAAACAAAACGAATACTAAAAGACAAGTGGCACAAATCATCAAGTCAAAAAAATCCAAAATTCTCTTAAAGTCATCAAAAGAAAAGTTCAAGATAAGGATGGAAAAATAGTTAGAGACACGTGCAGAACAAATGAATAGTCATCAGCTACTCCTAGATAGGCGTAGAGTAAATAGCTTAGTATATGGAAAGTTGTAAAATAGATAGTGTTTGTTAAATATTAGTCAGCACTTCTACGGCCAATTTAAGGCTTTCAACTTGTTATAAGAGAGGACATTCTAAAATTTTCATAACTCAGAAAAACTCTCTTCCATTCTCCCATATTTCCCATCTCCCCCTGTAAAGTTCCCTCATTTTCCATATCAATAAAAAGTTTTTTATAAGTATAAATTTCTCTGTTTTAATTAATTTTTATTTAGATTTATTTTGTTCTTATTTTGTTGTTTTAAAGTTAGTTTTATTCTTTAAACTACTTTTAAAGTATAAATTACTTTAATTACTTTAAATTGCTATTTTGCTCCCGTTTTTGCAATTCGTCCCCCAGGGACAAAAAAATTCTCCATCTAAATTTCAGAATATTATGAATAATATATTCAATCAATATATTCATATATTTATAGTTTACATTTAATTACTTTAATCTGTTATTTTGCTCCCTATTTTCTCAATCTGTCTCCCAAATGAGTTTTAATAGAGTCTACAAAATTGGACACTTTGATTTTGTAAAAATTTATAATATAAAAACTTTGAAAATTGAATGTATCAAATACTTAAGTAAAACCATCAAGATTAAAGGATGGAGTCCAACAGAGAAGCCAACAATAAGTTATGAGAAATCGCACTTCTCTAAGGAAGAATTAAAAAGAAGAATCAAAGAGGCCTTGTCAAATCTAGATTACGAGAATCATTTAAAACAAATAATGGAGTTATTAGATATTTTTTCCTCACATGCCAGCGAACCGAGAAATAGAGACATATTGGATCCATAAGGAATAGCACAGGCATACCATCTCAACTAAAAGAAAGGTGCCCATACTCCTTCAAAGTTTGAAAAGCTACTTAATGGACCCCATAAATAAAATGAAGACTAGAAGACGATTGGTACAAATCATGAAGGAAGAAAAAGCCAAAATTCTCTTAAAGTCACCAAAAGACAATTTCAAGATAAGGATGAAAAGATAGTCAGCGACAAGTGCAGAACAAATGAATAGTCATCAGCTACTCCTAGATTGGCATAGAGTAAATAGCTTAGTGTATGGACAGATGTATAATAAACAGTGTTTGTTAAATATTAGTCTGCATTCGGAGGCCATTTTAAGGCCTTCAACTTGTAATAAGAGAGAGCATTCTAAAATTTCCACAACTCAGAAAAACTCTTAACCATCTCCCATATTTCCCATCCTTCTTCTATAAAGTTTTCTTATTTCCCATATCAATAAAATGATTTTTATAAGTTTAAATTTCTCTATTTCTCTACTATTTTAATTAATTTTTCTTTAGATTATTTTGTCCTTATTTTTGTTGTTTTAAAGTTTAAATTGATAGTTTAAATTACTTTGAAAGTAATTGACTACTTTAAACTGTTACTTTGCTCCCAGGTAGAATTGTTACTGCCTCACCTTTTATATTAGATATAGTAGATACTAAAGGTGATCCTACAAATAAGGATACAAATAAGATACTTCAAGAAAATTATTATATAAATCAATTATTACATGTAGTATCTAAAGAGATTCTCAAAGCCGAGAATAAATCAACTTTTAAAGATAAATAAAGTTCTTCTCATTATGATAAAAAGTTAAAAACTCATCCAAGTTTCAAATTATCAGAATTCTCAAAAGATAAATTTCCTAAATTTAAAGAAAAGTTTGAGGAATCATTCAAAACAGATAATGTAGTTATTATATACTGCTTCCTCACATGCCATTTGGGGGACGGATCGAAAAAATGGAGAGCAAAATAACAGTTTAAAATACTTTCATAATTGGGGGACAGATCGGAAAAATGGAGAGCAAAATAATAGTTTAAAATAATGTAATCTTTGAAAGTATTTTAAAATTTAAAATTAAACTTTAAACCAACAAAATAAGAAAAAAAATAAATGTAAAGAAAAAATAATTAAAAAAGTAGAGAAATAGAGAAATTTATGCTTACAATTTTTTTTTTAATTGATATGGGAAATGAGAAAACTTTACAGAGGGAAAAATGAAAAATATGGGAGAATGGTAGAGACTTTTTTTTAGTTGGAAATTTTAGAATGTTCTCTCTTATTACAAGTTGAAAGCCTTAAATAGGCCTTAGAAGTGCTGAGTAATATTTAACAAACACTATTTATTTTACATCTGTCCATACACTAAGCTAGTTACTCTACGTCTATCTAGGAGTAGCGAATAACTATTCATTTGTTTTGCATGTGTCTCTGACTATCTTTCCATCCTTATCATGAACTTGTATTTGGATGACTTTGTGAAGATTTTGGCTTTTCCTTCCTTGAAGATTTGTGCCACCTATCTTCTAGTCTTTATTTTATTTGTGGGGTCCATTAAGTCAATTTTCAAACTTTGAAGGGGTACGACCATTTTTCTTTCCATTAAGAAAGTATGCCTATGCTATTCCTTATGGATCCAGCATATCTCCGTTTCTCAGTTTGCTGGCATGTGAGGAAGCAGTATCTAGTAACTCCATTATTTGTTTTAAATGATTCTCATTATCTAGATTTGGCAAGGCTTCTTTTATTCTTCTTTAAAATACTTCCTTGGAGAGGTGCAATTCCTTCTGTGAGATGAACTTGGTGTTGGCTTCTCTATTGGACTCCATCCTTTAATCTTAATAGTTTTGCTTAAGTATTTGATCCTTTCAATTTATGAATATCAAAGGACCAATAGATAATATATGGAATTCTTTTAAAGATAAAAAATATACACCATTTTACATTTTTCGATAGTGTAGAAATATTCTTCTCTACCTAGAACTTTTCAAATTGCTTTTGAAACTGTGTTGATAATACCTGTGTATTTCCTCCAAACTGGTTCCACCAGTCGTAGAACCATCGGGGAATCACAGTAGTCTTCATCTACTCCAAATATTTCATAAACCAAGAGTGAGTGTTAGGCCTAACATACAAAAAGTTATACTAAGCCACCTTATAATCATACCAATTATAGGTCTAAGGTTGGTAATTTCTTGACAAAGGAATAGGTGTGTAGGTGATCTACATACCATTCAAATGAGCTTAGTATCCTTTTAATTATAAACTTTGAATATTGAATACTATTGGGATCATTTTTATTTACTAACTTATGCTCGATTTTATTTACTAACTTATGCTCGATTTGTAATGAATCAGTATCTATTAATGTGAACTCAAAATACTTTGGTCTTGAGGAAATTATCTGTCTCCACATTTTCCCAATTTGTGTAACAAGGTTTTAAAAAATCTGGTACTCAAAAACCTTCATACTTTTTATTAAGTGCCATTATCGAAAGTACATAAAAAATCTAATATCTCAAATTTCTTTTTATCAGGAATACTCTGTTCCACTTTCTTTTGCGGAGTGGCTGGGGAGACTGCTTGTGAATATGTCTTCAATGGTTTCATCGCATAACTATCTTTGGTTTAGATAGAAATGTTTTTATTGGCTGAGGAGTATTCTTCTTTAAATAGTTTTTTAAGAGGTTGCATCCTAGGTAAACTGGTAATGGATTCTCTTGATGGTAGGGGAACGGTAGGCCTTGGCAGGGATGAAAATTCTGCCATGACTGAAAATCTTGATTCTGACTTTTTATCTTCTACATTGAAGGGTTTTTTCATTTTCCCTTCAGGTCAAAAAAGTCTAAATGAAGGCGTCATCTTTATTTTGGGTTTTTCAGGTCTCCTCACTTTTTTCCCTGTAGAAATTCTCTAGTGAAAAATCTGGGAGAGAATTGTTTTCTCCCATTATAAATTCTATTTGAAAATCAAAACTTGGTTATAAAGCTTACCATCTGGCAAATATCTATTTAGACATTAAATTTTTAACATCTTTTTGTAAAACAACTTTGGCTGCTTTGCAGTCTTCGCTTAGTAAAAATTCTTTTTTTGTTAAATCATCTTGGAATTTAGTAATACATAGTACGATAGCCAAAATTCCCTTTTAATAGTACTATAATTTTTTGAGTATCATTCCAGATTCCCGATGTGAATCTTACTAATTGTTCAGTATAGTCTATGGAAATCCTTTGTTTAAGAATGCCTCTATATCCTATGTCTGAGGCATCGATTTCTACAATCATAAGAGCCTCTAGATGCAGTATTCCTAGACATGAAAGTTTTTGCACTATTGATTTAATTTTTTGATCTGTATTAGTGTGCTCTATTCTCCAAGGTACTGGATCTTTATTAAGACGCTGATAAAGGGATTTATAGACCTGTCTAATATTAGGAATAAAATCTACAACATAGTTGAGACTTTCTAACAATCTTTGAAGCTTGATTTTATCAGTTAATTTTTTTGATAACTTAGAGGAGAATTCTATGGATCTACAGATGGGTTTATAGTTTCCTTGATATAAATCATGACCAAGAAATCTAATAGCAATTTGGAATAATTTAATCTTTTTAGCACTAACTACTAGTCCATTTTGTTTGGCAATTATTAAAAAGGTTTGGAAATGTTTAAAGTGTTGGTTGATATCTTTGAAAAATATTAAATCATCATCTATGTAAACTATAGATACATGACTATATTGATTGAATATATTATTCATAATGTTCTGAAATTCAGATGGAGCCTTTTTTAGTCCATAAGTGTAACGCCCCAAGACTGCACCCTGGGTGTCATACGACGATTACAATCCCAAAGAACCACAAGCTAACCCATGACTGGTACCTGATGTGAGCACTAAATATAATACTGGAATATATATGTGGAAGTAACTAAACATGCCATAAAGTTCTCAAAATACTAAAATAATAAGAGAGTATAACTGATAATAACATTTGAAAATTGAATAACTGGCTATGCTAGTCTGAAAGCCTCTAATCGTCTGAATTTGGAGTTGATAGGATAAGTCCTCAACTAACTCCGACTACTGAATTGAACATACTAAATCTTGTAAGATACTAAAATAAAATAATATCCTTGATAGATAAGGACTCACTACTAAATCTGTTGCTGATATCCTGAGCTGCTAAGTATGATCAGGAACCTGTGCGTCTGAACCTATGATATAAGACATCATAGTGCAAAAGAGAGTATGCGACCTACAAATGGAATGTACTGGTATGCTAAATGAGGTAAGGCTAATATGCATGGACTCAAATGCATGAATAGTAACTGACTAAATGATATCAAGTTGTTGAATAAGATTACATGGAGAACTGAAACTATTGTATACATTAAGTATGCATTACTGTGCCTGTATATATATATCGTGTATCTAAGATTATACTGAAATTGAATACTGAATTTTGATGGTTGAGTAACTGATAACTGATAGCCATAGTTCTGTAGAATTGTTTGAGTTCTTTAATGAATACTGAGATTGAAACTATAATCGTGGGAGTTTTCATCTAACCGACATACCCCAATTATAAACTGAGTTGGGGTCCAACCTGTGACCCCACTTAGAAGGGTGTTAGAACCTTGCCACGAGATACTAACAAAGCTGGGTAAACCCTAATCTGGCAGGAAGACGCATGAAATATATATAAGATCGCGTCAACCTTAGTCTGGCAGAAGGACGACTTACCCTACGCTCGCTACGTACTTCTGTAATGCATGGACTGCTACTAATGGTCAAACCCTCTGCTGGCAGGAATGCCCCTATCCTAGGGTTCGCTCGATGCTGAATCCTACTCCTAGCTAAATTGATCACTAGACTATACTAGGCTTGACTGAACTGACGCTGGTCGTATTGACTGACTGAACTGGACTGAGTTCTGTTAACTGACTGAGTACTATGGTTCTTCACTATGGTTGGAACTAGTCTATAACTACTGCAACTAAGTAAACAACTAGATTTTGGGTAATAAATACCCTCAGGACTCGATAGCATCAAATATAAAACATAACAAATCTTGAAAACATAGCAATAGTCAATTGTTCACAATTCATATATTGAGATATTTTTACAAAAATTTGGAAGCCATTAACTTCTATAGGAATGAGGACACATACTAACACATCATGATTTAACTATTCAATTCACATGGACATTCTAGCAAACACTTGGGGAGCATAATTAATACACATGATGATAAACAACACATAAGCATCATGACTACAACTAAATCTTTCAATTTCAAGGATTATGACATAGGAATTACATAAACCAACATACATGCCATCTTATGTTCATGAAACTTATAATTAAATCTTGAATTGAAACTCATACAACACTACAAACATGAATACAATCCAATTTGAGCACGTGATCATTAATTTCATAACTTGTAGTTTTAAAAAGGGTTCTTGAACTCTAATGGTGGAAGGAAACCCAAGGAGGAACACCTAACATACCTGATTGGTAGAATTCTTGAGGTTTCTTGGTGTATTCCTTAAGAATTAAGCTCATTCTTGAATGCTAGGGTTTTCTACTTTGAGAGAGAATGATCTTGATTTGGGGAAAAAAAATTTAGAATAATCAATTAATCAACTTTTAGGGGTTAAATCATGTGTTTAGGGCTGATTAAATTCATGGAAAAAGACCAAACTATCTCTAAAAAGAATTTAAATTTTCATCACTGAATATCCTAATTTTGGCCATCACCACGAGGTGGTGCCATTACGGTGAGCCACTAGAGTTTGTCATTTGGTGCAGTCCAAGGACGAGTGTGAAATTGTACCTTGGCACGACGCGATAGAAATCACAATGTCTCATTGGAATTTGACAACTATGAAAATACACATTAGCACGACATGGTGCTATCACGTTGACACATTACAAAATGCCAATTGGGAACTGAAACTTCACCGCGATGTGGTACTATCATTGTGATTCATTGGAAACTAAAGAATGCCATTTTGACCATCACTACGACGCGGTGACGCTCATTTTGATAGACTGCTTCACTAAAAGTGTTATAACTTCTCACCTGAGTCTCGATTTGGGTAAAATTTATATCTTTAGAAAGCTATTAAATTTCATACCATCTGGTGGGTCTTAAACTGGGAAATTCTAAGTGTATTGAAAAGTTCTACATATAAACTCTCGTATAGTAAGCCTTGAACCGAGTTAGGAAAGTGCAGCATATTACAATATCTCTCCCTTGGGAACATTCATCCTCGAATGAGTCTGATTTAAGCTAAAAATATTGATGAACTGAGTTTACACACTGAACATGAACATTGAAGTATGATTACATGACTGAACTAATTTATGACACATGACTGGAATAGTTTCGTGAATACATGACTGACATAAGAATGCTATGCAGCTGAAACTAAGCATGGAAAAAGATAAATTCTGAGAAAATTATTACCTGAAGCTGAGTCTGAGTTTGCAAAGAAGAGGTGAGAATACTGGGTTCGCATATCTTCTTCTGCTTCCCAAGTAGCTCCCTCAATGGGTAAATTTTGCCAAAGAACTTTGACCTCATCAAAAGAAAGATCATTCGGAATATTTACACTTTCTAAATGAACGATAACTGCTGGGTCTCAAATTCACTTCTTTAGCAAGGGGATGTGAAACACTGAGTGTACTGAAGCTAAGTCTGCAGGAAACTCAAGCTCATAGGCTACCTTTTTTAAATGACTCAAAATCCAGAAAGGGCTAATTTATTGGGGAGAAATCTTCCCTTTTCTTACCGAACCTCTTCACTTCCTTCATGGGAGAGATTTTCATATATACAAAATCAATCTCAAACTCAAGGTCCTTTTTTCTCACATCTGCATAAGATTTATGTCGGCTCTAGGATACCTTAGGCCTCTCCCTAATCAACTGTACTTTAACTAAAGCAATAAAACCAAGTCAGGCCCTATTACCGCGGCCACACCTACTTCAAACCAGCCAATAAGAGATCTACATCTCCTTCTATATAGAGCCTCAAACAAAGCCATCTGAATACTGGAATGATAACTATTATTATATGCGAACTCAATCAAAGGAAAGTGGTCATCCCAACTACCCTAAAATTCAACTACAAAAGCTCTCAACATATCCTCAAGGGTATGAATAGTCCTTTCTGCTTGACCATCTATCTGAGGGTGAAACACTATACTGAGATAAACTTGGGTACCAATACCCTTATGAAAAGCTTTCCAAAAGTGAGAGGTAAATTGAGTACCTTTATCCGAGATGATAGATTGTAGAACACCGTGCAACCTAACCAACTCTCTGGGGTAAAGCTTAGTATAGTCCTTAGCTGAATAAGAGGTATGGGCTGGCAAAAAATGGGCTGATTTGGTCATCCTGTTAACAATGACCCAAATTGAATCACGCTGACGAAGAATATGAGGCAAACACATCATGAAGTCCATATTCACTTCCTTCCACTTCTAAGTGGGAATACTAAACTCCTGCATAGACCCACTAGGCTTATGATGCTCAATCATAACCGCTGACATGTTGAGCACTTAGGTACAAACTCTATAATATCCCAATTTATCCGACTCCACCAATAGATCTCCCATAAATTGTAGTACATCTTCGTAGCCCCTGGATGAATCGAGTAACGCGCACCATGTGCTTTTGCAAGAATTTGCTGTGTTAACTTGTCAACACATGAGACACACAATCTACCCTGGCAGCGTAACATATCTCCCTCTTGGAAGAAAACCTCGACTTTATAATCTTTGATGGACTCCTTCAACTTTACTAAACTAGGATTTCTATCCTATTTTTCCTTCACTTTGGAAACCAAAGATGATTCCAAACTATTTTGCTCCCACACACTACACTCAACTGAACCAACAAAACGAACACCTAATCTGGCAAGCTGGTGAACTTCCTAAACTAACTTTCTCTTAGCATTCTCAACATGAGAAACAGTACTCATTGATAATCTACTTAGGTCATCTTTCACTACATTAGCCTTGCCCGGGTTGTACAGCATACTCATATCATAATCTTTCAACAACTCTGACCATATCCTTTGGTACAGATTCAAATCCTTTTAAGAAAACACATACTACAAGCTTTTGTTATCTATGAACACATCAACATGCACCCTATACAAATAGTGCCTCCAAATCTTTAAGGCAAACACAATCGCTGCTAATTCAAGATCATGGGTAGGGTAATTCTTTTCATGGGGCTTAATTTGTCTGGAGGCATAGGCCACAACATTATCCCACTACATCAAAACACATCCCAACCCAACTCTAGAAGAATCACAGTACACAACAAACTGGCAATGTCAAAACTGGAGCTGTGGTGAGTCGAGTCTTCAACTCCTGAAAACTCTTCTCACAGGAATCTGACCATTAAAACTTGACTTTCTTCTGAGTCAATCGTGCATGGGGGATGAAATAGAAGAAAACCATTCAATAAGTTATCGATAATATCCAGCCAAACCCTAGAAACTCCTGATATTTAGCCAAAATTCGCACTTACTTAATTTAGCAACTAATTAATGGGCATTAAAAGTCTACAATACTATTCTGAGGTGGACTGCATGATCATTTTCACTACGGGAGTAGACAAGGATGTCATCGATGAAGACTATGATGAACATGTCTAAGTATTTCTTGAACACGCGGTTCATCAAGTCCATGAAAGTTCTTGGGGCATTGGTAAGATCAAATGACATGACCAAAAATTCAAAGTGACCATACCGGTTTCTAAAAGCTATTTTCAAAATGTCACATTCTCTGACTCTGAGCTAATGATAGCCAGATTTTAGGTATATTTTAGAAAAGTTACTAGCACCCTGAAGTTGGTCAAACAAGTCACCAATTCTAGGAAGTGGGTACTTATTCTTGACTGTGACTTTGTTCAACTGACAGTAATCTATACACATTCTAAGAGAACTATCTTTCTTATGCAAGAAAAGAACTGGTGCGCCTCACGGGAAATGCTGGGCCTGATGAATCCCTTATCTAGGAGATCTTTCAACTATTTTTTTTTTAACTCTATGAGTTTAGTTAGAGCCATTGGTATGTTAGAATAGAGATAGGTTGAGTATCTAGAATAAGGTCTATTCTGAGAATTCATTTACTACTAGGGCTGACTCAAGACTAGGAGTCTCTAAACTAGAGACTTTGACTCAGACAAGATGGTAAATACACCCCTTGGATATCATCTTTCTTTCCCAAAGGTATGAAATAAGCTGACCCTTAGGCACTGTAGTAATACCCCTCCATTCAAGGACTGATTCATTTTTAAACTGAAAATGAACAACTATGTTTCTATAATCAACTGAAGCATAGCATTAATGGAGCCAATCTATGCTAAGAATGACGTCGAAATCTGTTATCTCTAGCTCTACAAGGTCTGCTGAAGTAACTTTCTGAGATACCTTAACCTGATAGTTCCTGTATACCCATCGGTTTAGGATAGACTTACCACTGGGGTAGAGACTGAGAAAGGATCTACTAGGATTTTGGAATTGACTCCAAAGTTGACCAGTATATAAGGATTACGAAAGACAGAGAAGCTACAGGATCTAACAAGGCATAAACATATAAATGATATATTTTTAAAGTACCAGTAACCATATCAAAAGAACTCTTCTGATCCTGCTAGGACTAAAGTGCATAGAGCCTAAATAGGCACTCCCCACTGGTGGCACTAAAAGCAGCACTCTGCTGAGATGGGTGACCAGACTAAACTGAGGGACAATTATGATGACTCTATGAACCCACCTGAAGACACTCCCTAATTCTATAGCCTAGCTTGCCACACCCAAAACATATATAGCTGTCAGCCATGCAGACACCCTGATGGTTCCTACCATATTTCTGACAAAGAAAACTTATTTGGGAACTGTTCACACTACCCTGAGATTTAGATCCTGGCGCCCTTTTCTTATTAACATTTCTAAATTTAGGTAATAGAGCACTAGCTGAGGATAGAGCTGGGATTGACGATTTTTAGCAGAACTGAGGATGATTACAACCCTCTGACTTCGGCTGAGCAAAATTGAAACTACCTGTTCTATCCCTCTTACTCTCCCTTTCTTTCTTCTTGGTTTTCTGCTCCTCAATCTATTGAGCATGAACCATCAACCTAGGCAATTCTATCTCCTTAATTAGCATTGTGGTCCTACACTTCTTGACCACACTGTCAGATACCCCAGACATAAACTTACTCATCTTAGACCTGCTATCATCTACTATATGAGGAGTATATCTGGCTAACTAAGTAAAGTTAAGGGAATACTCATTTACTGTCATGCTTCCCTACTTTAAGATAATAAACTCTAAAACCTTAGCTTCCCTCAACACCAATATAAAGAACCTATCTAAGAAGGTAGTAGCAAAATCTTCCCCATTCTATAGGACCTACATCAATGCCTCTATCTACCTTCCACTGCTTAAACCATGTATGATCTATATTTTGCAACTGATAGGCGAATAACTTAGTACTTTCACTAGATGTTTCCCCCATAATGTCTGTCAGATTTTGCTCTATGTCAAGGAGTTCCCGTGGGTCCTCTTCAGTCTTAGACCCTAAAAATGAAGGAGGGTTCATTCAAGTGAAGTCCTAAATTTTAGTTGCGGTAGTATTGGCCACTGGGTTGGCCAGAACAGCAGCTGGATAAGTATTCTAAGCTACTACAAATTGGGATAGAGTAGTGAATACATCTCTAAATTTTGTATGAGAAACATGCTTATTCAAGGGATCTTCCTAAACGGTTGAGGTGCTGGTTGGTTTTTGGTTCGCCTTCTATTAGTTTATTTAGGAGGCATGTTTTGTAAATGGAAAAGAGAATACATTAGACAGAGAGTTTAACATGAGCATTATGCTCACTCTGATAACATAAATACTAAAAGAGGGGAAACCTTTCCTAAAATGCTCGCAGCCTCTTGTCCATAAGTGTCGCAAGCTACACACCCATGTACAGGACTTTACCTGACGCATATTTTAGATTTCCTAGGATACTTTAGAACCTTAGGCTATGATACCAAGTTTGTAATGCCCCGATACTGCACCCTGGGTATCACACGATGCTTATAATCCTAAAAGACCACAAGGTAACCCATGACTGGTACCTGCTGTGAGCACTGAATATAATACTGGAATATATATGTGGAAGTAACTGAAAATGCCATAAGTTTCTCAAAATACTAAAATAATAAAAGAGTATAACTGATAATAACATCTGAAAACTGAATAACTAACTATGCCGGTCTAAAGTCCTTTAACTATCTTAATGTGGAGTTGATGGGACAAGTCCCCAACTGACTCCGACTACTAAATTGAACCTACTAAATCTGTTGAGATGCTAAAATAAGATAATATCCTCGATGGAAGAGGACTCACTATTAAATCAGCTGTTGATATCCGGAGCTACTAAGTATAATTGGGAACTCATGCATCTGAACCTATGATATGAGATATCTTAGCGCAAAAGAGAGTATGCGGTCAGTATGTAGAGTATACTGGTATGTTAAGTGAGTTAAGGCTAATATGTATGGATTTAAATGCATGAATAGTAAGTGACTAAATGATATAAAGTAGTTGAATAAGAGTACATGGAGAACTAAAACTATTATATACACTGAGCATACATTACTGTGCATGTAAATATATATATATATATTGTGTATGTGAGATTATATAGAAATTGAATACTGAATTCTGATGGCTGAGTAACTAATAACTGATAGCCATAGTTCTATATAATTTTCTAAGTTCTTACTGAATACTAAGACTGAAACTATAAACATGGGAGTTATCATCTAACTGACATACCCCAATTATAAATTAAGTTGGGGTCGAACCTGTGACCCCAGTTAGAAGGGTGTTAGCACCTTGCCATGGGATACTAACAAAGCTGGGTCAACCCTAATCTGGCAAGAAGACACATGAAATATATATAAGATTTTATCAACCCTAGATTGGAAGGAGGACAACTTACCCTACACTTGTTACATAGTTTTATAATGTAGGGACTAGTACTGAGGGTCAAACCCTATGCTAACAGGAATGCCCCCCATCTCCGGTTTTGCTCGGTGTTGAATCTTACTCCTAACTGAATCGACACTAAACTGATAACTAGACTATACTAGGCTTGACTGAACTGATGTTGGTCGGGTTAACTGACTGAACTGGACTGAATTTACTGAGTTTTGTTAATTGACTGAGTACTACGATTCTTGTCCATGACTAGAACTATTCTATAACTACTGCAACTAAGTAAAAAAACTAGATTTTAGTTAATAAATACCCCCAGTACTCGATATCATCAAAAATAAAACATAACAAACCTTGAAAGCATAGAAATAGTCAATTGTTCATAATTCATTCATTGAGATATTTTGACAAACACTTGGAAGCCATGAACTTGTATAGGAATGAGAACACAGACTAACACATCATGATTTCACTATTCAAATCACATGGACATTCTATCAAACACTTGGGGAGCTTAATTAATACACATGATGATAAACAATGCATAAGCATCATGACTACAACTAAATCTTTCAATTTCAAGGGTTATGAAATGGGAAGTACATAAATCAACATACATTCCATCTTATGTTCATGAAACTTATAATTAATGTTTAATTGAAACTCATACAACAATACAAATATGAACACAATACAATTTGAGCATGTGAATCATGAATTTCATATCTTGTAGTTTTAAAAATGGTTCTTGAACTCCAAGGGTAAAAGGAAACCTAAGGATGAACACCTAACATACCTGATTGGTATAATTCCTAAGGTTTCTTGGTGGATTCCTTAAGAATTGATCTTATTCTTAAAGGCTAGGATTTTCTACTTTGAGAGAGAATGATCTTGAATTAGGGAAAAATTTATGAGAATAATCAATTAATCAACTTTTAGGGGTTAAATCAAGTTCTTAGGGTTGATTTAATTCATGGAAAAAGACCAAACTGTCCCTGAAAAAATTTTAAATTTTTGTCACTGAACCTCCAGATTTTGGCCATCACCATAACGCGGTGCCATCGTGATGAGCAACTGGAATTTGTCAGTAGGTGCAGTGTAAGGATGAGTGCAAAATTGCACCATGGTGTGACGCAACGAAAAATGCACTGCCTCACTGGAAATTGACAACTGTGAAAATACCTATAAGCGCGATGCGGTGCTATCACGTTGACACATTGGAAAATGCCAATAGGGAACTAGAATTTACTACGATTCGGTACTATCGCGGTGATTCATTGGAAACTAACGAATTCCATTTTTACCCTCATTGCGATGCGACAATGCTCATTTTGACAGGCTGCTTCACAAAAGTGCTATAACTTCTCACCCGACTCTCTGATTTGGGAAACATTTATGTTGTTGGAAAGCTAATTAAATTTCCTACAATTTGGTGGGTCTTAAACTAGGAAATTCTAATTGTATTGAAAAGTTCTACAGAGAAACTCCCGTACACTAAGAGCTAAACTGAGTTAGGAAAGTGCGGGTATTACAATAAGGTATTACATTTCATTCATATTGTCCAAAAGGAACACTGAAGACTGTTTTATATTTATCTTTTTCTATAATTTTTATTTGCCAAAATCCAAATTTCATATTAAACTTGATATAAATATAATCCTTATAAGTTCTTTTAGGAAGTTCACATTTATTAGGTATCGTGTACCTAATCCATTTTAATACTTTATTAAGAGGCTTATAATTGATAACTAGTCTCGGGGCACCTCTTTCCTCTTTAGCACTATTATTGACATAAAAGGCTGAACAACTCTAAGGAGATTTGGAAGGTCTAATAATTTTTTTATCTAATAAATCGTTAATTTTCTTTTTATAATTGTCCATTAATTCACGGTTCATTTAAATGAGTCTTGCTTTTGTTGGAATAATCCATTCTTCAAATCCCTCAATATAGTATAATTCGACTATGTGCCTTTTTCATTCCCAAAAGGCATTAGGAAAATCCGTGCAAACCACTCGCTTGATGACTTCTTGTAGATTTTTTATTTTTGCTTCTATTTCTAGGTTTTTAAAGAGGATTAAATTCTTTTAACTTTAATTTGATCTTTTAAATAATTTATCTATTGTGAAATTAGATTGATTTAAAAACCATTTTATTTTTTATAAGGTCACTTTGTTCTTTTGGTAAACTATTTAGATAAGGAAAAATAATCTTTTTTTTTTCAGAATAGTGGTGTGGAGGTCGTCTAATTCGGCAGTACAAGGTTTTATTTTATTTATTAAAGGTAGACCTAAAATTATTCCTTTATTTATATCTTTGGTTATTAAAAAGTCATTTATGAAACAAATTCTATCATTACAGATGTATGCATTGTGTAATTTATAATTTATTTTTAATCTTTCGCCTATTGCAGAAAATAATTTTGTAGTACCTTTTTCAATGTACTTACTGGGGATCATTCTTTCAATGATGCAGTTTCGATCGGCTACCACAGTTTTATTTTTAGTATTAAGTATTCTGTAATCAGTATTCAGTCTCAGAATTTAGTAAAGAACTGAGATAATTTTATAGAACCATGGCTATCAGTTATAAGTTACTTAGCCATCAAAATTTAGTACTTTAGTATCAGTCTAAACCTCAGTTACCAAAACTTAATACTTCAGTTTCAGTCTAATTTAGACAGAGGTTATATGCACAGTATTTCATAATCAGAATGATCAGTAGTTATAGTTTTGCATGCACTCTTATTCAGTTATTACATGATGTTCATCCAGTCAGTTATCATCTTATGTATATGAACCCATATATATCAGCCTACCTTACTTAGCATACCAGGTCATTCCATTTACTGACACATACTCTTTCTTTTGTTCTATGATCTATCATATCATAGATTCAAATGCATGGTCTCTTGACTGTACTTAGCAACTTAGGTTATAAGTAATAATTATAGTGGTGAGTCCTTATACATCAAGGACAGAGTTTATTTATCTCAATGTTCTAGTTAGTTCAGTAGTCGGAGTTAGTTGGGGACTTGTCCCATCAACTCCATAGTCAGACTATTAGAGGCTTTTAGACTAGCACAGATAGATATTTTTCTTTCAGTTGTTATTATCAGTACATTTAGTTATTATATCAGTATTACGAGAACCTTATGTCATTTTTAGTTATACTTTAACATATGATTATTAGTCTTATTATACAGTGCTTACAGTAGGTACTAATCATGGTTTATATTGTGATCCTCCAGGGTCGTAAGCAATGTGTGATGTCCAGGGTATAGACTCATGGTGTTACAAATATCGTATCAGAGATTGAGGTTCTAAAGAGTCCTAGGAAGTCTGAATTATATATCAAATAGAGTCTTGTGGATGGGTGTGTAGCGTGCCACACTTATGGACAAGAGGCTACGAGGCATTTTAAGGAAAAGTATCCTTTCTTTCAGTATTCATGTTGTGCTGGTGAGCATGAGATCAAGTTAAAATCTCTGTGTAATCTAATTTTCCCTTTTATTTGTAGAACATGCCTCCTAAAATGACCAATATAAGAAGAACCGAAAACCAGCTAGTACCTCCACCTATTCAGGCAGATCCCTTGGATGATCATGTCTCTCACGCAGAATTCAGAGCAGCTTTCACCACTCTAGCTCAATCTGTGGCTTCTCAGAATAAATGCCCAAATGATATTTAGGCTAACCAGTAGCCAATATTACTGTAGCTAGAATTTGGGATTTCACCTGAATAAATCCTCCATTAATTTCATGGTTTAAGTCTGAAGAGAACCCACAAATATTCCTTGATATGGTGTAGAAGGTAACAGATATTATGGGGGTAAACGCTAGTGAGAGTGATGAGTTATCTACATACCAGTTATAGGGTGTAGCTCATACATGGTTGAAGCAGTGGAAGACAGATAAGGCCACAGATGTAGGCCCTATAGAATGGGAGAAGTTTGCTACTGCCTTTCTAGATAGGTTTTTCTCATTGGAGTTAAGTGAATCTAGAGTTCTAGAGTTCATCAACCTGAAGTAGGGCAACATAAAAGTGAAGGAGTATCCTCTTAAGGTTACTCAATTAGCTAGATATGCTTCTTATATGGTAGTTGATAGCAGGTCTAAGATGAGTAAGTTAATGTCTGGTGTATCTGACAGTATGGTCAAGGAGTGTAGAACTGCAATGTTGATTAATAAGATGGACTTGTCCAAGTTGATAGTCCATGCTTCATATATAAAAGAGCAAAAGACTAATAAGAAAGAGAGGGAGAGACAGAGGGCTAGAATAGGTATCTTTAACTTTACTTAACCTAAGTCAAAGGGTGGTAACCATTCTCAATTCCACCTAAAATCTTCAGTTTGGCTCCGTCCTCAGCTACTGCTCCATTACTAAAATTTAGAGACGGTAAAAAGGATAGGTCACCAAGCTCCAAATCTAAGGGTAGTTGTAACACCCCGCATTTCAGGCTAGAACGAAAACCATCTTTTCTATGTGTAGATATTCTAAAAGCCATAAATCCTATGCAAATTTAGCATGTTAATCAATTATGTAGTGTGGGAACCTATTTGAGCATGAATTAAGATCATAGAGATCCCCTTACTCAAGGTCAAGTTTAAAGCTTTCCTATTGTTCGAATTTTAGTTAGCGTCAAAACTTGAGTCAACTTCAATCGACTATAATTCCTTGTATATGATGAACTGGGTAGCCTACTATATATCACATGAAATCTCTTCGAATTACCTTTCCAAAGATATCAATTTCTCTTATATCCGATATCAGTGCAAGAATTTATACCCTGTTTACTCCAGTATGTCAGCCTAGAAAACTGAGTTACGACATTTCTAATAACTTATTATGTCTGTGATGGCTTATCAAAAAATATCGTCATCCTTAGGAAAAAATCCATAAATTCCAGCCACAAGTGATGACATTTGTGATGACTTATCATAAGTCTAATGGCTTATCACAAAATGTCGTTAGGCTTACGCAGAAACCCATAAAATCTAACTCCGAAGTGACGACATTTGTGACAACCTATCACAATTCTGAAGGCTTATCACAAATATCATCACCCGAGATTTTTAGCAACTGGAAAGCTATTTAGTAAGGGTATTTTGGACTTTTTCTTCACCTCCCACGACCTAAATAATCAAAATCACGTACTTAATCATCGTAAATCAGTTTAAACAACCCTTAATCCTCTTTATTCACAAGAACAATATTAGGGTTTCCTCTTAAGATCATCTTCCAAGAAATTTAAAACTCCATTACTCCTTCTTCAAGATAAGCAAGAATCTAAGATTTCTAATCCAAGAAGTTCAAGAAAGTTCCCAAGAACATCAAATTAAGGTTATCCTCTTCATGAAAGAAACCAATAGTTTAGCATCACAATCCAAGAATCTCAAGAAAGCATTCAAGATCATCTCCTAGGGTTTCAAGGTCAAGGTATCTACATCAAATCAAGTCTATTAAGGTATGAGGTTTTGAACAAGAACACCCTTTTGTTCTTGTGCCCAAAAATTACATATTTTCGTTAAGTATTTCGTGAACTCATGGAGCATTCCTATCATGTTATTATATTGTGAGTTTTATGAAACTATGTCTTACCCAAGCTTAGAGTTGTAATATTATTATGCATATTAATGTTTTAAATTGTCAATTTACGGTTTAAGTTGCATAATTAAACGTCTATATCCTAGTTTGAGAATTTCAAGTCCTATTGTTGTGAATTGAACCTTATGGATAAAGCATGAGTTTGAGAATGAGATGTTAGTATTTTTTAAAGAATATCAAGAAGTGAGTTTTGATTGTAAGTTAAGATAGAAATCAACATTCTTGAGTTTGAAGTAAAGGGGATGCATTTTGTCTCGCATTATATATATATATATATATATATATATTGTTGAATTATTTTTTGGTGGATTTTCTAAAGTTCTGAGCTAGGTAAGGGAGTAGTATTTAGCACTGAGTTGGGCATGATTCCGAGGTCTCATGCCTCAGAACTACGTGCCCCATAGGTTCTTGATATACCCCAAGTGGGTTAAGATATTGATCACTAAAGTTAAGGTTCTATCCGATAGCAAGGATAGAACAGCTCTTCCGAATGTGGGCAAGACGTTGGACTCTATGTAGCTCACATGGTTTATGTCAGTTAGAAGAAACTCTCAAAGTAGTCCCCCACTCTATCTAAGATACAAGTATATGTATTTTGAAAGCTATGAGTCCAAGATTTCTAAGGCTCTCAAGTGTCAAAATCTTTAAGTTTTCAAAGAAGTTCCTTGTTTTCATTAGATTAAGTGTATGCTTTAAAACATGTTGTTGTAAGACTTTATCTATCTTACAAGTTTGAGAATAAAAAAAATGCAGATTTTGAATGAAGTGCAATGACTCACTTGATTTACATTACTTTTTTTCTTATTCATGATTATGATGGTTTTAATTCAAGCTATGTGAGTCATCTATACTAACATGCATATTTTTCATAAGGATTTATGATATTGATTATTTAATTGCATACACCCCCATATACTCAGTACATTTCCAAAGTACTAATCCACATATACATCTATGTGTTACATTGTCTCATAATGTAGGTACAAGACTTAGTATGCACATTCAGATTCAGTCAGCTCGCAACTTCTAGTCAGTAGGTGATGAATCCTTTTGATTCAAGGGTTTGAGCTAGATAAACAGTTTGAGTAGTTCATTATTTTCCTATTTCAGTCATATTGAGTTGGGATAGTTAGAAGTCATAACCTGACTATCTAAAGCCAGTACTACTAGAGGCTTTATAGATAGTCAATAGAGTTAATGTATTCAATTTCAGTTTTATTTTTGGTAAAAATAGAGTTGTAATCTTGTAAAGTTCAGATTTGTATTGATCAAGTTCAGAAAAGTTTTATATTCTCGCTGATTTTATACAGATTTAAGCATTTTATTTAGTTGCTTATGAGCTATGCCAATAAAAGGGTTATCTTGGGGTCACTTGTGACCCTAAGCACCGTGTGACATCTCAGGACCTGATTTTGGGGCATTACAAACTTAGTTCAAAGCACAGAGTTCAAGTGTCCTAGGGTGTCTATGAAGTTGTGTCTAGTAGAGTCTTGCGGAATGGTACGAAGATGTCTGTACTCTTCTTTGAGAGGCTACAAGGCACTTAGGAAATGTCTTCATTCTTTTACGTCTTAGATCATACTATAGAAGTGTTCTTTAAGAAACTTATACAGATTCTCATCTTACTCTATCTGAGCTATCTTTCCCTTATTTTTAAGGTATTAGAAATAGTCAAGCTTAAATCTTTACATATAGTTCTTTCTAAGACAGTCTCCATATATAGTTATTGGATTTTAAGAGAGCTAGAAAGTATCCCATCAGTGCTTTTGAGTTCCAATAATTGAAGTGCTGTATTCATGATTCATAAAAGTCGTGTACTAAGCCCAAGTCAGATATACTTCTAGATTCCTCCTCAGAATCTATAATGTAAAGCTATACTTCCCTATCCATGTATTATTCTTGATATAGCATGATTAGTAAGTTCCAGTTCCTCCCCAGATAACGCTCTCAGATTGTCTAGCAAGAAGCTTCAAAAGTCACACAAAGCGGCTTGAGAGTAGCATTCTAGTGTGTTATAAGTCTCTCAAGATCAGAGTTATGTCCTCACTCTTGAGTCATACAAGTAAGACAGAATAAGATATATATTCTTAGATCATTAAATATTGTGTGTCAATTTTCTATCTCTTATAACCTTGTTATCATTGTTTTTTTGAAAAATTAAAGTCTAGTGAAGCCGTGTGAGACTATTTAGATTCACTAGCAACTTGTTGTGCATCTTGTTGTTTTTATGTTGGTTGAAACTTATAGATATACGAAAGAAGTTTCGGTGTATAGATAGGTGGATAGTAATGATGTGTAGAAGAAGGATGTGGTAATGGATTGTAAGTAAGATAAGCCATATATTTGTGATCGATTATCGTTATTATGAGGTTCAAGTGGGATAGTTATTCTTGATGTTTTATTTTATAGCTTCTAAGTGAGAATAACACTATGTATTATGTTTGAACTATTGGTGGTCATGAAAGTGGATGTGATGATTGTTTGGCAAATAATACTAGTTATAGTGAAGTAATATAATAGGCTTAAATAGTGTATGCAAGAGCATAAGTTTACTTGAGTCGTAATCAAGTTTGACATTGTATATATGATGCAAAAATATGCCCAAGGTGCTATGGGGATGCATTATTTTCTTTGAGGATTATTACATGTTGTGGGGTTGGTAGTACCATTGAAATGTTAGGTAGAGAAAGACTAGTTAGATAATGAGTAATGTTCTTGATAGCTAAGTTAAGGAGTTTGATTGAAGATATTGAGCCTTTTTAAGTATGAAAGTGATTCTCATGGTTTAGAAATATAAGTTTACAAGAGTGATATTGGTAGACTATGATAAAAGTTGTATGGTCCATTAAAGGTTTGGAGATACCCATGTTAAGTGTTAGAATCTAAGTTTGAAATTTCAAAGATTTAGCTAATAGGAATAAGAGTTGAAGCACTAGATGGTGTGTACTCTAACTATGGGGATGCTCATGTAGATTCAAATTTAGTAAGTGTTCAAGTGTTATATGATGACTATTGGGGCTATAGAAAGATAGGGTGTAGCTCAGAAGTGAGTATTAAAAGTTAGTTTTACACTTTCAGGTGTAATCATTTAGGTTAAGTTCTTTTGTTCATGTGATTTGATATATCCCAAACTCTAGACTAAAGTGATTGCAGTTAGACTAGAGTTTATATAGTGGTTCACAGCCTTAGAGTGATGGCTTACATCTAAGGGGTAGATGATAGAACAAGTAACCAAGTCAAGCCTTCAGATTCTAGTAGATGTACCAGTAAGTTGTAGAATAGCTATGAGAAAGATTAATGCTTGACCCAATCTTATTTCAGTATTTTAAGTTGTCCCAATACCTACTCATGCCTTACGTTCAGTTTCATGATCTTAATTCATGTTTATGTATATGATGGAGAATTATGTACTCTCCTAGTTCCCAAAAATATGGAGTTCCAGTTCTTTCAGCAGTTGCAATCACATTCCATAATTTATGAAATTCAAATTCAGGTCATGCTGCTCATGACTCATGTACTCAAGCTTTACAGTATGTTCAGTCCAAGTACTCAAGCAATACTTTTAATGATCAGCAGAATTCAGATTTGTATCTTGCATTTCCTCAGATCACACTTCTTTGATAAGTCCACAATGATATATATTCTATTTCTCAAGCTTCAGTTGAGTGTCAAGTTATTCATAGTATCCCCTCATATTTTGGGCCCTCATGTTCTAACCTTGTATTACCTTTTCTTCGGTCAAGATAGTGATGAGAATCAGTTGTCTGGATGGGAGAGAGAGTAAACATTTCTTATTACTAGAAGATCGTTGTATGCTTATTTTAGCTAAGGCAGTAAAGTGTAAAGTAAGATTGAAGCCAAGTCTTTAATACCCTTCATGGTTAGTCGAAGTTTTATATGAGATATTTGGGTAGTTGAAATCTTATGTATGTCTTCTTAGGAGTAGTGCATGAAAGTTATTCTTGATAGAGGTTTGTAATTTTTGATAAAGGTATTTTAGGGGAGTATGTTTAGAACTGCATATGTGGCTATAGAAGTGAGGCTTGAACATCGTGTTTGTATATTTAGATGAACGCACTGCACATTAGTAAAAGTTATACTATGAGGTTGAATGTGGGTGTTGTAGTAATAAGGATTTTCATGAGATAAGAAGTTGTGAAGTGCAGGGTGTGTTGAATTATGGTTCAGACTAGTAGTATAGTGTTATGTGGTGTACCCTATGATTTTGGGTTTAGGCTTGAAGATAATGAGGGAATTTAGTTCAGTTTAGACATGAGTAGAAGGAAATATCAACGGCCTTGTTAGAATTAGAAGATGAATCAATAAGTATGGTTTTTAAGGTAAAGGATTAGTTGATAGAATATGTTAAAAGTGTATCTAAGTTTTAAGTAAGGTGTTGCATTGCCTAAAACCTAGTAAATTCTACCCCAGTCTACGATTCAAAGGTCTATGATTCCAAGATATGGAATTGTAGCAATATTGTAATCCCTTATTCAGATGTCTTGTTCAGATCTTGACCAAAATTCGTGGCTCTTTCAAATCGTTAGAACTCACTAGAGAGGTGTTGAAGAAACCCTCCACTTGACCATGAGTATCTAGTATGATTCAGTTTGGATAGACAGCAGTTCAGTTTAACAATCAGGCACATAGATTTCTATGGATTTCCATTTTTAGAACTAGCCTAGTTTTACTACCTGAAGTTTCATAAGTACAGTAATTCCGAATAGTTGCACAATTGGATATCTAGTCATGAAACTGAAATCTCTTCGAATTATCTTTCCAACGATGTCAATTTTT
This sequence comes from Capsicum annuum, assembly GCF_002878395.1. Classification (NCBI taxonomy): domain Eukaryota; kingdom Viridiplantae; phylum Streptophyta; class Magnoliopsida; order Solanales; family Solanaceae; genus Capsicum; species Capsicum annuum. The sequence goes on from NC_061113.1 coordinate 144,715,914, forward strand.
CCTAAATCCAATATCGGAGTAAAAATTTATGCCCATTTTACTCCAGCATGTCAGTCTGGAAAACTGAGTGACGACATTTCTTATAAACTTATCACGTCTATGATGGCTTATAGGAAAATGTCGTCAGCCTTAGGTAGAAATCCATAAATTCCAGCCCCAAGTGAGACATTTGTGATGACTTATCACAAGTCTGATGGCTTATCACAAAATGTCGTCAGGCATAGGTAGAAACCCATAACATCTAATTTCCAAGTGACAACATTTGTGATGACTTATCATAAGTCTGATGGCTTATCACAAATGTCATCAGCCGAGATTTTCAGCAATTGGGAAGCAGTTTAGTAAGGGTATTTTGGACTTTTCCTTCACCTCCCACGACCTAAATAATCAAATTCACGTACTTAATCATCATAAATCAGTTTAAACAACCCTTAATCCTCTTTATTCACAAGAATAATATTAGGGTTTCCTCTTAAGATCATCTTCCAAGAAATTCAAAACTCCGTTACTCCTTCTTCAAGATAATCAAGAATCTAAGATTTCTAATCCAAGAAATTCAAGAAAGTTCCCAAAAACATCAAATTAAGGTCATCCTTTTCAAGAAAGAAACCAATAGTTTAGCATCACAATCCAAGAATCTCCAGAAAGCTTTCAAGATCATCTCCTAGGGATTAAAGGTCAAGTTCTCTATATCAAATCAAGTCTATTGAGGTATGTGGTTTTGAACAAGAACACCCTTTAGTTCTTGTGCCCAAAGTTACATATTTTCATAAAGTATTTCGTAAACTCATGGAGAATTCCTATCGTGTTATTATATTTTGAGTTTTATGAAACGATGTCTTACCCAAGCTTTGAGTTGTAATATTATTATGCATATTAATGTTTTAAATTATCAATTTATGGTTTAAGTTACATAATTCAATGTCTACATCCTGTTTTGAGAATTTCAAGTCCTATTGTTGTGAATTGAACCGTATGGTTAAAGCATGAGATTGAGAATAAGATAAGGGTCTGCAATCGTATCAAGGAAATACTTAGACAACTAATTGAGCTTAAGGCAGTACTCCTTCAATATCATCGAGCCCTGCCTCAGGTTGAAAAACTTCTCTACCTTGGATTCTCTAATTTCACGGGGAAAGAACCTATCTATAAATATGTCCTAGAACACCTGCCAACTCATAGGAGTTGTATTCTCAACTCTACTATTCTTTTACATAACCACCCAATCATATGCTACATCATTCAGCCTATAGGATGCCAACTCTTCACTCTCCTATTTAATAACATACATAATATGGGTGATCTTTCTCACTTCATATAAGTAAACTTATGGATCCTCACCTGCCTTTGACCTAAAAAACTCAAGCAGAATCATCCTTATGAAGTCAAGAATTCTGGTTGCTGCTAAATGCCCATTCTACTAAAATAGGACTATCACTTGATGGTTTTCCTAAATATTAGAAGTCACATCTTGGGCCAACGTCTGAAAGGCATCCTAAAATTCAGCATGGGATACATTCTCATTTAGAGGGTCAGTAGACTAAGGTGGCTGGTTATTGTTTCTGCATGCATTAGCTCAGCAAAGAGGCATTTTCAATTATTATGTAAGAGTATGATTTAAAAATAGATAGAGACACTGCAAGAATGATATATTATGAAAGAAAGAGATGATTTCCTAAAAACACCCCGTAGCCTCTTGCTCATAAATGTGGCGCACTTCATACCCATGATCAAGACTCTGCATAATGCAACTTGTCTGACTCCCTAGGACTCTTATAACCTTAGGCTCTGATACCAATTTTGAAATACCCCAAAAATAAGTCCTGAGATGCTACACGGTGCTGCAGACTATAAGTAGTCTTAAGCTAACCCTGAAAGACTGCTACTCATTTTGATGACTCAAATAAAGGTAATATAAGCATGTGGTACACTAAAATATTAAGATACTATCTAAAATGGACTGAGTTTAACTGCATAAAATGTCCAAAAGTACTTAACTAAGAAAAAATTTGAAGAACTAACACTGAAAAACTACAATGCATCTTATAGTCGAATAAGCCACTAATGCTACTACAAGAGAGTCGCTAGGACAGACCCCTAGATGACTCAAACTATCTGACATAACTAAATAAACTAATATGGAAATCTAAATAATTGGGTCCCAAAACTATGAGGATTTACTACTATCGGGATGTAGATAGATATGCTCACGTCCAATCACACCACTAGAATTGAGCACCTGAACCTACTTTGTGGGGCAATGTAGCAAATAGACATATATGTGGATCAGTACTTTTGGAATGTACTAAGCTTGTAGGGGTGAATGAATAATTAGAAATAATATCTTAGTGTTATCAAAATCCATAAAATATGCATGGTAAATGTAGATGACTCACATAACCTGGAATATCTGAAAACTGAAAAAGAAATCATAACCATGCATAGTTAAACATACTGCATAAATATAGTGAGTCATAACATTTAGTTTTGAAAGCTATACTTTTACTCTTTCTGCTAGTGAAATAAGTAGGACTGAAGTCAAGTCCATGTTCAAATCATTTAAGCTAAGTGTAAAAGGACTCACCTTTGTATATGTAAAATAAAAGCTAAAATCTCATAGCTAATGACTTATGCAAAATAATATCTGACTAAAATTGTGAGACTTTACCCTTAGTTTCTAAAAGCTTTCCTATTGTTCTTTTCTATTACAATTACTCTATTCTGTAGGGAATTCCTTTAAAAATTGTTCTGTAAATATTTGATATTAGGGAGGTTCTTCTAATCGACATACATTATGTGAGCTATCATAGTATCCAATGCCTAGATCCATTATAGGAAAACCTTATGTTAGGGAGAGGTATCATACTCCTTCCAAGGAGTAAATCTAATCTTAATGATCACAATCTGTATCTGTATCCATATACGAATGTAATATAATCTGAATCTGGACCAACGTTGGCTTGTAGTTCTGGGGAAGTAGGATGATCTAAACACACATTTCCAGTCAGTGCTAAATACAACTCCTTTTAATCTGTATACTCATTATGTAGGAAATCCACTTTAAAACTAGCATAAGGGTTTACAATGAAAACCAGTTATGCATTAATTTACTTTAAACTATGATCAAAACTTTGATCATAACTATACTCAAAACTGTAAAGTGGATTCCTAATCTTAACTGAGGATCACAAGATCAAATCTTTTCTTAAAAATCTGAATGTAAGCTAATCATGGGATGCTTAAAGGCATCATATTCTTGAAATATCAATACTCATACTTAGGGCCTAAAACCCTTGATCAAACTCATGTCTAATTATCATAAAGTCATGCTCAATAATTAAAATCTTGAAATTCTTACATAATTCTAGTCAAGATAGTGAAATTTAATTTTCAATGAATATAAAATCATCTCACATACATAAATATGCAAAAGTAGAGAGGCAATTCAATGTTTAACCACTTGAAACATCAACATCTTTGAATGACGATAACTGGGTATGAACCCTAAACTGTAAATCATGTAAATTCATTTAAATTCAACTTTGAAAACTAGTTTTTGGATAGAAGGATAAAAGATCCTTGTTCATAACCCCAAATACCTTTATTGATGAATTGAATGTAAAATCTTGAACCTTTGACTCTCTAATGGTGTTGTTAAAGCTTCTTATTGAAGTTCTTGAACTCGCAACTTTGTATTATAAGCTTTCTTGGAGTAGGATTTATGGGATTGCTCTTGATTCTTAGAGCTAGTGTTTAGTTCTTGGAGAAGAAAAAGATTAATAATGAGCATCTATGCTATTTGGGGCTAAAATTGTGTTTTTTGGGCGGATTTGGGTGAGCATAAATGACTAAAATACTCCCCATAACTTGTCATGTAACACACAAAAATTGGACACCAACGTGATCAGTGACACATAGTGTTGCTCACTGTTACATAATTAGTGATGGATTGCATCATCTACATCTATGCAGCGTGGCGATATCGCATCGAGGTTGTGTTTTGGCCAACCAAAAGTGCCCCAATCCTTCTCCAAAAATTGTGAAACTCATCTCAGAGGTACTATAGACTACCCTAATCATGAAACAACTTAGAAATTGACATTCCACAGTCGAAAAGGTCAAAAACAAAGTTGTCAAAGTCTAGAGGACAAAATTGAGACTAAGTATTCAACACTTAGAAGAAATTTTAGGTCCTAAATCTCTAATTTGCCTCTTTTGTGCTTAATTGAACTAGAAAGAATATGGATGTTACAGTGACAAACTTGGTAACAGATCCTAAGGTTTTAAAGTATCCTAGAAAGTCTGAATGTCGTGTTAAGTAGAGTCTTATGCATGGGTGTAAAGCACACCACACTTATGAGCAAGAGGCTTTGAGCCGTTTTAGCAAAATTTTCCTTCTTTCAGTGTTCATGTCATGCAAATAAGCATAATTCTCATGTTAAAATTTCTATCTAATCTATTCTCTATTCCTTTATAGATCATGCCTTCTAAAAAGACAAATGAAAGAAGAAATGTAAACCAACCAACACCTCCACCTTTTTAGGAAAAACCCCTGAATGAATATCTTTCTCATACAGAGTTCAGAGATGAATTCACTACTCTAGCTCACTCTGTAGTGGCTCAAAATGCTCAACCAGCTATTGTTCTGGCTAACCCAGTGGCCAATACTATCACAACTAAAATTTGGGACTTCACTTGAATGAATCCTCCTCTATTTTCAAAATCCAAATCTAAAAAGGATCCGCAGAAGTTCTTAGACATGGTGCAAAAGGTAAAAAATATTATGGGAGTAACTGCTAGTGAGAGTGCTAAGTTAGCTACCTATCAGTTGCAAGATATGGCTCATACATGGTTTAAGCAGTGGAAGGTATATAGAGGCGCAGATGTAGGGCCTATAAAATAGGAAGAGTTTGCTACAACTTTCTTAGATAGATTCTTCCTATTGGAGCTAAGGGAAGCTAAGGTGTTAGAGTTTATTAACTTAAGGAAGGGCAATATGAGTTTTAAGGAGTATTACCTTAAATTTATTCAGTTAGCTAGGTATGCTTCTCATGTGGTAGCTGATAGCAGGTCTAAGATGAACAAGTTTGTGTTAGGTATATCTGATAGTATGGTCAAGAAGTGTAGGACTGTAATGCTGATTAAGGAGATAGACTTTTCTAGGTTGATGGTCTATGCTTAATAGATTGAGGGCAAGGACTAAGGAGAGAGAGAGGGAGAATAAGAAAGCTAGAATGGGTAGATTTAGTTTCAACCAACCAAGGTTAGAAGGTGGTAATCATTCTCAATTCTATCAAAAATCTTTTGTCCCAGCTCTATCTTCAGCTAGTACCCAGTACCCAAATTCATAAATGACAATCGAGATAGGGCACTAGGCTCTAAGTCGCAGGGCAGTGTTAACAATGCTCGTACAAATCATCTTTACCAAAAATATGGTAGAAACTATCAAGGTGAGTGTAGAGATGACATTGATGTATGCTATGGATGTGGTAAGCCAGGCCATCAGATTTGGGAGTGTTGAGTAGTTGCTAAAAAAGGTAGGGATTTGTGCCAATAGGGCCAGTCCCAACATTTATCATTTCCAGTCGGCCGCCCGACTCAGCAGGGTGCCACTTCCAGTGCTACCAGTGGTCAGTGTCCAAATAGATTATATTCCCTCCAGTCATGATAGGATCAGGAAAATTCTCTTGACGTAGTTACCGGTATGTTACAGGTCTTTCATTTATATGTTTATGCTTTATTAGACCTTAGAGATTCGCTTTCTTTTTTTACCCCTTATGTAGCCGTCAACTTCAGAGTCAGTCTTGAAATCCTAGCAGAGACTTTTTTAGTGTCTACCTCAGTAGGTGTCTCTATTTTAGCCAAACAGGTATATATGAACTGTCCGATCACAATATCTCAGAAAGTTACTTAAGTGGATCTTGTAGAGTTAGAGATAATGGATTTTGATGTTATTGTCGGCATGGATCTGCTTCACTCATGCTATGCTTCAGTCAATTATAGAAATAGAATAGTTCATTTTTCAGTTTCCAAATGAACCAGTCCATGAATGGAGGAGTAGTACTACAGCTCTTAGGATTCAGCTTATTTCATACCTTAGAGTGAGAAAGATGATATCCAAAGGGTGTATTTATCATTTTGTTTGAGTCAAAGACTCTAATTCTGAGGCTCCTAAAATTGAGTCGGTTTCAGTAGTAATGGAATTTCAAAATATGTTCCCTGAAGATCTTCCCGGAGTTCCTTTCGAGTAGGAAATTGACTTTGGAATAGATCATCTTCCAAATACTAAGACTATCTCTATTCTTCCATACAAAATGGCTCTAGTCAAAATAAAAAAATTAAAAGAATAGTTGAAAGATCCCTTAGATAAAGGATTCATCAGGCGTAGTGTTTTCTCATAGGGTGCACAAGTCTGATTCATGCGTAAGAAAGATGGTTCTCTCAGAATGTATATTGACTACCGTAAGTTGAAAAAAGTTACAATCAAAAACAAGTATCCACTTCCCAATATTGATGACTTGTTCGACCAACTTCAGTGTGCCAGTTATTTTTCTATGATAGACTTCAAATTCGGCTATCATCAACTCAGAGTCAGAGAATGTGACATTCCAAAAATAGCTTTCAGAACTCGTTATAGTCACTTTGAGTTTCTAGTCATGTCCTTCGGTCGCATAAATGCTCAACAGCCTTTATGGACTTGATGAACTGAATGTTCAAACAGTACTTGGATATGTTCATCATAGTCTTCATTAATGACATTTTGGTCTAATCCCGTAACGAAAATGATTATGCAGACCACCTCAAAATAGTATTCCAAACTCTTAGAGCCCATTAGTTGTTCGCTAAATTCAGTAAGTGCTAATTCTAGCTAATATCAATAGCTTTCCTTGGCCATATTTTTTCCAGTGATGGCCTTAGAGTTGATCCTCAAAAGACCAAGGCAGTAAGAATTTGGACTAGACCCATTTGTCCGTCAAATATCAGGAGTTTCTTGGGTTTGGATGGCTATTACCGACGGTTTATTGAGGTATTTTTGTCTATTGCATCCCCCATGTCCAAATTGACTTAGAATAAAGTTAAGTTTCAGTAGTCAAATTCTTGTGAGAAGATTTTTCAGGAGTTGAAGACTCGGCTCACGATAGCCCCAGTTTTGACATTACCAGATAGTTTAGATGGGTTTGTTGTCTATTATGATGCTTCCAGAGTTAGGTTGGGATGTGTTTTGCTGCATAGGGGTAATGTTGTTGCCTATGCCTCTAGACAACTTAAGCCCCATGAAAAGAATTACCCTACCCATGATCTTAAGTTAGCAGTTGTTGTGATTACCTTAAAGATTTGGAGGCACTATTTGTATGGGGTGCATGTTGACATGTTTAAAGATCACAAAAGCTTGCAGTATGTGATTTCGCTAATAGATTTGAATTTGTACTAGAGGAGATGGTTAGAATTGTTAATTGTATCACTCGGATAAGGCCAATGTAGTGGCAGATGCCCTAAGTAGATTGTCTATGGATAGGTTACTCATGTCGGGGGATATAAGAAGAATTTAGTTTAGGAAGTTCATTAGCTTGCCATATTAGGTGTTCGTTTGGTTGATTCAGCTTCAGGTAATAATATTCTTAGAATCTCTCATTCCAATGCTCAGTTTTAGCTGCATATCATTCTCACATCATTCATGCAATCACAGAACCAGTTTAGTTATGTAATCATGTTTTCATCATGTATATTCAACATGTAATCTCAATTCTTCAGTGTTTTCAGCTTAACCAGTCTCATTCAAGGACGAATATTCCCAAGGGAGAGATATTGTAATACCCTGAAAAATCCAAACCAGTGATAGCATTATGTTTCAAGTTCATTCATAGTACATAATGGTTCTTTGATAGTTTTATGATTTAGTTTGATGTATATTAAGATCTCAAATAACTCTCAGCTATTAGACGAATCAAAATAATCCTTACTGATTAAAATTTTGATAAGAACGTTGCTTTAGTCAACCTCAAATGATCATATCTTTTGCTCATTTGAAAATTTTCCAGCTAAAGACCCACCAATTTGTAGAAAATTGAATTAGATTTCCAACAATACTGATTTGACCCAAATTTGATACTCAGGTGAGAAGTTATAGCACTTTTTGTGAAAATAGTAGCTTAATACGAGCAGCACTGTGTCACGCCGATAAGCCATTTTGCAATTGTCCTTTTCCAGTGTGTCACCGCGATTGTCACCATGTCGCACCAAGAGGCATTTTTGTAGTTGTCAATTTCCATTGAGGTACCGCGATTATACCATCGCGTTGCGCCAGATTGCCAGTTTGCACTTGTCAATTTCCAGTGACGCAACGCGATTCCACCATGTCGCGTCAAAGTACATTTTCCCACTTATCCATGAAATGAAGTTTAAGCCAAATTCCAGTGGCTCACCACGGTAAAGCCCAAAAATAGGATTCCAGTGACAAAAATTTTAATTATTTAAAGGGCAGTTGGGTTTTTTTCCATGAGCCTAATCAGTCCAAAACGCGAAATTAATGCCCCAAAAGCCTACTTAGACATTATTTTATTCAATTCCTCTTAAATCAAGAGCATTCTCTCTCAAATAGAAAATCTCTAGCCTTCAAGACTCAAGATCAATTCCAAAGAATATTTTCAAGAAACTTCAAGAATTCAACTACTCAGGTATATTAAGTGTTCATCCATGGGTTCCTTTTACCCATGGAGACCAAGAATCCAAATTTAAATACAAAGTTATGATATTTACATGTTATGATGATTTTAAATTGTGATCTTAACCATGAACTCCCATGAATTGCAATTCTATACCATGTTTACATAAAATTGTTACTGTTTATCCAACCCCACATGTTCTAATATTGTTATTCACTGATTTAAATCATGATTAAGTGCTATTGATGTCGAAATCTTGCTATTACTCAAAGTTTTATACTATCCCCGTGATTATCTTAAACTATGGATATCAAGTGTTTGATAAAATGCCTACAAGAATGAATATTTGATAAAAGTTTCATGTTATGTCCTCCAAGATTCTATCTTGCTATTATTGGTATTGATTCCTAGGGGTTATGAATACTTGAAAACTTAGTTGTTTACCTAGTCTCAGTATCATCAGAATACTTTTAGATATAGTATGAGCATTATCAGTTCAGTCAGTTATCAGAATCAGTTAAACTTAGAATAGTTCAACATTGCGAGTCAGTTCAGTTGGGAATAGGATTTAGCACCGAGCGTGTGCAGGGATGGAGGATTCCTATTCAAATAGGTAGAGTTTTTAGTAGCAGTCCTTGTACTCCAGAACAACTAGCCAGTGTAAGATATGGAAGGTCACCCGTCAGTTCAGGCTTGACTACTTCCCAAGGGTCACCTATCAGTTTAGGCTTGACACACTTAGTCCTTAAGGACAGCACATCAATGGATCCACACAGCCAGTGTTAGTACCCTTGGCATAGTAATGACACCCTTCCAACTGGGGTTATAGGTTGGACCCCGATTAGCTCATATTGGGGCATGTCGATTAGATAATACCTCCCACAGTCTCAGTCCAGTAATTAGTTTAGTAATTTGGTTTCAGTTGCTTGACCATAGCATACAGATATCAGTGATTCAGTTATCAGATTTCATTATTTCAGTATTCACAAATTTTATTTAGAATATGTTATATGCTTGGTCATGCATCCTCAGTATTTACAGATTTCACATATTTTTAGTATCTACTGATTTTATGCACTCTATTCAATACTTCATGTTATATATATAAATATATGTATATATATTATTCATATTCATGAAATCATGCATATCAGCCTACCTCATTTAGCATACTAGTACATTTAAAGTATTGATTGCATACTCTTTTCTTGCGCTATGATTATTATTTCATAGGTTTGGATGCCTAGTTCCCGGATCGCGCATAGATTTTCTAGACTATCAGCCATAGATGTGGTGAGTCCTCATATATTGAGGACATGATTTATTTAGTTCAGATAACATTATCAGTTTTAGTCATTTCTATTTAATCGGAGTTAGTTGGGGGTTTGTCCCATCAGCTCCTCAGTCATTTAGTAGAGGCTTTTCAGACTATTTTAGATAGTTAGTTAGTTTCTCATATTTCAGTTGTCATTGTAAGACATTTTATCAATGTTATCAATTTTTCCTTACGAATTTTATTAGATTTATGACTTAAAACCTTATGGCATTTCTTAGTTAAATTTTGCATATATTATGTCATTATCAGTTTTATTTAGTGCTTATAGTAGATACAAGCTCATGGGATAGCTTGTGGTTCCTCGGGACTGTAAGCACCGTGTGGCGCCCAGGGTGTACTCTCGAGGTATTAGAAAATCATACCTCTCCAAATAAGAATTAAAAAAAGACTCAAAAAAGCCTTATCAAATCTAGATAATGAGAATTATTCAAAATAGATAATGGAGTTATTAGATACTGCTTCCTTACATGCTAGCGAATCGAGAAATAGAGACATGATGGATCCATAAGGAATAGCACAAGCATGCCTTCTCAGCTAAAACAAAGGTGCCCATACCCTTTCAAAAGTTTCAAAAGCTACTTAATGGACCACACAAACAAAACGAAGACTAGAAGACAAGTGACACAAATCTTCAATGAAGAAAAAGCCAAAATCCTCTTAAATTCATCAAATGACAAGTTCAAGATAAGGATGAAAAGATAGTCAGAGACACGTGCAGAACAAATAAATAGTAATCAGGTACTCAGGTGTAAAGTAAATAGCTTAGTGTTTGGACAGCTGTAAAATAGATAGTGTTAGTTAAATATTAGTCAGCACTTTTGAGGCTTATTTAAGGCTTTCAACTTATAATAAGAGAAAGCATTGTGAAATTTCCCAAACTCAGAAAAACTCTCTACCATCTTTCCCATCTCCCTCTGTAAAGTTCTCTCATTTCTTTGACCAATAAAAAGTTTTTTGTAAGTATAAATTTCTCTCTTTCTCTATTGTTTTAATTAATTTTACTTTAGATTTATTTTTTTCTAATTTTTTTGTTTTAAAGTTTAATTTGAAAGTTTAAAATACTTTCAAAGATCAAATTATTTTCTATTATTTTGCTCTCGTTTTCCAGATCCGTACGAAATTAGTGTTACTCTTAGAATAATCATTTTTTTGTTAGTAATTATTGTTGTTCTTTCTCTATGTTCTTAGTTTTATTCCTCAAGTTGGGTAGCCGTTTAATAACAGTTTAGACGTTGGCAAACCTTGAATTTTCCATTAGATTTGGTCTGAGTGTATGAAAAATAGAGCCAGACCCAGAGGGTGTTTCCATTGCCAAGCCTATAAGAATAAAATAATTGAATTTTAGAAGAACAAAATTAGTAATTACTATACTCAAAAATAATTATTGTGGAAGTAACATCTAAAGTAGATTTTTCTCCTAGGATAGTGCTTTCTCTCTCATCTGCAAAAATCCTAATGAATACTTCAACCAACCAAAACTTAATAAATAGTGTTAATATTTCTGCTATCTGTTATAAAATAACTAAAGTAGAAAGTGATTTACGGAATTAGAATATTCCAAAATAAAGTTTTAATAGAGTCTATAAAACTGGACACTTTGATTTTGTAAAAAAATATAATATTAAAACTTTGGAATATACTATTGCAATTAATAGAAATATTGAAACTAATAAATTATTAGCAGTTGAAGATATTTTGTTGTTATTTTGCTCCCCATATTCTCGGGAGAAAAACAAGGAGCAAAAAATAGTTTAAAATAATTTAATCTTTAAAAGTATTTTTAAACTTTCAAATTAAACTTTAAAACAACAAAATTGGAACAAAACAAATGTCAAGAAAAATTAATTAAAATTTTAGAGAAAGAGAGAAATTTATACTTACAAATTGTTTTTTATTGATTAGGGAAATGAGAGAACTTTATAGAGGGAGATCGAAAAGATGGTAGAGAGTTCTTCTGAGTTTGGGAAATTTTAGAATGATCTCTATTATTACAAGTTGAAAGCCTTAAATAGTCCTTAGAAGTGTTGACTAATATTTAACAAACAATATCAATTTTACAACTATCCATACACTAAGCTATTTATTCTACACCTAAGTACCTAATGACTATTCATTTGTTCTGCACGTGTCCTTGACTATCTTTTCATCCTTATCTTGAACTTGTCTTTTGATGAATTTAAGAGGATTTAGGCTTTTTCTTCCTTGAAGATTTATGCCATTTGTCTTCCAGACTTTGCTTTGTTTGTGGGATCTATTAAGTAGCTTTTCAAACTTTTGAAGGGGTGCGGGAAACTTTATTTTAGTTGATGAGGTATGCATATGCTATTCCTTATGGATCCAGCATGTCTCTATTGCTCGGTTCGCTGGCATGTGAGGAAGCAGTATATAATAACTCCATTATCTATTTTGAATGATTCTCATTATCTAGATTTGAGAAGGCTTCTTTGAGTCTTCTTTTTAATTCTTCCTTGGAGAGGAGTGATTCCTTCTATGACAATGAACTTGTTGTTGGTTTCTCTGTTGGACTCCATCCTTTAATCTTGATGGTTTTTCTTAAGTTTGGGATCCTTTTAATTTCATGAATATCAAAGGACCAATAGATAATATATGAAATTCTTTTAGCGATAAAAAAATTACACCATTTTACATTTTCTGGTAGTGTATAAATATTGTTCTCTGCCTGGAACTTTTTAAATTGCTTTTGAAACTGTGTTGACAATACCTGATTATTACCTCCAAACTAGTTTTACTAGTCGCAGAACCATCGGGGAATCGCAACAGTCTTTATCTTCTCTGAATATTTCATAAACCAAGTGTGAGTGTTAGGCCTAACATACATGAAGTTATACCAGGCCATCTTATAAGCGTACCAATTATAGGTCTGAGATCGATAATTTCTCGATAGAGGAATGGGTGTATGTAGGTGATCTACATAACATTAAAATGGACTTAATATACTTTTGATTGTAGACTTTGAATATTGAATACTATTGGGATCATTTATATCTGCTAACTTATGCATAATTTGCAATATATCAGTATTTATTTATATGAACTCATAATACCTTAGAGGCTTGAGGGGATCATCTGTCTCTAAATAGTCCCAATTTGTATAACAAGGTTTTAACAACTTTGGTACTCGAAAACCTTTATACATTTTATCAATGGTCATTATTAGTAGTACCTGCAAATCTACCATCTCAAATTACTTTTTATTAGGAAGACTCTGTTCCTTTTTCTTTAACGGAGTGGCTGGGGAGACTGCTTCTGAATATGTCTCCGATGGTTTCATCACATAACTACTTTAGTTTGGATAGCAATGTTTTTATTGGCTGAGCAGTATTCTTCTTTAAAGATTTTTTTAATAGGTTGCACCTTGGGTAAACTGGTAATGGATTCTATTGATGGTAGGGGAACGGTAGGCTTTGGTAGGTTTGAAATTATTCCAGGACTGAAAACCTATTTTCTGACATTTTATCCTCTTTATTAAAGGGTCTTTTTATTTTTTTTTCTTCTGGTCGATAAGGCTAAAATGGAGGCCCCAACCTTGATCCTGGTGTTCCATATCTTATAATTTCCCTATAGAAAACTTTTTGTTAAAATTTTTGGGAGAGAATTTCACCCTTTATAAAATCAAATTGTTGACATCTTTTTGTAAAATAGTTTTTGCTGTTTTTAAATAATTTTGAAATTTCATGATACTATAGAATTTTCTTTTAATAGTTGATTATTTTTTCCTTAACCTAAAAATAGTTTGATCTTTTGTAAGATCACTTTCTTCTTTTGATATATTGTTTATATAAGGAAAATAATCCTTTTTTCCAAAATAGTGGTGTGGATGCAATCTAGCTCGGCAATATATGGTTTTATTTGAATTACAAAAGGAAGACCTAATTTTATCTCTTCATTATAATCTCTATTCATTACAAAATAATTAATAAAACAAACTCTGTCATTGCAAATATGGGTTTTGGGGAGTCTATAATTTATTTTAAATTTTTCACCTGTTGCAGAGAAAAAGCGTATAGTACCTTTTTCTAGGTACTCGATAGGAATTAATCCTTCTATAATGCAGTTTTCATCAGCACCTATATCAAATAATGGAAATATATGGATTTTATAATCTTTATTGATAACTATAGTAATTGGTATATGGTAACTTTGTAGTTCAACTATAGTGATTGTATTAATTCCAGATTTGTTATAGGAAGTTTTTCTAGAGATTCTATTTCTATATACTCTACTTCTTTATTGTCACCTTTTACTCCTAATTTTTCCCCAGGCTCAAACTGATCTGATTTGGGGTCTTGGTTTGGCGTTAAATTCTTTAATATTTTATTAGCAAGTGATTCTGTTTCTAGATTGTTAAGTCTTTGCTTAACTTGTCTATGTTCTTCCTTTTAAGTATAATAATTCTGTATGAAGAACTTGTATTGTCGTTTCAGACTTATGCTCTTTAAATTTATTTAGTACATTTTTCATATTAAAGGGTTCAATAATTTCTTTATTATCAAGCTGTTAATCAAGAACAATATCTTTTAAGGCTATTAAGTATTTTCTCCTTAGAGTTGGGTCCTCTAGTTTATCTATCAAGTCAAATAAGGCCTTTTTTTCTTTATTATTATTAGTGATAACATTTATAGAATGACTATCGCAAGTGCAAATTGTACCGCTACAATTACAATGGACTTTAATATACTACTATCTAAACTGTATACTACATTAAGTTGATTATCATCACTAAGATTTTCTTCAAAAGAAGACTATTTTCATTTTCATCAAGAATTGAATTTAATTTATTTTTAATGTCGTTTCCTAATTCTAACATATTTATCTTGTCTTTCTTTTTATTTGAAACCTGACAATCTTTAGCCCTATGCCCAATTTTTCTGCAGTTCCAACATATTTTATTATTGATTTTATTTTCGTCTTTAGAAACTTTTTTAGATCCCTTAAATCGGCTTTTATAATAATGAGATTTTTTAGATTTATCTTTATAATTTTTTTTTGTTTTCTTTTAATCTTTTGGTAGCTTCTTTGAAGAGGCTGATAATTTTATATATCCAAAATCTTGACAAAAGCTTTTTAGCTCATTTAGAGTTATTATATTATCCCTTTTAGTTGATTTTTAAGTTTAATATCTGTACATATTTCTAGTCCTGTGACAGTTATAAAACTCATAATATCACCATAAGTTAAATCACCATAAGGAATTTTTCCCTCAAATATATCCTTTAATTTTGTTCTTACTTTTTCTACAAATAAAGTTGGTAAACAACTTATAAATTTTTCTTTCCAATAATCATGATTACTATCTTCTCTAACCATGACTTTGTTGAGGAAAACGTCTTTATACCATCTAAAATCGTCTAGCTTTGGACATGATAAATTTGATGATATTTCTAAAATTCTATCTTGAAAAAGTTAAGGTTCTCCTATAAAATGTTTAATTATACAATAAATAAAAGTGGCAGTAGCATCTTCTAAGACTTGATTTTCAACTGTTTGTCCTATTGACTCATTCTTAATAGTTTGAGTAATAGTAGTAGCATTTAAAATGCTTTGTATATTATCATCTGTGAGGTAATTATCCCACCAATATTTTTCTTAGTACATGTAAAAACCTAATATAATCATTAACACTGCTTGTTTATATGACACCCCGTAGTTATAACGCTCTTTTAATGTCTCTAAAATGACCTCTAGGACCCTTGTACTGATGGTAGATCCTGTGTTAACATTATGGGAGGTGTTGGGGTGTTACAGGACCTCAAAACTATGTAGGCATCACAAAATAGAGCTTAGGTGATGGTTAGGCATCATTACCATCGCCTACCTTCACCGGAAAGGTTTGGCTATAGCTTAGGCGCCGCCAACCTTGGGTTTGTCCATGGCTTAGGCACCGCCAACCTTGGCTTTGGCCATGGTCTAGGAGCTGCCTACCCTATCTTTTGCGGCGTAGGGGATTCACGTTTTAGTTATTTCAAGGGAAACAAGGTCTTTTGACATCACATAACCATCCCTAAACACCTATAGATGAAATTAAGGCCCCTAAATACATATTAACACTCTCAAATCCCTAGTTTATCTTCCTTAAACATAAGAAGAGAAAAGCAACTTAGGATTTGGACATTAAACCTTAAATAATCAAATTTCTTTGCAATTTCTTCATAATTAAGGTATGTGGGACTATCCTAGACTCCATAGGCATAAGTTTTATGATTTTTATCAAGTTTAGGGATTTATAATCATGTACAAAGAAGGGTTTTAATATTGTTTCAAATAGCATGTCATGAAATCATTTTAATGAAAGTATATAGGTTTTATTGAACTCTTTTTTGTTGAATTGAATTATTGCCCCTTATGTATATACATTTTTAGTTTTGGAAAGTTTAATTGAGAGCATGAACAATAAATTCCCTCTATTAATATGAAAGATATTGTCTATTTGTATTGTTGATTGTTTCAAATGAACTTTACTAGTATTTTGAAAATAATTTCCTTAATATCATGGTGATTGATATGGTTTATGACATAGTGAGAGAGAAGATCTCCTTATTTATAAGTGTTCAATTATAAATAGAAAGAAATGCATGTGTTTTAAAAGAAAGGTTGGCCACCATACGATAATATGTGTTAGAAGAAGTGTTTTGGTATACCTCTGCATATATTTCAAAGTCATAATGTCCTTATAAACTATTTAAATCTTTAGGGTGGCCATCTAAATGACTTCTTTTATAAAATGGGCTATGATTTATGATATGATATGTAATGGCTTTCAAGTCTAGGTATGACGATACCTATTATCATTTTCCCTTAACATGAATGAAACAAATATTGTAAAGGTATAGAGTATGGTATTTAAAGAATAAAAAAATTAGGCTTAAAGAGAGCTAGTTGGTTACCCGAAGAAGGCTTGAGTTCAGATAACTCTTTGCCCAAAATTGTGTTTTGCCGATACGGGTCTTTATGTTATATTCAACAAGTGGGATATCATGGTATGTCGGCAAGTGGGCATATTTTTTCATAATATTTCCCATTCTTGCGGCAAACTTGGATTGGGAGAATGGCCATCGGGTTATGTGTGGGATCCACATAGCCCGTGGTTTACTATGTATGTAGGGTGATCCATCTAGCTCGAAAGTAAGATAAAGAGTGAGTCTTGGTTTCAAAGAAGTGTTTTGAAGTTCATTAAAGTATACTCGTGTGTTATCACTTATGCATTATGTTCATTATTTTACGAAACGCCCTCATTATATTGTATAAAGATACGTTATTTTAGATTATTTCACATACCAGTACATTTGTATTGACCACCTATATTTCAAGATCTGAGGCACAGTCTCGAGGTCCTGCTAAGTAGTAGATTTGGGTTGTAAGGAGTTTGAAGCTGGTGAACCTCCCTTATTACGGAAGGCCTTGTTTATGAGACTTTGTCATTTGATTTTAGTTCATGGTCCAACTGAGGGCCTTTTCCTAGTTTTCACACAGATGTTTTTTTGTAGTGTTAAAGATTTCACAAGATGATATTAGATATTTTAAATGCTTATCAAATCACATTAGTATTGTTCAGTATTAACAAGAAGATGACTATGTTTCTATTTTTACTATGTTTTCTGCATTTATGTATAATATGTGAATATTGCATATGATTGCCAATTAGAAGGGATCTTAGGCCTTTATGGTTTGGGATGCTCATCATGGCTAGCGCCTTGTTCGGGTTGTGACAAACTTGGTATCATAGCATTATTCATGGTCCTAGGGTGTATGCAAAATCATGTCAGGTAGAGTCCTTTTTATGGGTGTGTAGTGCGCCAAATTTATAAGGAGGAAGCTACTAGGTATTTAGTAATATCTCTATTTTCTTCATGTCTTAGTTTGTGCTATAGAGTTTGAATGTCCTCTAATCAATGATTTCCTATATTTTAGAAGTTGATATTGCCTCCCCATAGATCCAACGATCAGAATACTCAAGCTGAGGATTTTTGCCCTACTCATGGGATGCGGACCTATAATAGAGCTCATACTTCGGAGGATGTTGCTACTCCAGGAGTTTGTCCTGTCCCGACTAGTCCACCTTGGGCTCTATGGACTGGTGTTAACCTTTCCCAGCCTCCTCAGAGAGAAGTTTCGAATGTTGAGTTATGATAGTCCATCCATATGATTACTTAACTTGTGGCCTCTTAGGACTGTCGGTCTAAAGATATGGGTTCTGTGTCTGGTTTATCTAAACTTACTTGGGTTGGCCAGTTTATGAGGCTAAGCCCAACCACCTTTACTGGCATAAAGGTTAAAGAGGACCCATAAGGGTTCATGGATGAAATAGAGAAAATTTCCAGAGTTATACATGCTAATGAAGTAAAGGGGTTGATTTAGCAGCCTATCAGTTAAAGAACATGGCTAATCAGTGGTACAATGAGTTGGAGGACTTGAAGGGTGGTGATGCTAAACCTTCTATGTGGGGTAAGTTTGTAAAAGATTTCCTGGACCGTTTCTTTCCCCATGAGCTGAGAGAGGCAAAGGCTGAAGAATTTGTAAATCTAAAACAAGGCAAGATGAGTGTTATGGAGTATGCATTGAAGTTCACTCAGTTGTACCATTATGCTTCACAGTTAGTGGGCAATATGAGGGCTCGCATATGAAAGTTTGTATCTAGTCTCTTGGATGACTTGGCGTTGGAATGCAAAGGAGCAGTGCTGAATAGAGATATGGATTTCTCCTGGTTGTCCATTCATATGCAGCAAGTTGAAGAGTAAAACAAAAGGCGGGTTAAGGTAAGGGAAAATTAAAGGCAAGCAAAAAGAGCTAGGTCAATCGACCAAAATAACGGTCAGCACCAAGGTAGTAACTGGGGTAATAAGTGGTCGAAGAAGAAGTTTTGGAGTAATGCTCAGACTTAAGATAGCGCCCCTGCACCCAGACCTCCAGTTGATCGGTGGTTTAATAAATCCCAACATAATAGTGGGCCAACTCAGTACCAAGGGAGCGTAGCTTAGCCTTCCACGTTATGTCTTCGTTGTTACTCATGTGGTAAGAATCACCTGAAGAGAGGCTACCTCGGAAGTAATATGTGTTATAATTATGGTCAGACTAGTTACTTTCAAAGAGACTGCACCTCTGCAAAGGGGAATTTTGGGGGTGCAAAGTATCAGACAAACTCCACAGCTCCACCACCACCCAAGGTTAATGCTTCGGCTATTAGAGATAGTTGCAATAGGTTATATGCTTTATCTAAATGCCAGGATACTTAGGCTTCGCTAGAAGTTGTTATGGGTATGTTGTAAATTTTTTCTCATGATGTGTATGTGTTACTTGATCCTGGGTCTACCTTGTCTTATATGACCCCTTATGTGGCAATTAGTTTTGGTTTTGAGCTTGAAAATATTTTGGAACCTTTTTCTATTTCCACTCCTATTGGTACCTCTGTTGTGGCTAGAAGGGTGTATAGAAAGTATGTTCTGTCTGTAATCATGATACTGTGGTAGATCTTGTAGAGCTTGATATGATTGACTTTGATGCTATTTTAGGAATGGATTGAATCCATTCGTGTTATGACACATTAGACTATAGAACCCAAAAAGTCACTTTCTTCTTTCTAAATAAGCCAGTGATAGAGTGGGAGGGGTATCCTTTAGCACCTAGGGGGAAGTTCATATCTTATCTCAGAGCCCATAAACTTATATCAAAGGGTTTCTTGTATCATATTATTCGGGTTAAAAGATTCTTGTACATAAAGTCCTTCCCTCTAGTTTGTCCCTGTGGTTAACAAATTCTCAAAAGTTTTTCTTGACGACCTTCTCGGGATACCACCCGATAGGGAGATATATATTAGCATTGATTTTTTGCTGGACACCTAGCCTATTTTTATTTCGCCATACAGAATGGCTCCTGCAAAATTGAGAGAGTTGAAAGAATAGTTAAAAGATTTTCTTGACAAGGGCTTTATCCATCCTAGTGTTTCTCCCTAGGGTGCTTCGTTACTCTTTGTGCATAAGAAAGATGGCTCCCTTTGTATGTGTATAGATTACCATCAGCTGAAAAAAGTCACAATAAAAAAAATACCCTCTTCCTAGAATCGATGATCTTTTTGACAAACTTCAGGGTGCCAAATGTTTCTATAGGATAGACCTTCATTTGGGGTATCATTAGTTGAAATTTAAGGAGGCTGATATTCCCAAAATAGCTTTCCAACCCTAATATAGCCTCTATGAGTTCTTAGTTAAGTCCTTCGGACTGACTAATGCCCTTGTAACTTTTATAGACCTAACGAACAGGGTGTATCATCAGTTTTTAGATTTGTTCATCATAGTCTTTATTGACGACATCTTGGTTTATTCTAAGAATGAGTAGGATCATGCCAATAACCTTCGAACCATCCTTCAGACCCTCAAAGATCATGATTTATATGCAAAGTTTTCCAAATGTGAATTTTGGCTTAGTGTTATTGCTTTCATGGGGCACATTATTTCTAGTGAGGGGATTAAGGTTGACCCCCAAAAGGTTGAGGCAGTGAGAAAATGGCCTAAACCCATGACTCCAACTGATATCTGGAGCTTCTTGGATTTTGCAGGGTATTACAAGATACTTGTAGAGATTTTTTCCTCCATAGCTGCTCCAATTACTAAATTGACTCAAAAAAAGGTGAAATTCTTGTGGTTTGACTCTTGTAAGAATAGTTTTGAGAAACTAAAAGACAAGTTGACTATTGCACCAATGTTGACCCTTCCTGAAGGTACAGAGGGCTATATTGTGTACTGTGATGCATCCCATGTAGGACTTGGTTGTGTTCTTATGCAGCATGATAAGGTGGTGGCGTATGCATCTAGATAGTTAAAGGTGCACAAAAAGAATTACCCCACTCACAATTTGGAGTTAGCGGTCGTGGTATTTGCACTAAGAATTTGGCGTCATTATCTTTATAGGGTGTATGTTGATATATTTATTGATCACAAAAGTTTGTAGTATGCTTACACGCAGAAAGAATTGAATCTTAGGAAGAGGCGGTGGTTAGAATTATTGAAGGATTATGACATGATCCTGCATTATTATCCGGGCAAGGACAATGTGGCAGCGAACACTCTTAGTAGATTATAAACGCGCAGTTGTTCTCATGTAGAGGAAATAAAGAGGGATATGGTGAAGGATATTCACCAGCTTGCAATTTGGGAGTTTGACTCCTGAATTTCGAAGATGGAGAAGTATTTGTTCACGAGGTGGCTAGATCCTCTTTAAGTGCAGAAGTTAAGGAGAAACAGGCCGAGGACCCCATCTTGATGTAGATTAAAGAAGATGTTCGTCAGTAAAAGGTAATGGCTTTTGAAATTATGGGTGATAGGATCTTGCGATATAAAGGTTGTCTATGTGTGTCGAATATGGATGGGTTGTAAGACAGAATTCTCGATGAAGCTCACACTTCCAGGTATGTTGTTCACCCCAGCTCTACTAAAATGTATCATGACCTTAAGGCAATTTACTGGTGAAATAACATGAAAAGAGATGTTTGTAACTTGGTGTCTAAGTGTTTAAATTGTCAACAAGTCAAAGTAGAGCAAATAAGACTAGGTGGAACTTCCTAAGACATAGCTTTGCCTAAGTGTAAATGAGAGATGATCAATATGGACTTTATTATGGGACTTCCGAGATCCCAAAACCAATATGACTCCATTTGGATGATTGTGGATAGGATGACCAAGTCAGCTCATTTTCTTCCAGTGCGAACCAATTATTCGGGAGATGACTCTGCTAAGCTATGCATTAGAGAGATAGTCTATTTTCATGGGCCCCCGTGTCTATTATATCTAAACGAGGTGCGCAATTCTCTTCATAGTTTTCATGATCTTTTCAGAGGGGTTTAGGAACCCAAGTAATCCTTAACACTGCTTTTTACCCTCAAATGGATGGGCAAGAAGAACGCACTATTCAGACCTTAGAAGATATATCGAGGGCTTGCATAATTAAGTTCAATGGAAGTTGTGTGGATCATTTGTTGTTGATAGAGTTCTCCTATAATAAAAGTTATCACTCCAAAATACAAATGGCTCTTTTTGAGGCTCTTTATAGAAAGAGGTATAGGTTTTTGATTGGGTGGTATAAAGTAGGTGAAACTCGTCTGTTTGGGCATGATTTTGTTCATCAAGCGATGGAGGAAGTGATGGTCATTCGAGAGTGAATTAAGATAGCTCCGAGTCACCAAAAGTCCTACACCGATATTAAAAAAAGAGAGTTGGAGTATGAGGTTGGTGAATGGGTATTTCTAAGAGTCTTCCCTTGAAGAGAGTGATGCAATTCGGAAAAAAAGGAAAGGTTAGTCCTCGTTAAATAGGCCCTTATCAGATTACAAGGAGGATTGGTGGGGTTGCTTAGAAGTTAGAATTGCCAACGAGTTTGGCTTCCGTCCATCCTGTATTTCATGTATCAATGATGAAGAAGTGTATTTTTAATGACCCAAAAATACACCCTTGTCACAACACGGTGCTTACGGTCCCAAAATACCACAAGCTAACCCATGTTACTAGTACCTACTGTGAACATAGCGTAAAATTGATAAAAAAAGATCATATGCAAAATTTAACTGAAAATACCATAAGGTTTTAAATAAGAGTTTTGATAATGTCCGTAAAACAATACTGACTATACTGATAAAATGGTTCATAATAACAATTGAAAATTGACTAACTATCCGTACTAGTCTAAAAGCCTCTAAACTGTCTAACTGTGGAGTTGATGGGACAAGCCCCCAACTAACTATGACTGACTAAGTGAATGAACTACTGGCATAACTGAATATAATATAACTCTTCCTCGAAGTATGAGGAATCACCACGGCTATTGCTTCTAATGCACTAAAAAGTCTAAGTACGACCTGGAATCCAAGCCTATGATATACGACATCATAGCACAAGAAACAAGTATGCGATCAGTACTTGGAATGTACTGGTATGTTAAATGAGGTTAGGCTGATATACATAGGTTCATATGCATGAGTAAAAACTAACTGAATGTATAACATGAGGTACTGAGTAAGAATGCATGTAACTGTAAAGACTGACAGTGCATGACCAAGCATAAAATAAGTTTTGAATTAGCGTGTAAACTGAAATGCCGAAATTTGGTAACTGAATAATTGATAAACTATTTGCTATGGTCAAGAAAGATTGAACTGAATTCTAAATTGACTACTGAAACTAAAACTGTGAGAGGTATCATCTAACTGACATGCCCCAGTCTGAGTTGATCGTAGTCCATCTTATGGCCCCAGTTGGAAGGGTTCTTGTACCGTGCTACAATTAGTAAAATAGTTGTGGAGTCAGTCCTAATCTAGCAGGTGACCCCTGAGATAAATAGAAAACTAACGGGTGATCCCTGAGAGTGTCAGTCCTAATCTAGCAGGTGACCCCTGAGATTAATAAAAAACTAACGGGTGATCCCTGAGAGTGTCAGTCCTAAACTAGCAGGAGAAATCTCATAAACTACGCTGGCTATGTAGTTCTAAAACTTAGGGATTGCTTCTAAGGACCCTGTCCTAACTGAAGAGTGATCCCCCATCCCTAGACTCGCTCGGTGCTGAATCCTACTCCCAACTAAATTGACACTATTTATGGGACT
Organism: Capsicum annuum; assembly: GCF_002878395.1. Lineage (NCBI taxonomy): Eukaryota > Viridiplantae > Streptophyta > Magnoliopsida > Solanales > Solanaceae > Capsicum > Capsicum annuum. The sequence goes on from NC_061113.1 coordinate 144,739,518, forward strand.
AAGATAAGCTTAACAAGATGAGTAACTGATCATTATGGTTAACTGGCTGAATATGCTCATGGTTTATCTAAACTATTCTATAACTACTAAAATTCTATAAACAACTAAGTTTTTGGGTATTCATAACCCCTAGGACTTGATAGCAATAACAACAAGATCATAATAAAACTTTGAGGACATGACATGTAGTCATTAGTTAAAACTCATTCTTTGAGGCATTTCATCAAACACTTGCGATGCATGGCTTAAGTATGGGAATAAATTTAAACATGCAGTAGCAACATGATTTTGATACTAAATCACCAATTAAGGCTTAAATCAGCAAACAACACCATTCAAATGTGTAGGGTTTAATAAGAACAACAAATTTCTTGTAAACATTATATAAAGTTAAGAATTCATAAAAGCTTCATGGAGATAAATCATTGTAAACATGAAATTTCATAGTTTAAAACATAAAAGATGGATTCTTAGACTCCATGGGTGAAAAGGGCTCATGGGTGAACATCTAACATACCATAAAATTTTGATCTTGAAAGAGAATTAACTTTTCTTGAATGTTCTAGGATTAGGAAACAAATTTCTTGATTATCTTGAAGAGAATGTAATAGAGTCTTGATGTTCTTGGGAGATGCCCTTAAGAAGAAACCCTAATCTTGTTTTTGGAAATGAAGAGGTTTAATGGCTTTTAAAACTTATTGATAATGGATAAGTATGTTTATTTGATGATTTATGTCGTGGGCGGTAGGGTTTGAGGTGATTAAAAGACCAAAATACCCCTATGAAACTAAATCACAATTGCTGAAATTTTCAGTTGACGATTTGGGTTGATACGTCGTCACTTAGGTGAAGGCTTATCACCTTAAGTCGTCATTTGGAAGCTGAAGTTGATTAGTTTCTGATTGGGCTGATGACTTGAGCTGATAGGCTGTCACTTAGTTGACAACTTATCAACTCGAATCATCACTTTATTGACAGACGGACATGCTGAAGTAAAATGAGTATAACTTTCCACTACGGTATTGGATTAAGGTGAAACAAAATGTGTTGGAAAGAATATTCAAAGATATTTCTTTTGATATCTAGTAGTCCACGTAACTCACTATGTATAATTAGTAATGGTCATTGAAATTTGACCACAGCTGAAATGTTCACTAAAACTTAATCAACAGAAGCATTTTCCACTCGTCTTTGAGTTAGGAGATTTTCATGTCCTCGCCTGATATTATAGGACATTTCCATACTATAGAATTGATCATCACACATATAGAGACATAGAGTCATTGGTCTCAAGTCTGTGTGCATAATCACAATGATCTAAATTCTATTCCAAGAATGTGGGGTGTTACATTATCCCCCCCCCCCCCCGGGAAAATTCATCCTAGAATGAGACTAGTTAAGATGAGAGTACTGAAGAATCTGAGATCATATACTGAATATGCATGAATGGGAACATGAGCACATAACTAGGTATAAAACACAATAGATGAATTGAATATCATATCTAAACTGATTTTCTTAAAAGCATCAATGACATGAGAATTGTTATAAGGCTGAGATAGGAATGAGAGAGTCAACTTATGAGTAACCACTACCTCAAGTTGGATCTAGTTTTGTGAACAAAAGTTGAGAGGTTTTGGATATCAAAACTCGGGGTATTACAACATCTCCCCCTTGGGATAGTTTGTCCCCTGAATGATACTGACTTTGCTGAATTACTAAGGAAAGACTGAGATGATGCACGAGACACTTATAAACTGAATCATGACTGAACATCTAGAATGTAAAATTGATGCATGATGCGTGAACTAAACTGGATTCACAATCCACATGGATGCAAATAAACTATTTCTTGTAAGGTCCATATTCATGAAACTTCATATAGTAAGACTAGATCGAAAGACAGAAAAACCGTAGGAACTTATCTGTCTGACTGCTAATCTGAGTTACTGGCTATACAAACTAACTCATACTGAAAGCATATACTCAACTGGAGTATTTCTTTGACAATTTTTCTATAAAGTTCTCATGACTTTAGGGAGCAAAGAATCTTAGGCATGGTTTGAATAAGAAATTTGGAGAAGAAATCATAATATGGCTAGAATTTTGTAACATGGAACACATGCCTATGAAACATCAGCTAGGATAGAGTTACTAAGCCTTATACCCTGTAACTACTAACTTTCAATTTTTAGCCATACTTCTAAAATAATCCCTCAACTATACTTTCTACTCCAACACTACACTTCACTTAAGGCTACTAAAAATATGCACATGAGCACTGAAAACTCTACCTACTGAAATCTGAGCGGGACTGAATTCTCCCACTATGTACAAGGCCACTCGAATCTTCAAAATGCACACATAACACTGTAATACTAGTTTGAGTCATAAATTCAATACATTTTGTATTTTCATAACTTTCCATCTCCTAAATAATTTTGATTACCCCTTCAACAACAAAATACAACCTCTTACTATCCATTCACTAACGCGTAATGTCTTTATCCACTTACACACCAACATAACATTCAAGCCTATCTTTATAACTACGGCCTCGAGTAAAATAAGCATGCAACAATCTTTTCTTAACATGAAACATTTACTCTCTCCCATCTAAGAAATTGCTCATCACTAAATTATTTCATAAGGAGAGGTCACTGAAAGGCTAAAACATGAGGACCTGAAGCATAAACGAACACTATACAGAACTTGACACTTAATTGAGGCCTGAGGAATAGAATATCAACATCATGGATTCATCAAGAGATCTAAGCTGAGGATATACATGACATAATCTAAATTTTGTTGATCATTAAAAGTGTAGCATGAGTCATGGGAACTGAGCATACTATAAAACATGAATACATAAGTCATGAGTTGCATGAACTGAGTTTGGAGTTTCTAAATCCATGGAACATAGTTCTTATTGTTGAGAAAACTTAAAACTCTTTATACTAGGAACTGGGAGAGTACTTGATTTTCTATAAGGTACACAAATATGAGCTATGATCATAGAGCTGGCAGGTAAGGAATGAGTAGATATCATGATGACCAAAAAAACCTTGCACTGAGATAAGAATGGGTCGAGCATCTTCCTCCTCTACTGATGTTCTACAATACACTGGCATCACTACTAGAATTTGAGAGTCTGACTTGGTTACTTGTTCTATCATCTCCCCCTTAGCTTAAAACCATCATTCTAAGTCCGAGAATGACTTAATCAACCCCTGTAAATTGAACTACCACTACTTTACTCTAGAATCTAGGGTATAATAATACATATAATTGGTAAACTCACTCTGAATAACTATGCCCGTTAATGTAATACTTGCTACTTGTACTTTATTCTGAGATAAAACTCTTATCCCTCTATATCCCCAGCAATAATCATGTAACAACTTAAAATTGACTAACTTAGAATTTTTAACTTCTCTTTCTATTAGCTCAACCTTCAAGGATTTAAACTTAGATTCTAACACATAACATGGATATCCCAAAATCTTTAATAACCATGCTACTTTCATCATAGTCTATAATATCACATCTCAAAACTTATATTTTCCCCACACCATGAGAATTACCACTACATCAACATCAATAACATATAATTTTGAATTACCAAACTTAAATTCTTGCATACACTATTTCATGCCTACTAATTTACCTTTCATACAACTAGACCCATGAATGCAAAATCTACTGAATTTAGATAACACTATCCCCACTCTACTACTGCTAAACTCCTAGGTTCGTGCTTCTAACTCTAGGTCATATGCTATCATAGGATTCTGAGAAGGGGTTTGATAGAATATCTTACTTTGGGTTTAGTGCATGATTTTCATGAACATGAATAAAATATTTCAAACTTCAAAACTGAAAAGTACTTGATGGAACACTGTCGAGCCTGCATGCAATCCCACAACTAATAGCAAGAACTGTCTGAGGAAGCTCTATCTATAGGACTTTGAGCTTCACTACTTCTATTACCTTACAAGTAAGGTAGAATTGATATGAGTGAAGCATGATGAGAATATACATAAGTTTCTTAGAAAACCTTTTTATAGCATGATCTGAGACATGAAAGAAGGGAAATTTTTCCTAGTACGTCTTGTAGCCTCTTGTCCATAAGTGTGGCATGCTTCACATCTATGCACAAGACTCTACTCAATGCGGATTTTACAATCCCTAGGACACTTTAATACCTTAGGCTCTAATACCAAGTTTATACCAAGCCAAAAATACACCATGGTCGTCATAAGGTGCTTATAGTCCAGAAAGACCACAAGCTAACCTATGTTACTGGTACCTACTGTGAACACTGAGTAAAACTGATAAAAAAGAATCATATACAGAATTTAACTGAAAAATTCCATAAGGTTTTAAATCATAGTTCTTATAATGTCTATTGGATAAAATGGTTGATAGTAACAATTGAAAACAAACTGAATTTTTGTACTAGTCTGAAAACCTCTAAACTATCTGACTGTGGAGTTGAAGGGACAAGCCCCCATCTAACTCAGACTAACTAAATAAATGAACTACTGACATAATTGAATATAAGATAACTTATCCTCGAAGGATGAGGACTCACCATGGATGTTACTGCCGATGCACTTAAAAGTCTAAGTACTATCGGGAATCTGAGTATCTGAGCCTATGATATAAGACATCATAGCGCAAGAACGAGTATTCGTTCAGTATTTTGAATGTACTAGTATGATAAATAAGGTTAGGCTGATATGCATGGGTTAATGTGCATGAGTAACAACTAATTGAATGTATAACATGAGGCACAGAGTAAGAATGCATGTAAACTGTAAAGACTAAGAGTACATGACCAAGCTTAAAACAAGTTCTGAATTAGTGTGTAAACTGAATTCTTAACTGAGTACTAAAACTGAAACTGTGAGTGGTATCATCTAACTGACATACCCCAGTCTGAGATAATCGAGGTCCAATCTATGACACTAGTTGGAATGGTGCTAGTACCATGCCACGGGTACTAACAATGGTTATGGAGTAAGTCCTAATCTAGCGGGTGATCCCTGAGATCATTCCTAAACTAGCGGGTGATCCCTGAGAGTATCAGTTCTAAACTAGCGGGTGACATCTCATAACCTACACTGACTACATAGTTCTGGAACTTAGGGATTGCTTCTAAGGACCCTGTCCTAACTGAAGGGTGATCCCCTATCCCTAGACTTGCTCGGTGCTGAATCCTACTCATAACTAAACTAACACTGTTTACGGGACTGAGCTAAGCTTAATTGGATGAGTAACTGATCATGATGGTTAATTGGCTGAATACGTTCATGGTTTATCTGAACTATTCTATAACTACTGAAATTCTATAAACAGCTAAGTTTTTTGGTATTTATAAGCCCCAGGACTCTATAGCAATAATAACAAGATCATACTAAAACTTTAAGGACATGATATACTATCATTGTTCAAAACTCATTCTTTAAGACATTTCATCAATCACTTGCAATGCATGGCTTAACCATGGGAATAGTTCTAAACATGTAGTAGTAGCATGATTTTGATACTAAATCACCAATTAAGGCTTAAATCAGTAAACAACACCATTCAAACGTGTAGGTTTTAATAAAAACAACAAATTTCTTGTAAAAATGATATAAAATTAAAAATTCATAAAAGCTTCATAGAGATAAATCATTGTAAACATGAAATTTCATTATTTAACACATAAAAGATAGATTTTTGAACTCCATGGGTGAAAAGGGCCCATGGATGAATATATAACATACCTTAAAGCTTTTATATTAAAAGAGAATTAACTTTTCATGAACGTTCTTGGATTGGGAAACACAATATCTTGATTATCTTGAAGAGAATATAATGGAGTCTTGATGTTCTTGGGAGATGATCTTGAGAATAAACCCTAATCTTGTTCTTGGGAATAAATAGGGTTAATAGCTTTTGAAACTGATTGATAATGGCTAAATACATTTATTTAATGCTTTATGTCTTGGGAGGTAGGTTTTAAGGTAAGGAAAAGGTCAAAATACCCCTACAAAAGTAAATCACAATTGATAAAATTTTTAGTTGAGACTTGGTTTGATAAGTCATCACTTAGGTGACGGCTTATCACCTTAAGTCGTCACTTGGAATCTTAATTTGATTACTTTCTGGATGGGCTAATGACTTTGGCTGATAGGTCATCACTTAGTTGATGGCTTATCAACTCAAGTAGTCACTTTGTTGGCAAACGGATATGCTAAAGTAAAATGAGCATAACTTTCTGCTCCGATATCGAATTAAGGTGAAACCAAATGAGTTGGAAATAAAATTTAAAGATATTTATTTTGATATATATTAGTCCACGTAACTAATTATGTATGAGTAATAGTCATTGAAAGTTTACCCAAGCAGAAATGTTAACTAAAACTTAATCAATAAAAGAATTTTCAACTCGTCTTTGAGTTAGGATATTTTTATGACCTCGCCTTATGTAATAGGAAATTCCACACTATAGAATTGATCATCACATATATATAGACACAGAATCATTGGGTTCAAGTTTGTGTGCATAGGAACAATGATCTAAATTCTAGCCCAAAAATGTGGGGTGTTACAGTATTAGGGACCATTCTCTTATTTTGCCCGTGGAAGAGATTAATGTAAAAGACTCATAGTTATATACATAAGAACCCTTGCTATTTTATATCACCAAGTCTACAAGTTGAGAAGTAAGGATATAGCTTTAGTTAAGGTATTGTGGAAGAATCATAAAGCGGAGGAAGCTACTTTGGAGCCGGAGAATGACATGCGTTCTAGATATCCAACCCTATTTGAAACCGTGAAGGATGATATGGAAGGTACCAATCTTACCCTACTCTTTCTTTTTCTTGTAGTTCTTGAAATCATGATAATTGTACTTTGACTCATTATTCGGGGATGATTAATCCCAAGAGGGGCATAATGTGACACCCCATAGTTGTAACACTCTTTTAATGTCACTACAATGACCTTGAGGACCCATTTGGTGATGGTAGATCATGTGTTAACATTGTAGGAGGTTTTGGGGGTGTTCTAGGATCTCAAAACTATGTACGTGTTGTAAAATAAAGCTTAGGCAATGGCTAGGAATCACAGTACCATCGCCTACCTTCACTGGAAACGTTTGGCCATGGATTAGGCGCTGCCAACCTTGGGTTTGGCCATGGATTATGCACCCCTTACCCTATATTTTACAGCGTAGGGGCTCCGTCTTTGAGTTATTTCAAGGGAAATAAGGTCTTTTAACATCACATAACAATCCATAAACACTTATAGACGAAATCAAGGACCCTAAATACGTATTAACACTCTTAAATCCCTAGTTTATCTTCCTTAAACATAAAAAGAGAAAAGCAACTTAGGGTTTGGACATTCAAGCTTAAAGATTCAAATTTCTTTGCGATTGCATCATAATTAAAGTATGTGGGACTATTCTTAACACCATGGGCATAATTTTTATGGTTTTTTTATTAAGTTTAAGGATTTATAATCCTGTACAAAGATGGGTTTTGATATTGGTACAAATAGCATGTCATGAAATCATTTTAATGAAAGTATATAAGTTGTATTGAACTCTTTTTGTGGAATTGAATTATATCCCTTTATGTATATACATTTTTAGTTTTGGAAAATTTAATTGAGAGCATGAACAACGAATTCCCTCTTTTGATATGAAGGATATTGTCTATTTGTATTGTTGATTATTTAGAATGCATGAACTATATTTTGAATGTAATTTCCTTATTATCATGGTGGTTGATATGTTTTATGACATAGTAAGAGGGAAGATCTCCTTATTTATAAATGTTCAATTGTTAATAGAAAGAAATGTATGTGTTTTAAAAGAAAGATTGGCCACAATACAATAATATGTTTTAGAAGAAGTGTTTCGGTGTACGTACGTCTGCATGTGTTTTGAAGTAAGAATGTACGCATGAACTATTTAAATCTTTGGGGGTGTCCATCAAAAAGACTTCTTTTATAAAAAAAAAAATCTATGATTTATGACATGATACGTAATGGCTTGCAAATATAGGTATGAAAATACCTATTATGGTTTTCCCTTAACTTGAATGAAATAAATGTTGTAAAGGTATAGAGTATGGTTTTTAAGAAATCAAAATTTGTGCTTAAAGAATGTTAGTTAGTTACCCAAAGAAGGCTTGAGTTCAGATAACTTTTAGCCCGAAATTATGTTTTGTTGATACAGGTCTTTATGTGCTATTCGACAAGTGGGATAGCAAGGTATGTCAGCAAGTGGGCATACTCTTTCATAATATTTCCCATAGCCCATGGATTACCATGTATGTAGGGTGATCCATCTAGCTAATAAGTAAGATAAAGAGTGAGTCATGGTTTCAAAGAAGTTTTTTGAAGTTCATTAAAGTATGCTCATGTGTTTTCACTTATGCATTGTGTTCATTATTTTGGGAAAGGCTCTCATTATGTTGTATAAAAACACGTTATTTTGGATTCTTTCAAACACCAATACATTTGTATTGACCTTCTATATTTCAAGATTTGAGGCATAGTCCCGAGGTCTAGCTAAGAAGTAGATTTGGGTTGTCAGGAGTTTGCACTTGGTGAGCCTTCCTTATTTCCAAAGGCCATATTTATAGGACTTTGTCATTTGATTTTAGTTCATGATCTAATAGGGGGCCTTGTTCCAGTTTTTAGACAAATGTTATTTTTGTATTGTTAGATATTTTGCAAGTTGATGTTTGATGTTTTGAATGTTTATGAACTCATATTAGTATTCTTCAGTATTAATAAGAAGATGACCATGTTTCCGTTTTTACTACGTTTTCCACATTTCTTTATAATATGTGAACGTTGCATATGATTGCCAATTAGAAGGGTTGTTGGGCCTTTATGGTTTGAGATGCTCGTTCCATCCTAGGCCTCGATTCGGGTTGTGATAGTTTATCTGACATCCTGGCAATTTTATATATTGTAATGGTCATTCCCATTTCATGTAGTTTATTATATATTTGGTGTTTTGATAATCCATCTATATTCCATTCGGTAATTTCTTTTCCAAAAGGTGAAGTATGAGATAAAAATTAATTTTCTTTATATTGGATATCCGGAAATGTTACTTTTTATAACAATTCTTTTTTACTGAATATTTAGAGCTTAATTATTTAATTTCATCATCATTCCTTTCTGATAAAGTTCGTATAACCTTGTCATTGTGACTTCTAATTTATTTTTTACTCTTTTATTAATTTTTCTTAAAATATCGTCGGTTACTTCAAAATTTTCTTCAAATTTAGGAAATTTATCTTTTGAGAATTCTGGTAATTTAAAAATTGGATGAGTTTCTAACTTTTTATCATAATGAGAAGAACATGGTTTATCTTTAAAAGTTGATTTATTCTCGGCTTCGAGAATCTGTTTAGATACTATATGTAATAATTGATTTATATAATTATTTTTTTGGAGTATCTTATTTATATTCTTATTTACAGGATCACCTTTAATATCTACTATATCTAATTTAAAAGGTGAGGTAGTAACAATTCTACCCTCTACTGGTAGGCTAATTTCTTCTAATGGGGGAATTGTTGATTCTACTTTATTATTAGTAGTATACCATTTATTAACAATCATGTTTAACGAATATTTTTTATCATCTAATTTTCCAGTGATTTCAAACAATTTAAAAAATTCAATATTACATCTTAATCTTTTCATATCATTGCACCATTTTTCTCTAAAAGAATATCTTTCTTTTAATGAATATTTTTGTTTATACCATTCCTTTTTAATAGAATTTTTTGGGATATTCCATAATTTATCTAAATATTCAAAGACAAGTTCAAATATTCCATCTGGCCTAATCATGCATAGGGAATCTTTTACTCTTAGCATTTCACTAGCAGTGGGACTTATTGATTTTTTAGTTTTTAAATTTGTAGACTCATATTCTACTTTGGGAAATATTTTTGAGAAATGAACTCCTTTTAATTATCTTTCAATATTTTCTAATGTTAATTCCCTTTCTTCAACAGATTTGGAGATTGAAGGTCTAGAAAAGGACATTATTTTACTTGAAGATGCTTGATTAAACGATTGTGATTTTATAAATTTTAAATCTATAGATCCATCTGGATATTGTATTACCTGTTCAATATTTGAATTTTCTTTTTCTTTTTCTGGCTTCGTTATGGAATCGAAATGCCAATTATCTTTTATTAATACATCATCTCATTTTATCATTTTTGGGACAAAGGTCTTATTATGATTATGATTAGCTTCCATAAGCATGATAGCTCCTTTATTACTAACTATTTTAGCCTTAGGGGCTAAGGTTGTTTGAATTAATCTGTAATAAATTTTATATATTATTGCTATTTCTCTTGTATTTACCTTACTATTCATGTTTTTTGTTTTAAGATTTAATGTGGATGTATCCATAACGTTTTAATCATTAATATCTATAGAAAAATTAGGATAACAATTAAAGTATACTGGGTCATTAGCGAGGTTATTTTGTAATACTGATAATAATGAATCATCAAAATTTAATAACCTATTATCTCTTAAAAGTAGACATATAGGAACATCTAAATGTAATGTATAAAACGGTTTAACTGCTACTTGAACAAGACCTATGTGAAGGACCTTGTAATTTTTTCTATATCTATGAATAACTTCAGCTGCTGATAATTTAATAGTCTCAATATTTCTATTAATAGAAACAGTAGATTCCGAAGTTTTAATATTATAATTTTTTACAAAGTGTCTAGTTTTATAGACTCGATTAAAACTTTCTTTTGGAATATTCTAATTCTGTAAATCACTTTCTATTTTTAGCTAATTTATTAGAGATAGCAGAAATATTTAAACTATTTATTACATTTTTTTTAATTGGAGTATTCATTAGGATTTTTGTAGATGAGAGAGACAACACTATCCTTGGACCAAAATCTACTTTAGATATTACTTCTACAATAATTATTTTTAAGTGCAGTAATTACTAATTTTCTTCTTCTAAAATTCCTTTATTTTATTCCTGTAGGCTTGGCGACGGGAACACCCTCCCAGTCCTGCTCTATTTTCACACACTCAGAACTAACCCAACGGAAAATTCTAGGTTTGCCAACGTCTAATACACTATTAAAAGGCTACCCAACTTAAGGAATAAAACTAAGAACATAGAGGAATAACAACAGTAATTATTAACAAGAAAAATGATTCTTCAAAGAGTAAGACTAATTTCGACCGGCTTTAGGACAGCGTAATGCTTTAACCGCTCCTACTCATACTCACACTCCCTCTTGGGCAACTTAGATTTGATACTATTTGGGGGACGGATCGAGAAAACTAGGAGTAAAATAATAGTTTAAAATACTTCCATTATTTGGGGGACGGATTGAGAAAACGGGGAGCAAAATAACAGTTTAAGATAATTTAATGCAAAATAACAGTTTAAGATAATTTAATCTTTGAAATTATTTTATTCAAATAAAAGTTTAAAACAACAAAATAAATGTAAAGCAAAATTAATATAAATAGTAGACGAATAGAGAGATTTATACTTACAAATTTTTTTTATAGATATGGGAAATATGGGAGAATGGTAGAGAGTTTTTCTGAGTTAAAAATTTCTGATTGCTCTCTCTTATTACAAGTTGAAATCCTTAAATAGGCCTCAGAAGTGCTGACTAATATTTAACAAACACTATTTATTTTACAATTGTCCATACACTAGCTATTTACTCTACACCTGAGTAGCTATTGACTATTTATTTATTCTGCACGTGTCTCTGACTATCTTTTCATCCTTATCTTGAACTTGTCTTTTGATAACTTTAAGATGATTTTGGCTTTGTATTCCTTGAATATTTGTGCCACTTGTATTCTAGTCTTTATTTTGTTTGTGAAGTTTATAAAGTGGCTTTTCAAACTTTTGAAGGGGTGCGGGAACCTTTCTTTCAGTAGAGAAGGTATGCCTATGCTATTCCTTGTGGATCCAGCATGTCTACATTGCTTGGTTCACTGGCATATGAGGAAGCAGTATCTAATAACTCCATTATCTATTTTGAATGATTCTTATTATCTAGATTTGACAAGGCTTCTTTGAGTTTTGTTTTTAATTCTTCCTTGGAGAGGTGTGATTCCTTCTATGAGGATGAACTTGTTGAATGCTTCTCTATTGGACTCCATCCTTTAATCTTGATGGCTTTGCTTAAGTATTTGATCCTTTCAATTTCATGAATATCGAAGGACCAATAGATAATATTTGAAATTCTTTTAGCGATTAAAAATTTAAACCATTTTACATTTTTCGGTAGTGTAGAAATATTCTGCTCTAACTGGAACTTTTCAAATTGCTTGTGAAACTATGTTGACAATACATGTTTATTTCCTCCAAACTTGTTCCACCAGTCCTAGAACCATCGGAGAATCGTAGCAGTCTTCATCTGCTCCGAATATTTTACGAAACAAGAGTGAGTGTTAGGCCTAACATACATAAAGTTGTACCAAGCCTCCTTATAATCATATAAATTATAGGTTTGAGGTCGGTAATTTCTCGACAGAGGAATAGGTGTATGTAGGTGATCTGCATATCATTAAAATGGGCTGATTATTCTTTTGATTGTAAACTTTGAATATTGAACACTATTGGGATCATTTATATATGCTAACTTATGCTCGATTTGCAATGAATCATTATCTATTAATATGAACTCATAATACCTTCAGGTCTTGAGGGGATTATTTGTCTCCACATAGTCCCAATTTGTATAACAAGGTTTTAACAACTCTGATACTCGAAAATCTTTGTACTTTTTATCAAGTGTCATTATCAGCAGTACCTGTAAATCTACTATGTCAAATTTCTTTTTATCAGGAATACTCTATTCCTCTTTCTTTTGTGTAGTGGCTAGGAAGACTACCTGTGAATATGTCTTCGGTGGTTTCATCGCATAACTATCTTTGGTTTGGATAGAAATGATTTTATTGGCTGAGATGTATTTTTTCTTAAATATTTGTTTAAGAGGTTGCATCCTGGGTAAAATGGTAAGGGATTCTCTTGACGGTAGGGGAACGGTAGGCTTTGGCAGGGATGGAAATTCTTCTTGGACTGAAAACCTATTTTTTGACTTTTTATCTTCTTCATGGAAGGGTCTTTTTATTTTTTTCTCCTGGTAAAAAAGGCTAGAATGGAGGCCTCAACCTCGATCCTGGTGTTCAAGGTCTCATAATTTCACTGTAGCAAAAATTTTGTTAAAATTTTTGGGAGAGAATTTTCCCTTCATAAAGTCAAATTGTTGACGTCCTTTTGTAAAATAGTTTTGTTTGTTTTTAAAGAATTTTGAAATTTTATGATACTATAAAATTTTCTTTTAATAGTGGATTAGTTTTTCTCTAATCCCCATTGGACTGAATTTACTCTAAAAATAGTTTGATCTTTTATAAAATCACTTTCTTCTTTTGATATATTGTTTAGATAGGAAAAAATAATCCTTTTTTTTCTAAAATAGTGGTGTGGATGACATCTAGCTCGATAATATAAGGTTTTATTTGAGTTAGAAAGGGAAGAGCTAATATTATCTCTTCATTAATATCTCTAGTTATTACAAAATCATTAATAAAAAAAACTCTGTCATTGTAAATATGGACTTTGGGGTGTTTAGAATTTATTTTTAATTTTCCCCTGTTACTGAGAATAAGCGCTAGTACCTTTTTCTAGGTACTCTATAGGAATTGATCCTTCTATAATGCAGTTTTCATCTGCACCTGTATCAAATAATGCAATCTTATGAATTTTATAATCTTTATTGATAACTATAGTAATTGGTATATGGTAACTTTGTGGTTTAACTATAGTAATTTTATTAATTCTTGATTTGTTTATAGGAAGTTTTTCCAGAGATTCTACTTCTAGAGACTCTACTTCTTTATTGCAACTTTTTACTCCTGTTGTTTCACCAGGCTCAAACTGATGTGATTTCGGGTCTTTTTTTGGCGTTAAATCATTTAATAATTTATTAGCAAGTGATTCTATTTCAAGATTGTTAAGTCTTTGCTTAACTTGTCTAAGTTCTTCCTTTAATTATAATAATTCTGCCTGAAGATCTTGTATTTTTGTTTCAGACTTATGCACTTTAAATTTATTTAGTATATTTTTCATGTTGCAGGGTTCAATAATTTCTTTATTATCAACCTATTGATCAAGAATAATATCTTTTAAGGATATTAAATATTTTCTCCTAAGAGTTGGGTCCTCTAGATGATTTATCATGTCAAATAAGGCCTCTTTTGCTTTATTATTATTATTGATAACAATTATAAACTGACCGTCGCAAACGTAAATTGCACCGCTACAATTAAACTGGTTTGTTAATTCACTACTATCTGAATTGTATGCTACATTAAGTTGATTATCATCACTAAGATTTTCTTCATAATAAGAACTATTTTTTTTTCATCAAGGATTTAATATAATTTATTTTTAACTTTGTTTCATAATTCTAACATATTTATCTTGTCTTTCTTTTTATTTGGAAATCAACAATCTTCAGCCCTATGTCCAGTATTTTCGTAGTTCCAATATATTTCATTATTGATTTTATTTTCACCTTTAGAAGCTTTTTTAGATCCCTTATATCGTCTTTTATTATAATGAGATTTTTCAGATTTATCTTTATAATTTTTATGTTGTCTTTTAATATTTTTGGTAGTTTCCTTTGAAGTGGCTGAAAATTTTATATAACCAAAATCTTTACAAAAGCTTCCTAGCTCATTTCAAGTTATTTTATTATCAACCAAAACATTTATCAATCTTGATTATTTCATTTTATAAACCAAGCAAAACGTAATAAATAGTGTTAATATTTCTGCTATCTCTAATAAAATAGCTAAAATAGAAAGTGATTTATAGAATTGGAATATTCCAAAAGAAAGTTTTAATAGAATCTATAAAACTGGACACTTTGATTTTGTAAAAAATTATAAAATGAAAACTTCAGAATCTACTGTTGTAATTAATAGAAATATTGAGACTATTAAATTAATAGCAACTGAAGATATTAATAGATATAGAAAAAATTACAAGCTCCTTCAAATAGGTCTTGTTCAAGTAGCAGTTAAGCCATTTTATAGATTAGGTTTAGATGTTCCTATATGTCTACTCTTAAGATATAGTAGGTAATTAAATTTTGAAGATTCGTTATCAGCAGTATTACAAAGTAACCTCACTAAGTTGCCAACCTCAAACTCAAGATCTCTTCTCCTCATATTTGCATAGGATTTCTGACAACTTTGGGCTATCTTAAGCCTCTACCTGATCAACTGATCTTTCTTTAACATATCAAACACAGAATCAGGCCCTATCAACGCAGATCACCTACCTCAAACCAACCAATGGGAGATCTACATCTCCTTCCATAAAGAGCCTCAAACGGAGCCATCTGTATACTAGAATGATAGGTGTTATTGTAGGAAAACTTGATCAAAGGCAAGTGATCATACCAACTATCCTTAAAGTCGATAATGCACGTTCTCAACATGTCCTCTAAGGTCTAAATGGTCATCTCTTCTTGACCATCAGTCTGAGGGTGAAAGGTTGTACAGAGACAAACTTGGGTACCAAGACCCTTCTGAAAAGATTTTTAAAATTGAGAGGTAAACTGAGTACCTCTATATGAAATGTGGACAATAGGACTCCATACAACCTAACCAACTCTTTAATATAAAGCTTGGCATAGTCCTCAGCTGAATAAGAAGTATGGACTGGCAAGAAATAAGCTGCTTTGGTCATTCTATCTACAATAACCTATTTCAAATCATTCTGGCGATGTAAATGAGGCAACCCTATTACAAAATCTATGTTCATCTCCTCCTAATTCAAAGTAGGAATATTGAACTCCTGCATATTGCCACTAGGCCTTTAGTGCTCAACCTTAACCTATTGATAATTAGAACACTTGGCTTCAAACTCTGCAATATCTCTTTTCATACCACTCCCCCAATAGACTTCTCGCAAATCATGATACATCTTAGTAGCTCCTGCGTAAATAGAGTAACGCACACCATGCACTTCTGCAAGAATTTGCTATCTCAAATCATCAACATACGGCACACACAGTCTACTGTGGCAATGCAACACACCATTTTCCCCTTGGGAGAAAACCTCTACTTTCTGATCTTTGATTGACTCCTTCAACTTAACTAGACTGGAATCCCTATCTTTCTTTTCCTTCACTTCAGCAAAGAAGATTCCGAACTAATCCAGACCCATACACTACCCTCAGCTGAATCAACCAAATAAATTTCTAACCTATCCAATTGATGAACCTCCTAAACCAACTTCTTCTTCTCATTTACAACATGAGCCACACTACCCATAGATAATCTAGTAAGGGCATCTGCCACTACATTAGCCTTGCCCAGATGATACAAAACACTCATATCATAGTACTTCAACAATTCCAACCACATTCTTTGATGGAGATTTCAATCTCTCTGTGAAAACACATACTGCAAATTTATGGTTCGTGAACAGATCAGCATGCACCCATAAAGATAATGCCTCCAAATTTTCAAAGCAAACACAACATATGCTAACTCAAGATCATGGGTAGGATAATTCTTTTCATAAGTCTTATGTTTTCTGGAGGAATAGGCTATGATCTTACCTCTCTGCATCAACACACAACCCAAACCAACTCTGGAAGAATCATAGTAAACAACAAATCCATCTAAACCATCTAGCAAGGTTAAAACTGAGGCTGAGGTAGTCGAGTTTTTAACTCCTAAAAATGCTTCTCATAGGAATCTGACCATTGAAACTTGACTTTTTTCTGAGTCAATATGGACATGGGGGATGCAATAGATGAAAACCCTTCAAAAAACCCTTTGTAATAGCAAGCCAAACATAAGAAAATCCTGATAGAGAAATGGGTTGGGGCTAATTTCTCACTACTTTAATCTTTTGAGGGTCAACTCTAATGCCATCACTGGAAATAATATGTCCAAGAAAAACTACTGATCTTAGACAGAACACGCACTTACTAAATTTGTCAAACAACTAATGAGATCTAAGAGTTTGTAATACTATTTTGAGGTGGTATGCATTATCATTCTTATTACGTGAATAGATAAGTATGATGTCTATGAAGACTATGATGAACAAGTCCAACTACTGCTTGAACACTCTATTCATCCAGTCCATGAAAGTTTTTGGGGCATTTTTTAGACCAAAGGACATAACTAGAAATTTAAAGTGACCATATCGAGTTCTGAAAGCTATTTTTCGAATGTCGCATTCTGTGACTCTGTGCTAATGATAGCTGAATCTGAGGTCTATCTTACTAAAGTAACTAGCACCCTGCAGTTGGTTGAACAAGTCATCAATTCTGGGGAGTGGATACTTATTCTTGATGGTAACTTTGTTCAACTGATGATAATCAATAAATATTCTAAGAGAACTATCTTTCTTTCACACGAAAAGGATAGGAGCACCCCACGGGGAAACACTTGGTATGATAAAACCCTTATCTAGCTGATATTTCAACTGTTCTTTCAATTCTTTGACTTAACTAGATCTATTCTATAGGTTGGAATAGAGATAGGCTGGGTATCTGGAAGAAGGTCTATTCTGAAGTCAATCTCTCTTTTGGGAGAAAGTCCAGGCTGATCTTCAAGGAACACATCTGGAAATTCCCTTAATGCTGAGACTGACTCGAGAATAAAATTTTCTAAACTAGAGTCTTTGACTTGAACAAAATGCTAAAAACACTGCTTGGATATCATTTTCCTCGCTCTAAGGTACGAAACAAGTTGACCACTAAGTTCTAAAGTACTACCCCTCTATTCAAGGACTGGTTCATTCAAAAACTGAAAATGAACAACACTGTTTCTATAATTAACTTAAGCATAGCATAAGTGGAGTCAATCCATACTAAGACAAACACCAAAATTAGTCATCTCTAACTCCACAAGATCAACTAAGGTAATATTCTCGGATATTATGAGTGGATAGTTCCTTTATACCTGCCTGGGTACAATAGAGACACCTACTAGGGTTGAAATTGAGAAAGGTTCATCTAAAGTCTCAGGACTGACACAAAAATTAATAACTATGTAGGGATTTACAAGAGAAATAGAAACTCTGAGATCTAATAAAACATAAATATATAAATGAAAGACCTGTAACGTACCAGTACCTACATCAATAGAACTTTTCTAATCCTATCAGGACTAAAGTGCATAAAATCTATTTGGGTGCTGCCCACTGGTTGCACTAGAAGTGGTACCCTACTGAGTCGGGTGACTGGATGGAATTGGAGACGACTAGACTGACCCTGTTGACCACTATTTGGGCAATCCCTAATACTGTGGACTGGCTTGTCACACCCAAAGCATACATCACTGCCATCTCTACACATACCCTGATGGTTTCTACCATATTTCTGGAAAAGAGTATTTGTACGACCATTATTCACACTACCCTGGGAATTAGAGCCCGGCGCCCCAACCCAATAATCATTTCTAAAATTTAGAACTGGCATGCTAGTTGAAAATGGAACTGGGGCTAAAGATTTCTAACAGAATTGAGGATGGTTATCACTCTCTGACCTCGGCTAAGCAAAACTAAAGCTACCTGCTTTGGCTCTCTTATTCTCTCTCTCTTTTCTTAAATTCATACTCCTTAATCTATGGACCATCAACCAAGACAAGTCCATCTCCTTAATCAACATCACAGTCCTACACTTCTTGACCACGTTATCAGCTACCCTAGAAACAAACTTACTTATCCTAGACCTATCATCAGATACCATATTAGGAGCATACCTGGCTAGTCGAGTAAACTTAAGAGAATACTCTTTCACACTCATGTTCCCCTGCTTCAAATTGATAAACTCCTGCACCTTAGCTTCATTTAACTCCAAGGGAAAGAACCTATCAAAAAAGGTTATAGCAAACTCCTCTCATTCAATAGGCCCTACATCTACACCTCTATCTTCCTTTCACTACTTATACCAGGTGTGAGTAATATCCTATAACTCTTAAGAACCCAACTCTACACTCTCATTAAAAGTCACATCCATAATGCTAGTTACCTTTTGAACTATGTCAAGGAACTCCTGCGGATCCTCATTAGACTTGGATACCGAAAATAGAGGAGGGTTCATTCGAGTAAAATCTTAAATCCTAGCTTTGGAGTATTATACACTGAAATGGCTCGAACAACAGTTTGCTAATTATAATAAATTGCTACTGAGTGGGATAAATTAGTAAATATAGCTTTAAATTTGGCATGAGAGACATGCTCATTCAGGGGATCTTCCTGAACAAGCGGAGGTGCAGGCTAATTCCCGTTTCTTCTTCCGTTAGTCTTTCTGGGAGGCATATTTTGTAAATGAAAAAAAGATTGAATTAGAAAGGGATTTTAAATTGAGCTCATGCTCATTCACATGACATGAATACTGAAAGAAGGGAAACTTTTCCTAGAATATTTTATAGACTTTTGTCCTTAAGTGTGGCGCGCTTCATCTATAGCCTCTTGTCCTTAAGTGTGGTGCGCTTCACACCTATACATAAGACTCCACTCAATATAGCTTTCAGACTTTCTAGGACACTTAAAAACCTTAGGCTCTGAACCAAATTTGTAACACCCCAGGAGAACACCCTGGACACCACAAGGTGCTTACAATTAGAAGTGACGACAAGCTAACCCATGAACTAGTACTAGCTTTGAGCACTGAATAATATATGGGTAATGAACATATAAGGAAAAAATTAAATATGCCATAAGGTTTTAAATACAAAAAAATATCTCTGAGATCATAAACCTGGAAACAAGTGTCTGAGAACAATCTTCTGGAAACTGGTAAAATAAGGACAAAAACTGACTAAACTATTTGAAAGTATCTGAAGGCCTCTAAACTAACTGAATAAGAGTTGATGGGAAAAGCCCAAACGAACTCCATCTATCTAACTGAAGTAAAATACTTAAATAAAAATAATCAGTCCTCAAAACATGATGACTCACCACTGTTACTATTGTTGATGTACTGGAATATTTAAGTGTGTTCAGGAACCTGAGCATCTGAACCTATGATATAAGACATCATAGAAAAAGAAACGAGTATACAGTTAGTACTTGGAATGTAATAGTATGCTAAATGAGGTTAGGCTAATATGCATGGGCTTATGTGCATGAATAATAACTGACTGAATAAATAGCAAGAGATAACTGATGCATAGTATGCACGAAGGTTGTAAAATCTGAGAAAGTATAACCAAGCATATAACATGATACTGGAATAGTCTTTAAACTAAAATACTAAAGTCAAAGTATTGATTTAACCGATAAACTATATGCTATGGTCAAGCAAACCTAAACTACCTTTTGAACTGAGGCTAGACTGAGACTATGGGAGTTATCGTCTAACCAACATTCCCTAATATGAGCTAATTGGGGTCTAATATATGACCCCAGTTGGAAGGGTGTTAGTACCATGATATGAGTACTAATACTGGCTGTGTAGATCCACAAAAGTGAAGTCTCAAAGGACTAAAGAGTTACCCTCTACTGGAAGGTGCTCTAGTGAGAAATATGTAAACCGTCAACTAGGAGGTTAACATCTCAACCTACGCTGGCTACGTAGTTCTAGAATGCAAGGACTACTACTAAAGGTCACACCATCAACTTTCAGGTTAGCCCCTATCCCTGACTTTGCTTGGTGCTAAATTCACCTCCAAACTAAACAGACTCGATTTACTTAATTGGTCTAATTTTAACTGATCATGATAATTGACTGAACTAATAATACTCTAATATATATAAAACCATCCTGAAAATATCTAGACTAAGTAAACAGCTAAGTTTTTGAGTATTCATAACCCCCAGGACTCAATAACATTAATAGTAGAAACATACTAAAACTTCAAAGCATAAAAAGTAGTCAGTTTTCAAAATCCATTTGATCAAACACTTGAAATTCATAAACTTATGCATGGGGATGATTAAAATATGTGGGAATAACATAATCACAACATTAAAACCATACATTGGGGTTTTAACATGGAATTTCATGCTTCAAGTGTGTAAGAGCTACTTTCCAACTAAAAGCACTTGGAAAAATCATGTATAATAGATATTCATAAAAGCTTTATGAAAATAACTCATTTTAAACATGTAAATTCATGATTTAATACATAAAAATAGGTTCTTGGAAACCATGGGTGAAAAGGGCCTATGGATGAACATCTAACATACCGCAATTGAAGAATTCGTGAAGGTTCTTGGTGATTACTTGAAGTTTGAGCTTGAATCTTAAAGAGACTAGGGTTTGTTCTTGAGAGTGGATTACTTTCTCTTGAGAGGATTTTTTTAAAAATTGGGCAAATAATACACCTAGGGACCTTAAATCTTGTGTTATTAATGAGTTTAGAGGACCTTAAATCTTGTATTATGGACAAGTTTGGGTGGAAGAAAATTGACCTAAATTCCCTTAATGACAAGGTTTAAGAATATGGAGGAGGAAACCTAACGCAGTGCGACCCCTGGCTAGGTCAAGCAACCAACGTGGCGCAACCCCTGGCTGGGTCAAGTAGCTAATACAGCGTGGCCCCTGGTTGGTTCAAGCATACACCATAGAGCAACCCTAAGCCTGGGTCAAATACCCATCGCGGTGCAGCTCCATTGTGATGCCCTACTATTTTGGTCATCCAAACATGGTCTAAACCTCATTTAAAAATTTTGAAACTCACTCGGGATGTTCCTTTGAATCCCCAATCATGAATCAACCTTAAGATCGACATTCTACAGCGGGGAAGGTCGAAAATAAAATCATCAAAGTTTAAGGGGCTTAGTAAATTTTAAGTCTTAACACTTAGTGAATTTTCTATGTCTTGAACCCCTTTAACATGCAATAGTTAGCTGAAATGAGCTAGGATCATACGGGGTCTTACAATAGTTTGTTCTTGCTTTTGATGACTTTTGAAAAAATGTCTCTTTTAAATATTTTTGAAGGGATTTTTTCCTTTTGAGGGTCCACTATGTTGTCTTATGTTTCATTGTCCTTTGTGACATAAAGACTTGTGTACCTTTGCCTTGAAGTGACATGGTTTTTTTGGGTAGATTCTATGTGGTACACCATTTGTTGTGTCTTGTGCTTCTTCGTCCTGTAGTGATGTGTGTTTTATGGTGCATGTCCTTTGTTGAATGTAGAAGAGATGTTGGGTCTTCTTCTTTCTTGAACAGATATCATAGTATCTATTAACTCCATTATTTTTCTTTGAAGGTGAGATTCTTTTCGTGAGAAAGAACAAGATATAGATTTATTTGATGGGGTTTATCATAAAATATTTAAAACAGACTAATAATAATATATGTAAACCATTTAATATTTTTTGATAATGTAGAGATATTTTACCTAATATTTTGCATTTTTGTGCAAAGGTAAATATTCATCAAATCTTTTTATTGCAAATTACAGTAAAGGACTAAATAGGGATTTGGTATAATATTAGAGAACTAAAAATTTACTAGTAGATGAATTCATATTCATCCTATAGGTTTTAAATGGTTATGTAACCTTGCTATGCATCTTTGTTAAGTGCCATAATTTGGCGATGCTATTAATTATGTAAAATATGCTTCTTAGTTAAGACATTTCTATTGATAAAATTTAATTGAATAATAACTAGCGAAGGTACTCAATATTCTCCAGTGGTGTAGAGATATTCTATTAAAATAAACACACTAATTTTTTTGAGTCTTGATGGGATTATTTGCCTTACTTTGTATATCATGGCTTTAACCAATCTCGTACCTTTGTATTTTTTATCAAATGCTATTACTAGTAGTGTCTGTAGATCTATTATCTCAAATTGCCTTTTATCAAGAATACTTCATTCTTCTTTCCTCTGTGGTATGACTGGAGAGACTACTTGTGTGTATGTATCTGGCAGGTACGGGAATTCTGCTAGGATTTAAAATCTATTTTTTTATTTTTTATCTTCTTCGTTGAAGGGTTTTTTCATTTTCCTTTTTGATCAAAAAGGCCGAAATGGAGGCCTCATATTTGTTTTGGGTTTTTTGGGTCTCCTCATTTTTTCCCTGAAGAAATTCTCTAGTCAAAATATCTCGCAGATAATTGTTTTCTCCTGTTAATATTCTATTTGAAAATCAAAACTTGATAATAAAGCTTGCCATTTGGAAAATATCTGTTTAGAAATTAATTTTTAACATCTTTTTGTAAATCATCTCTGGCTTCTTTGCAGTCTCCTCTAAGTAAAAATTCTTTGTTTATTAAATCATCTTGGAATTTAGTAATACATAGTACTATAGCCAAAATTTCCTTTTTAATAGTACTATAATTCTTTTAAGTATCATTCTAGATTCCCGTCGTGAATCTTACTAATTGTTCAGTAGACTCTATGGAAATCCTTTATTTAAGGATGCCTCCATATCCTAAGTCTGAGGCATCAGTTTCTACAATTATAAAAGCCTCTGGACATGTAAGATTTTGAACTATTGATTTAATTTTTTGCACTGTATTAGCGTGCTTTATTCCCAAAGGTATTCGATTTTACTTAAGACACTGATAAAGGGGTTTACAAACCTGTCTAATATTAGGAATAAAATCTGCAACATAGTTGTGACTTCCTAAGAATATTTGAAGCTGGGTTTTATTAGTTAATTTATCTGGAAAATTAGAGGAGAATTCTATGGCTCTACAGATGGGTTTACAAGTTCCTTGCTATAAATCATGACCAAGAAATCTAATAGCAATTTGGAATAATTTAATCTTTTTAGCACTAACTACTAGTCCATTTTGTCTGACAATTTTAAAAAGGTTTGGAGATGTTTAAAGTGTTGTCGATATCTTTGGAAAATATTAAAACATCATCTATGTAAACTATAGATATATGACTATATTGATTGAATATATTATTCATAATGTTATGAAATTCAGATGGAGCAATTTTTAGTCCAAAAGGCATTATATTCCATTCATATTGTCCAAAAGAAATATTGAAGACTGCTTTATATTTATCTTTTTCTGGAATTTATATTTGCCAAAATCCTAATTTCATAACAAACTTGCTGTAAATATTAGCTTTATAAGTTCTTTTAAAAAGTTCACGTTTATTAGGTATCGGGTACCTAATCCATTTTAATAATTTATTAAGAGGCTTATAATTGATAACTAGTCCTAAAGCACCTCTTTTCTTTTCAGCATTATTATTGACATAAAAGGCTGAACAACTCCAAGGAGATTTGGAAGGTCTAGTAATTTTTTAATCTAATAAATCGTTAATTTCTTTTTTGCAGTATTCCATTAGTTCATGGTTCATTTGAATGAGTCTTGATTTTGTTGGAATAATCCTTTCGTCAAATCCCTCAATATAGGGTAATTCGACTATGTGCCTTTTTCTTTCCCAAAAGTTATCAGGAAAATCTGAGCAAACCTCTCGCTCTATGAATTCTTGTAGATTTTTAATTTTTGCTTCTATTTTTGAGATTTTTAAAGAGGATTCAATTCTTTTAATTTTTATTTCATCTTTTAAATAATTTATATTTTGTGAAATTAGATTGATTTTAAAGACTTTTTTATTTTTTATAAGGTCACTTTCTTCTTTTGATAAACTATTTTGAAAAGAAAAATAATTTTTTTTCCTAGAATATTGGTGTGAATGTCATCTAATTCGGCAGTATAAGGTTTCATTTGATTTATAAAAGGTAGACCTAAAATTATTTCTTCGTTTATATCTTTAGTTATTATAAAGTCATTTATGAAACAAATCCCATCATTATAGATGTGTGCATTTTGTAATTTATAATTTATTTTTATTCATTTGCCTATTGCAGAAAATAATTTTGTAGTACCCTTTTCAAGGTTGTAAGACACCATAAGATCCTTAGCTCATTTCAGCTCACTCTTGCATGTAAAAAGGGGTCCAAGACTTAGAATATTTTACTAAGTGTTAGGACTTAGTTAATTCTAAAGCCCTCATACTTTGATGAATTTATTTTTGATCTTTCCGGCATCGGAGAGTTAGTTTTTAAGTTGATTCATGATCAGGGAAGTCAATATTACATCTTGGGTGAGTTTCACATTTTTTGGACAAGCGTATAAGCGTGTTTGGACTTCTAAAACAGAAACGGAGGACGATTAGCCCATGGCGCCCTACCCAGTCTGGTGCTGGGGGAGCCCGTGGTGCCCTACCCAATCTGGTCCATGCATTTTTTTTCAATTTTTTCCATATTTTTTGGGTAAATGGGTCATTTTTCCTTCACCCATTGGTCCATAACACGAGATTAAATCCACAAATAGCATATTTTGTCTTCTTTTACTCAATTTCTCTAAATTGAAAGCCATTCTCTCTAAAGAACAAACCTAGCTCTTCAAGATTCAACGAAATCACCAAGAACCCTCACGAATTATTTAATTGTTAGATGTTCATCCATGGGCCCTTTTCACCCATCGAATCCAAGAATCCAATTTCAAGTTTAAAAGTATGATCTTTACATATTTTTATGACTTATGTCCATGAACTTTCATGAATTTAGAATTTTATATCATGTTTACTCGAAATTATTGTCGTCATTAAACTCTATATGTTTGAATGGTGTTGTTCACTGATGTAAGCCTTAATTGATGATTTAGTATCAAAATTATGCTTCTAATACTACATGTCTAAGACCATTCCCATGCTTAAGAAATGCATTGCAAATTTTTAATGAAATGCTTCAAAGAATGAGTTTTGAATATGGACTACATGTCCTCAAAATTTTAGTATGATCTTGTTGTTAAAGCTACCGAGTATTGGGGGTTAGAATAACTGAAATTTAGTTGTCTACATACTTCTAGTATCCTCAGAATGATTTTAGTTAAACCATGAGTAAAGTTAATTTCTCAGTTATTATTATTATCATAATGAGTACTAGCAGAACTCATAATAAGCTAAACTCGGTTCAGTCTAATAATTAGTGTTATCAGTTGGGAGTAACACTTAGCATCGAGTAAATGTAGGGATGGCATCTCCCCCGTCAGTAGGCATGAGGCATTTGTCTCCCCTGCCAGTAGGCATGAGGCATTTGTCTCCCCCGTCAAAAGAAATGAGATGTTAGTAACTGTCCTTGAGTTCAAAACCTATGACGCCACCGTAGACTTTGAAGGGTCCCTCGTAAGATAGACATGACACCCTAGTCCTTCGAGACATTATATTAGTCGATCCACCCAGCCATTATTAGTACTCGACACAAGGTACTGACTCCATTCCAACTAGGGTTACAGGTTGGACCCTGATAATATATATTGGGGCATGTCAGTTATAGCTAGCTCCTACAGTTCCAGTCTAGTTTTCAGTATAATTTAGTTCAGTTTTATATTGACCATTGCATATAGTTATCAGTTAATCTATCATCAGATTTCAGTGCTTTCAGTTCACAGACTATTGCAGTATTATGTCATATGCTTGGTCATACATCATTAGATTTTTCAATTTCTATGCATGTTGTTCATCAGCTATATAATGTTATTTATTTAGTAAGTTACTATACATGTACATGAGCCATACATATCAGCCTAACCTCATTTAGCATACCAGTACATTCAAGGTACTAGCCGCATCCTCGTTTCTTGCACTATGATGTCTCATATCATAGTTTTGGATGCTAAGGTTCCCAAGCGCACTAAGACATTCTAGCGCATCAGCAGCAATAGCAGTGGTGAGTCCTTATACTTCAAGGATTGATTTTTTTATTTTAGTCTTTCAGTCCAGTAATCAGTTGGAGTTAGTCAGGGGCTTATCCCATTAACTCCACATTCAATAAGTTTAGAGGATTTCAGACTAGTACAGACAGTTAGTAAGTTTCAATTGATATTATTGGTTATTTTTATCAATATTGTAGTATGATTTCAGATATTTTTGAATCATGATTCAGTATCATTTTCAGTTGTTAAAACCTTATGGCGTTCCAATTAAATTCTGCACAGGTTCTTTGTTATTTTATTCAGAGCTCACAACAGGTAGCAACATGGGTTAGCTTGTGGTCCCTCGAGGCTGTAAGAAATGTGTGGCGTCTAAGGTGTACTTTCAATACGTTAAAAAGGTACTTAGTGGGCACCATTCCTTTAATGATGTAGTTTCAATTGGCTCCTGTATCCAATAATGCCACTTTGTGTATTGTATAACTTTTTTTATGACTACTGTAATGGGTATATGGTAACTTTGGGCTTTATCTTTTGTGATTTTTTCAATCTTTTAATGATTTTCTCAAGACTCAATATATTTATTATTTATTTTTATTTTTGATGTTTCTCTAAGCTCTAATTGACATAGTTCAGATATTTATTAGAAGTTAAATTGTTAGTAAGTGATTTATTGCTAAATTCCTACTTAATTTTTTTCTTTCCTTTTTAAGTATTGTAACTCTATTTGAAGGTCTTGCATAGTTATTTATAATCTTTATTCTTTATTTTACATATCTCTCATATTAGAGGGTTCAATTATTTCTTTATCAAATGTTAATTAAGAACAATATTTTTTAAGGCAATTAAATTTTTTTCCTTAAGAATAGGCTCTTCTAAATGATTGATAATATTAACTAATACTTCTTTCTCCTTATTTGTATTGGTGATAACATTGATATAATGATTATTGCAAATGCAGCGTGAACTAGTGCATTTACAATAATTAGCTAAGTTATTAATATTTTCTTTTGGAGAGGAATTAACTTCATTTTCTTTAATAATGTCATTGGTGACGTTTAATTTAGATTTTAATTTTTCATTAATTTTTCCTAAAATATCATCTGCTATTTCAAATTTAGGAAATTTATCATTTGAGAATTCTGGTAATTTAAAAATTGGATGAGTTTCTAACTTTTATCATAATGAGAAGAACTTGGTTTACTTTAAAAGTTGATTTATTCTCTACTTCGAGAATCTATTTTGAAACTACATGTAATAATTGATTTGTATAATTATTTTGTTGGAGTATCTTATTTATATCCTTATTTGTAGAATTACCTATATCTAATTTAAGAGGTAAGGCAATAACAATTCTACCCTCTATTGGTTGGCTAATTTCTTCTAACAGAGGAACTGTTAATTTTTAAACTTTATTACTAGTAGTATACCATTTATTAACAATCATATTTAATGATTCACATGCTAGCGAACTGAGCAATGGAGACATGCTAGACCCACAAGGAATAGAATATGCATACCTTCTCAACTGAAAGAAAGGTGCCCGCACCCCTTTGAAAGTTTGAAAATCTACTTAATGGACCCCACAAATAAAACAATGACCACAAGACAAGTGGCACAAATATTCAAAGAAGAAAAAGTCAAAATCCACTTAAAGTAATAAAAAGACAAGTTCAAGATAAGGAGGAAAAGATAGTCAGAGATACATGCAGAACAAATGAATAGTCATCAACTACACAGGTGTAGAGTAAATAGCTTATTGTATGGATAGTTGTAAAATAGATAGTATTTGTTAAATATTAGTTAGAACTTCTAAGGCCTATTTAAGAATTTCAACTTGTACTAAGAGAGAGCATTCTGAAATTTCCACAACTCAAAAATACACTCTACCATTCTCCCATATTTCCCATCTCCCCTCGGTAAAGTTCTCTCATTTCCCATATCAGTAAAAAGTTTTTGGTAAGTATAAATTTTTCTCTTTCTCTACTTTTTTAATTAATTTTTCTTTACATTTATTTTGTTCTTATTTTGTTGTTTTAAAGTTAGTTTTATAATTTAAACTACTTTTAAACTATAAATTAATTTAATTACTTTAAACTGATATTTTGCTACCCGTTTTCCCGACCCGTCCCCCAAATGGTATCAGAGACAACTTACCCGTGAGGGAGTGTGAGTATGAGTATGGGCGGTTAGAACATTACACTGTCCTAGAGTCTGTCAAAATTAGTGTAACTCTTGGAATAATCATTTTTCTGGTTAGTAATTACTATTGTTCGTCCTCTATCTTTGTAGTTTTATTCCTTAAGTTAGGTAGACGTTTAATAGCTATTTAGATGTTGGCAAACTTGAAATTTTCCATTGGATTATCTCTGAGGGTGTGAAAAATAGAGCCGGACCTGGAGGGTGTTCCCGTCGCCAAGCATATAGGAATAAAATAAAGGAATTTTAGAAGAAGAAAATTTGTAATTACTACACTCAAAAATAATTATTGTAGAAGTAACATCTAAAGTAGATTTTGGTCTTAGGATAGTATTTTCTCTCTCATCTACGGAAATCCTAATGAATACTCCAACCAACCAAAATGTAATAAATAGTGTTAATATTTCTGTTATCTCTAATAAAATAGCTAAAATTGAAAGGAATTTACAGAATTGGAATATTTCAAAAGAAAGTTTTAATATAGTCGATAAAACTGCACACTTTGATTTTGTAAATAATTATAATATTAAAACTTTGGAATTTAATATTGCAATTAATAGAAATATTGAGGCTATTAAATTATTAGCAACTAAAGATATTAATAGATATAGAAAAAAATTACAAGTTCCTTCACATAGGTCTTGTTCAAGTAACAGTTAAGCCATTATATAGATTAGGTTTAGATGTTCCTATATGTCTACTATTAAGAGATACTAGGTTATTAAATTTTGATGATTCATTATTAGCAATATTACAAATAAACCTCGCTAATGGCCCGGTATACTTTAATTGTTATCCTAATTTTTCTATAGATATTAATGATCAAAATGTTATGGATACACTAATATTAAATGTTAAAACAAAAAACATGAATAGTATTGTAAATACAAGAGAAATAGCAATAATATATAGAGTATATTATCGATTAATGAAAAGAACCTTAGCCCCTAAGGCTAAAATAGTTAGTAATAAAGGAGCTACCATGCTTATGGAAGATAATCATAATCATAATAATACCTTTGTCCCAAAAATGAAAAATGGGAAGATGTCTTAATAAAATATAACTGGCATTTCAAATCCATAACGGAGCCAGAAATAGAAGAAGAAAATTTAAATATTAAACAAGTAGTACAATATCTGGATGGATCAATAGATTTAAAATTTCTAAGATCACAATCCTTTAATCAAGCATCTTCAAGTAAAAGAATGTCCTTTTCTAGACCTTCAATCTCCAAATCTGTAGAAGAAAGGGAAGTAACATTAGAGGATATTGAAAGAAAATTAAAAGGAGTTGACTTCTCAAAAACAATTCCTAAAGTAGAATATGAGTCTACAAATTTAAAAACTAAAAATTCAATAAGTCCCACTGCTAGTGAAATGCTAGGAGTAAGAGAGTCCCTATGCATGATTAGGTTAGATATAATATTTGAACTTGACTTTTAATATTTAGATAAATTATGGAATAAACTTGAAAATTCTATTAAAAAGGAATGGTATAAACAAAAATATTCATCAAAAGAAAGATATTCTTTTAGAGAAAAATGGTGCAATGATATGAAAATATGAAGATGTAATAGTGAATTTTTTAAATGGTTTGAAATCACAGGAAAATTAGATGATCAAAAATATTCGTTATACATGATTGTTAATAAATGGTATACTACTTATAATCTTATACTTGACCCTCAAGTCTCAATCTTAGTCGTATGACCATTCCCCCTATTATGAAACATATCCAAGGAATCAGTTCAGTTCATGTATCATGATTTAGACTTAGTCATGTCCTTATGTTCCTGTTCATGCATATTCAGTCACGTATTTATAAATTCGTTCAGACATGTACTCATGGATCAGACATGCATGTTCAGAATGTAAGTTTAGTCTATCAGACCAGTCACATAATCATGCTTTAGATGTGCATGTCTAGTTCAGTATGTAAACTTAGTCTATCCGTACTCTCTCATCTTAACTAGACATATTCGAGGATGAATATTTCTAAGGGGGAGATATTGTAATACCCCGTATTTTCCTAGCCTATATTAACCCTTAGTACATGGGTTATCCTAAATATTTTTTTTTGAAATACTAACTAATTTTTAGATTTGATCCTGGCATTATGTAGGAAATTCAATTAACTTTCTAACGATATAAAATTCGCCTAAATCCGACAATCGGGTGAGAAGTTATGACGATTTTAAGTTTCAGTCGTTAAACATCATCATTCAGGCCAGTAGCACATCGCGGAGTGTATTAAAATAGAAATTATCAAATTATAGTGTTGCTCCATGATGTGGCCGTATCGCACCATAGACCCAGTTCACAATTGTTAGATTTCAGTGTACCAATGCGAGTCCACCGCATCGCGGTGCACTTCCAGTTCACAAATAAAGTAGCAATGCGATACTACTGCGTTGCGCCACCATGCAATTTCTCAGTTGTCATTTTCTAGTAGCCTAGAGCGATAGTGGCACGTCAAGCCAGGGGTCCAAATTAGGAAAATTTCATGAAAAATTTAAGTTGCGCCCAGGGGTAAAACAGTTTTTTCCCATGATTTTATTCCGCCCAGATGTGGGATTTAAGCCCTAATAACGTGTAAAACCCTTCATTATTCACTTTTTCTAAAAATAATAAGGTATTTATCTCTCAAGAAAACAAACCTTAGCTCTCAAGAATCAAGGTCAATCCCAAGAATTTCTCTAAGAACTCATCAAATTAAGGTATGTTAGATGTTCGTCCATGGATCCTTACCTTCCATGGAGTCCAAGAATCCTTTTTCATTATACAAGATTTATGATTTATGATTTCCATGTTTGAATTAGATTGAATTCATGTTCATGATGTTGTTTGAGTTTTAATCCATGATTTAGATTACGAGTTCCAAGAATTGATTCTAGTATGTATTGAATTACATGGTATTCATGATAAACCCTTCAATTTGCAAGTTGATTGTTGTACCCATTTTACCCTAAGTGTTTATGATTTAATGAACCAAGTATGCTTCTTTTATGTTTGATAAATGGTCTACGACAATGAAATAATGTCATTATAGCATGCTAACATGTATTCCCCATTCATAAACAAGTTAATGCATTACAAGTGTTTGATGGAATGTCTTTATGAATGAATTATGACCAAGTGAACATTGTTATATTATTCAAGATTATGCTTTTCTTTACTTTTCATGCTATCACGTCCTGGGGGTATTAAATACCCGACAATTTAGTTGTTTAACTAGAGCCAGTATCAATTATAGAATATTATCAGTCATGTCATGATCAGTAGTACTCTTAGTCCATTACAGAACTCAATAGGATTTAGTTAGTTATAGAACTTAGGAAAACTCAGTAATATTAGTGAATTCAGTCCAGTTCAGTCCAGTATAACAGTTCAGTGTCTTTCAGTTGGGAGTAGGATTCAGTACCGAGTGAACCCAAGGATGGGGGCTCACCTGCTAGTAGAGGGTATGATCCTTAGAAGCAATCCTTGTGTTCCAGAACTACGTAGCCAGCGTACGGTGAAACATCACACCTGCGAGTTGAGGGTTGATAAGGTGCTCTACCTGCCAGTAAAGGGTACCACCATTATCGTTTAGGGAACTTACCAGTAGAGTTACTCTTCAGCTTGTCTTTACCCATGGCATGGTACTGACATCCTTCCAATTGGGGTTATAGATGGGACTCCAGCTCAGTTATCTTATCTTATTTGAGGCATGTCGGTTAGATGATTATCTCCCACAATTTTAGTTTCGATCTCAGTCTTTAGAAGAGAACTCAGTTCATTTCTATAGAATTAGGACTATTGATACAGTCATTCAGTTAACAGTAATTCAAATTATCAGTGATCCCAGATTATCAGTATATTCAGTCATTAGTTATCAGATTCAGTTCTAGTATACTCAGTCACAGTATGCACAATATGTTCAGTAGTTCCAGATCCTTCATGTATACTAAACCAGCTCTTGCATATCATTCAGTTAGTTATTGTTCATGCATATGAACCCATGCATTCACCCTTACCTCATTTAGCATACCAGTACATTCCCAAGTACTGACCGCATACCTGTTTCTTGTGCTATGATCTTTCATATCATAGGTTCGGACGCTCAGGTTCCTGACCGCGCTTATCTAGATTCGAGGATAGGCTTTTATTTCAGTACTTCAACTTAGCAGTATTTTAGTAGATGGATTTAGTTGGGGATTGTCCCATCAACTCCACTTTCAGACAGATTCAGTTAGAGGCTTTTCATACTAGATTATCAGACAGTATTCCTTTTTGCAGATGTTATATATTTTATCAGTATTTTACATATTTTGAACCTTATGGCATTTCAGCTAATTATTCTATAATATTTTAGTATTATTGTCATTGCTCACAGCAAATATCATTCATGGGATAGCTTGTGTTCCTTTGGGGTTGCAAGCACTATGTCATGACTAGGGGTTAGTCTCGGATCATTACAGAAACACTCAATAGGAGAATGATATATCCTACCATACAGAGCCTCAAACTGATCCATCTGAATACTAGAATGATAGTTGTTAGCGAACTCAATTAGCAATAAATGATCAACCCAACTACCACCAAAGTTAATCACACCAGCCCTTAACATATCTTCCAAAGTCTGTATAGTCCTCTTGCTTGTCCATCTATCTGAGGGTTGAAAGCAGTTCTAAGGTTTACCTTCATCCCCAGATCTCTCTTAAATGCATGCTAAAAGTGAGAAGAGAACTGCGTACCTCGATCTGAGATAATGGAAACTAGAACACTATGCAACTTGACGATCTCCTGAATGAAAAACTTTGCATCTTTTTCTCCATAGTAGTTAGTCCTTATTGGCAGGAAATAAACAGACTTAGCTATCCTATCTATAATGACCCAAATTGAATCAAACTGATTGTGAGATCACGAAAGACCTATAACAAAATCCATATTGATCACCTCCTATTTACATGTACACAACTCAATCTCTTGAGATATCCCACCATGCCTCAAGTTCTCCATATTCTCTTCTTGACAAACCATGTACTTAGCCATAAAATTGGCCACATCTCTTTTCATGTTGTTCCACCAATAAATCTCCTTCAAATCAACATACATCTTCATTAAAACCAGATGAATCGTATACCTCAACCCATAAGCCTCGTCAAGATCCTTTCCCGCATCTCATCAACATCCAAAACACACTGTCTCCCTTGGTACCTCAAGATACCATCACCACCAATCTCAAAAGTCATAACTTTTTGTTGACCTACATCACCCTTAATCTGCATAAGGACGGGACCCAAAACCTGCTTCTCCTTTATTTCAGCACCAAGAGATGACTTCACCAGCTCTTGCACAATCACACCCAATCTCTGAATCCAAGAGACGAACTCCAAGATTAGCCAACTAGAGAATATCTTTCACCAATACTTGCTTATCCTCCTCCATATGAGATAAACTACCCATAGACAACCTGCTAAGAGCATCAGCAACCACATTAGCTTTACCTAGATGATAGTAAAGACTCATGTCCTAGTCCTTGAGCAACTCGAGCCATATCCTTTCTTGAGACTCAATTTCTTCTGAGTGAACACATATTGTAAGCTCTTATGATTTGAAAAGATATCAACTACACCCCATACAAATAATAGCGTCAAATCTTCAAAGCAAATACCACAACCAATAATTCCAAGTTGTGAGTCGGATAATTCCTTGCTTCCTAGAAGCATATGCCACCACCTTACTATGTAGCATCAAAATTTAGCCAAGTCCCATGCGGGATGTATTATGGTAAACAACAAAACCATCAGTACCCTCGGGCAAGGTCAAGTCTATCGCAGAAGTTAATTTATCCTTACACTTCTTAAAACTACCCTCACAAGCATTAGACTATAGAAACTTTACCTTTTTCTGAGTCAAATTAGTCAATGGGGGAAGCAATCAAAGAAAAACTATCCATAAACCTTTTATAATACCCAGCTAAACCCAATAAGCTTTGAATATCAGTTAAAGTTGTAGGTCTAGGCCACTTTTTAACTGCCTCAACCTTTTGTGGGTCCATCTTGATCCCTTCGCTAGAAACCACATAACCCAAAATGATCACAACATCTAACCAAAACTCACACTTTGAAAACTTGGCATACAATCACTGATCCTTAAAAGTCTGCAACACTACTCAGACGTGATTGGCATGATCCTCCTCACTCTTAGAATATACGCAGATGTCATCGATAAACATAATAACAAAAAAGTCCAGAAACTATATGAATATCTATTTTATAAGATCTATAAATGCAGTCGGAGTATTAGTCAATCCAAAAGACATGACCAAAAACTCATAATGACCATACCGGGTACTAAAGGCACTCTTAGGGATATCCACTTCCCTAATCTTCAATTGATGATAGCCTGACTGAAGATCAATCTTAGAGAAGCACTTAGTACCTTGAAGCTAGTCAAAAAGATCACTAATCCTAGGAAGAGGGCACTAATTCTTTACTGTCACCTTATTCAACTGATGATAGTTTATACACATCTAAAGTTACCCATCCTTCTTGCGCACAAAAAAGTACCGGAGCTCCCCATAGAGATACACTAGGATGAATAAAACCCTTATAAAGAAGATTTTTCAATATCTCCTAAAGTTTTTTCAACTAAGTCAGAGCCATTTTATAGGGAGGAATAGAAATAGGATGGGTATCTAGGGGAAGATCAATCATAAAGTCTATTTCCCCATTGGGAGAAATACCAGAAAGATCATCAAGGAACACTTTGAGGAACTTATTGACTACCAAGATTGATTGTAAAAAGGGACTCTCAGAGTTAGAATCCTTAACCCAAACTAGATAGTATAGATACTCCTTGGAAATCAATTTCCAGGCTCTAAGATATAAAATAAACCTTACCTTAGGATATAGGGAACCCCTTCAGTCTTCGATTTATTTGGGAATTGGAAACTGACCTTTTGGGTTCGATAATCAAGAGAAGCATCGCATGAATGACGCCAATCAATCCCTAAGATCACATTAAAATCTAACATATGAAACTATACCAAGTCTACCAAATATCTCTATCAAATATAGAAACCACACAACCCTTATATATTTTTCTAGCAGCCACAGAATCACCAATCAAGGTAGACAAAAAAAGGGTCCAAAATACTCTCGGGACCAAAACTAAAATAACAACCACATAAGGGGTTAAGTAAAATAGAGTAGACACCAGAGAAAGCAGATAATATACATCATGAAAGAAAAGTTTTAAAGTACCAGTAAAACATATGGAGATGCCTCAGATTCCTTATAGGAGCCAAAAGTATAGAGTCAATTTTGACCAGTGCTGGTTCCAGAAGTAGCACCCTTTGGTGTGGGAGCAGAATAAATAAAAACTAGAACCCTATTAGCTTCAGTAGCAATATCACTTGAAGGATAGTTCTTCTGGATATGACCAGGCTGGCCATATCTAAAACACTTATTCCTCCCCTCATCACAGAAACCATGATGCACCTATCCATAAAATTTGCAAAGAGGATAGGATGGGCCAATTGAGCTTCACTAGCCTGATATTGGGCACCTTGTACCTTAAACCTAATATTATTTTTGAAGCGCCGATCACAGAATGACTTAGGATATGAAGCACTAGCTGTCGAATAAGAACCAAAATTTCCCCAAGCCTTCTTCCTGCCCCACCACTTACCATCTTTACCATTACCTTTCTGAACTCCACCTTGCTTTGAGTATCTAAACTTCTTTATTTTTCTTTTTCCCATTTCTTATTGTTTCTTCTTCTCCTCCTCAACTTGCTTCATGTACATCACTAACTTGGAGATATCCATATTACTATTTAAAAAGGCACCTTGCACACTAACACTAATATTCGAGATAAACCCAAATCAAACTTCCTCATCTTATCCTGCATAAAAGACACCAACTCCGAGGCATAGCGATACAAATAATGAAATTATAAGGCATACTCCTTCATAGTTATTTTGCCTTGCTTAAAATTCACAAACTCCCCAGCCTTCGCCTTTCTCAACTCATGAGGAAAAAAGTGATTGAAGAAGGCACCAAAAAATTCCTCCCATATATCCTGCTCATCACGTTCACCTCTTGACTACTCCTACTCCTCATACCATCGATAATCTACATTCTTCAATTGATATACAGCAAACTCCATACCCTTAGAATCAGAGCATGCATTACATTAAATATCTTCTCCATATTATCTATAAAACATTGAGGATCCTTTCAACCTTAGAGACAATAAAGGTCGGGGATTCAACCTCATGATCTGGATAACTCTAGTGACCTCAGTAGATGGAAAATTAGAACTAAAATAGTCAGGTTGATGAGACTAAGAAGTCATCAACTGAGTCAGCAGATAAATAGATCAATAAAATTCAGCATTAGAAATGTCCCCTTCGGGGTGGTGGGGCATGCACACATCAACACGTAGAGAACTAGTTGACTGGTCAAACTCTATGGGGGTAGTACAATCAGGAGCCAGGACCATTCACCAGGTATAAATTCCATAAGTAGAACGTAGTTCCCTCCACATTGCCCTCAAGTGGGATAGAGGAGTTTCCACAATCATTAAATTTTGGGAGAGACATGATCTGAAATACAAATAAATGGAACTAGAGGAGATTTCAAAACCTTAGACTCTATAGCCTGAAAATAGATCACAAGAAGGGGGAAACATTCCTAAATTCCCCCATCGCCTTTCTCTTATAAGTATGGCATGCTACACACCTATAAAAGAGACTTGACTTGACACAACTTTATGGACAACCAATGACCATGAACTAACATTTTGATACCAAGCTTGTCACGACCTGAACTAGGGCCTAGTCATGAAGGGTATCTCAAGCCCGACAAGGACCGAAGACCACCCCCTTCTCCTAGTCAAACAAAAACATTATATTCTATAATAGTGGAAACAAACCAATAAACATAAGTATGATAAGTGATTAGCTCAAAGGAACTAAGAATCTAACATAATCCCCAATCTGCAGTAATCCACCAAGCCTCTAAAATAAACCAACATCAACCTAAGTTGGGACATGCCCCTGATGATAGCGAAAAGGAAAACCAAAATATGGTCTATGACATAAACTAAAACAAGAAGCAATAGGCCTTCAAACAAAGGAGGATCACCACTTTAAGCTAACTCATGAACAATCCAGGAAGTCACCTAACTCTACACTGGAAAAGAAGAAGTGTCTCTAATTCCTATATTATGTAGGGATACAACTTTTGAAAATAGCTAGCGGGATGAGCGCTAGCATGTAACTCAGAGAAGGGATAAAATAATGCTAAGTCAAAACAATAGTAAAGTTCACATGCACAAAAGGTACACACATATGTATATAACATACTGGGATAGAGAACAGGGTTTAGCATGATAGTAAAACATTAGTCTGGGTTATGTAGCTCAACTATTTTAAAAACAGCCATAGTCTATATAGTTCCATCTCCCCCATCTGAAAGGGCCTCAATGTGTGTTAGCCGCATAAACAAGAGAAAAAAATGAGGTAAAGCTAAAGCCAACAAGGCAACTAGACGTCCCAAAAATATATATCAAGTATGAAACATGCACACAGTCATTAAGACCAACCTTTACGCTAGTAATATGAGTTTCCAGTATCAGTCTCCCAGGACATCCACTTTTACGACTTATCTACACAACCCCTTTTAAGCCCGTATTAAAACCATTACATATTCCCAATCATTTAACCATAATTATCCACGTAGCCATATACTATTGATATTTTCATACTATACTTGCAAGTTAATATCATCATGCCATTTCAATTATACATCACTTAGGGGAATCAATGACCCCCTAGGTTCAATTATTCATTAGCTTGTGGAAATCTATAACCCCCAAGGTTAAATTTAAAATCATTTATATATCAATAGATTTTTATATCATACAATGGTTCCAAAAGTAGTTCAATATACATATTCTCATGTTTAAAGAAAGTTTCACAAGATTGGGTTGAGGTTATACCAATGCCAAAATCAAAATCATCAATGTTTGGGGGGGGGGGGGGGATCCATGACCTCTATTCTATAACCAAGCCCATGCACCCCAATTAGTTCCAAACTATTAATTCAAACCATGAATGATTCAGAAAAGTCATGGGAAAAGCAAATTACTCAATAATGTTGAAAGCCTTTAACCCATGTTCAAATCATCAATTAAATCACACAATGCAATTATAAATACATGCTATTAGAAAAAAAAGTTTCAGGGAAGAGTAACATGCCTTAGAAACATAAGAATTTGAAAGTAATTTAGAGCTTAGAACTCAGAAGATGAATGTATAATAATACCCTTAAACTTTTTTTGGGTTTTGAGTTTGAGAGTGAAAGAGAGAAATCAATCCCTGAAAAATTGATAAAAATGAACTTTTTTATGTTTAAGGGTCGTACATGGGTGAAAGGACCTAAAATCCCCTCACCCCAAGTGAGAAACAAAAACTGCATGATTTTAGAACGTCAGCATAAAACAGCCTCATCGCATAGGCTAACCTCCATTTCACACTGCTTATCACAGAGATTATCCTCTATGACACGACATTGTTTTAAAATTGTACTACCTTCGTGCCTCATTTAAATCACAGAGGCTAACCTCTGTGGCATGCCAAAAATGCAAAGGCTTACTACCTCGTAATTCCAAAAAAACTTCGAACCTTATCCAAAAACTTCAAAACTCTTCCAAGACATCCTATTAACATATATAGACACAATTTAGATAAAAAAAATTGATGTTTCAAACATGGGAGGATAAAAAATAAAATGGCAAAAATTTTGAGGGTTTTATAATTATCCATGCCTAGTCTTCCACCATTCGAGATGAATTTGTATTTGACTATTTCAGTACTTATGTTCCTTTATGTAATAGCTCTTGTACCAAAACTACTAGGTCATTGGATATTTATTGATGTTTTATCTATATTTTAAACTATTATTATTGCCTTATTATTTCCTAAGTCTTAAATTGTTGATTTTTGGCTTTTAGTCTATTTTCCACAAAAATTAGCCTAATACTTATAGCGCCGAGCTATCATTGCCTTAACTACTAGGGAAATAAAGTAGGTTCCATCATGATGCATAAATTGGACCATGAAAAATTAGTATCAGAGACTAGGTTCACTATTACTATTGGTACAAAAGCAAGTGTCTGGTAAAGTCCCATGGATTAAAATGATGACACTCATTTCTTATCTTCAGGAGGCTATAGGTCATTCATAGGAGTTATTCACTTTTTTCGCCCCATTTGTGCTAAGGGTCTGAGTTAGTTTCTAAAGATTTTTTTGGTTTCACTCTTCTACAGATAGCTATGTGTGCTATCACTACATGAGATAAGGATGCCAAGCCTACACCTAGGATATAATTATAGTTTGCAGATGACCTATATGTTTAGGACAACCTAGAGATTCAACCCCGCCTTGGGACCAGTATAAGGGGTCTTTCCTTGACCCTATTTCTACTCCCAATCTAGAGATTTTTTTCCCCAGCCAGTGTTAGTCCAGGAACCATCTAAACTTCATTAGGGTTTATTTCTTCTTTTGTGCTTAAGGATTCTTTGGTTCAGATTTTGGGATTGAATGATGGTGCACCATTTACGGATCAGAATGGTACTGAGGCAAAGGCATAACCTATAGTTATGACATCTAGAGTTAGGTACCTTATGCATCAATGGTTTCCTAGCTGGTGGTTTCCCATCCTACTTTATCTATTTAGGAGCAAAAAATATTCTTAAGATTAGCTCTATTTAGGTTTTTGGTGCATCGAGCGATGATTTTTATGATTTCTTGATTACTAGCGAGGATATTCATTGTAATTTAGGCCTAGTTGAGACTCGTGGTGTGAATTACATTACCTTTTAGTTGGATTCAGTAGCTTGATACTAGTGACGAGGTCATCATAATTCTAAGCAATCTAGATCACCTTCTATGACATGGATGAAATTCTCTAAGGTTTTCTTATAGAAGTATATGCCTCGTAGTCTTAGGGATCATTTG
The DNA here is from genome assembly GCF_002878395.1 of Capsicum annuum. Classification (NCBI taxonomy): domain Eukaryota; kingdom Viridiplantae; phylum Streptophyta; class Magnoliopsida; order Solanales; family Solanaceae; genus Capsicum; species Capsicum annuum. The sequence goes on from NC_061113.1 coordinate 144,780,441, forward strand.
AGGGATTAGTTCTCAAGGTTGAAGTAGAGCTCTATGACTGTGGTAGAGTATGAGTCTTGATTTCATGAGCTGGATAGGCATGCAACTTCTATTCTAACTACTGAGTGTAAGAGAGTTGATGTTTTGTTTGTGTACTAAGATTTTCGTTTTGCATGTCAACATAAATTTTGGTTGCTATGGGTATGTCTTTTGTTAAGGTTTGTGATTATACTCAGGTTATGGTGGAGATGTATCATGAGGCCCAAGGAGGCAGTGATAAGATGCCATAATGTTAGGGTAATTTTAGTGAAAGCTGTAGTATCTCATGATCCAAAGGTGGTTCTTAGGGCAGGTACTCTCTGTTTTAGCCTTATCAGCATCAGGGTCAGTCTATTAGGCCCATCCATACCACTTTTTAGATCATCAATGGAGGTTAGTCATTTTTTAATAATTATCTTTCCCAAAGTGGTGGTTAGCCTTCTAGGGGTTCAGCTTCTAGTTGTTCTAGCTATGGTGGTCATTTTGGGTTAGTGGAAACTTTTGGGTTTAGCATACCACCTGGGGCATATTATGGTTGTGGGGATTTTTTCCATTTCTCGAGAGAGTGCCCCATTCATTTATCTTAGAGTGTTCCAATGATTAGAGTAGTCCTACCCCTATTTGGAGATGGTGTACATAGTCGTTAGGGTAGTCTCTAGCATGCTCATGGAGGTCCTCAAGTAGGTAGGATAAGAGATAGATTAGGAGCCCATCCTGGTAGTAGGTGTGTTCAGTTGTATGTTGTACCTACTAAAATTGAGGTTGATTTTTTGAATACTATTATCACAAGTATAATCTCAGTGTGCTCTCAGTTGGCTTTTGGTTTATTTGATCTAAGATCAACTTATTCTTATGTGTCTGCTTATTATACCCATGGTTAGAGTTATCTTAGGTTTCATTATCTATCCCATTATATGTATCTACTCATGTGGGTGATTCTTTAATAATAAATTGGGTTTATAGATCATGTGTTGTGATTCTTCGAGAGTTTGATACTCAGGCTAATTCTTTTTTAGTAGACATGGTAGATTTTAATGTGATTCTAGGCATGGACTGGTTATCATACTATCATGTAGTCTTAGATTGTTTAGCTAAGAACCTTACCTTAGCCATGCTTGATGTATCTCTAGTTGTGTGGCAGAGAGCTGTTAGCCTCGAGCCGACAAGGATTATTTATTATATTTGGTCTAGGCAACTTATTTTAAGGGGTTGCGAGTCTTATCTTGCTTATATTCTTGATGTTAGTTTGGAGAGCCTGTTGCTTGACTCCATTTTTATAGTTCGTGAGTTTCTTGATGTTTTCCCTACCAATCTACCTAGTCTTCCTCCTGAGCATAATATTGAGTTTGATATTGATCTTGAGTTGGACACCTGACCTATTTCTATGACACCTTACCGTAGGGCTCCTCTTGAGATTAAGGAGCTAAATTCTGAGCTTTAGGATCTTCTTGGTAAGGGTTTCATTATAGAAAGTGCATCTTCTTAGGGAGATCCTGTATTGTTTGTGAAGAATAAAGATGGTTCATGCATATGTGTATTGATTATAGGTAGCTTAATAAGGTGAAAATGATAAACTAGTATCCTATGCTTTGTATTGATGACTAATTTGACCAACTTCATAGAGCAACATTGTTCTCTAAGATTGACTTGAGGTCCAGCTACCATCAATTGAAGATTCGGAATAGGTTATCCCAAAGACAGCCTTTCAGACTTGTTATGGTCATTATGAGTTCCTAGTGATGACTTTTGGGTTGACCAATGCCCCAACTGCATTTATAGATTTGATGAACTGCGTATCATGCCTTCTCTAGATTTATTTGTAATTAATTTCATCGATAACATCCTTATGTTTTCAAGGAGTAGAGAGGAGTATATGCACCATTTGAGAATTGCGTTCCAAACTTTGACAGCTCATATGCTTTTTGTCAATTCTCTAAGTGTGGGTTCTAGCTTGAGTCAGTGACATTCCTCGGAAATGTGGTGTCTAAGATTGGGATTATAGTAGATCCAATAAAGATTAAGGCTACTCGTGATTGGGCCAAACCTACATCACCATCTAAGGTTTGTAGCTTTATTAGTTTGGTGGTTACTGTAGATGGTTCATTGAGAGTTTTCCTACTATTGCACTATTGATGACTAGATTAAATCATAAGGAGATTTCTTTCCGATGGTCTGAGGAGTATGAGTCAAGGTTTGGGAAACTTGAAGGATTTCTTACTCTAGCTTCTATCCTAGCTCTTCCTATAGAAGGTGAGGGATTCATCGTATATTGTGATGCTTCAGGTGTTGGGTTGGGTTGTTTTCTAATGGAATAGGATTGAGTTATTGCTTATGGGTCGAGGTAGCTGAAGGTGCACGAGCGCAACTACCCCACTCATGATTTAAAGTTGGCAATGGTGGTCTTCATGCTTAAGATTTGGAGGCATTATCTTTATGGAATCCATTATGAGATATTTATAGATCACCATAGTCTTTAACATTTTATGACCCAAAGAGAGCTTAATTCTAGGTAGTGTATATGGATGGAGTTGCTTAAGGATTATGACATCTCTATTTTGTATCATTCAGGCAAGGCGAATGTGGTAGCGGATGCCTAGACCCAAAAAGTGGTAAGTATGGGTAGCTTGGCTTCTATTTTAGTTTCTCATAGGCCATTGGCATGGGACATCCAATCAATATCCAAGTTGATCGCATGACTGGGTATTTTAGATCCCAGGAGGATTCTTACTTGTGTTTAGGTGAGGTCTACTTTATTTGAGTAGATTCAAAGTTATCAATTTGAGGATATGAGACTTTGTATCATCTATGATTAGGTATTGAGCTATGTATCCAAGAGGGCTACTATAGATTCTGAGGGTGTTTTGAGATTTGACGACCGCATTTGTTTGTCGAGGGTTAGTGACTTAATTCAGATGATATTGGGATGCTCTAAATATTTTATTCACCCGAGTATAGCTAAGATGTATTGAGATTTGGGGCAATATTTTTGGTTGAGTTAAATGAAGAGAGATGTCATGGACTTTGTAGCTCGTTTCCTATGTTGTCATCAGGTGAAGGATGAGCATCTGAGATTGGGTGGCTTGATTCAGAGGTTGCCCATTCTAGTATGGAAATGGGAGTGGATTACTATGGAATTTGTTAGTGGTTTTCCTTACACTTCCTGTGGTTCCAATAGTATCTTGGTTATTGTGGATCTACTGGCCAAATCAGTGCATTTTATTCCTATTCAGATGTCCTTTAACACCAAAAGGTTAGCCTATATCTATGTTTGTGAGATAGTTTATATGTATGGTCTGCCTATATCTATCATTTCAGACTGGGTTTCGTGTTCACTTCTAGCTTTTGGAGAGTATTTGAGGAAGATTTAGGTACTTAAAAATGGATCTTTGTATAGCCTTCCACCCTCATACCAATGGGCAGTCAGAGCAAATAATTCAGGTTCTCAAAGATATGCTAGGAGCCAGTGTTTTGCATTTTGGAGGTTAGTGGGAGTAACACTTAACTTTGTAGATTTCACATATAATAATAGCTACCATTCGAGTATTGAGGTGGTGCCTTTTAAGGCTTTATTTGGTAGGTAATATCAGTCTTTGATTGGTTGGTTTAAAACCTTCAAGATTAAACCCCATGGTACGGACTTGATTTAGGCATTATTATATAGAGTCAAGGTGATTTAAGATAGGTTGAGGGCAGCTTAGAGTAGGCAGAAGGCTTATGTAGACCATAGACTTCATGCCATTAGATTTGGAGTTGGTGATTGGGTATTCCTCTAAGTATTGCCCATGAAAGGTATGGTGAGATTCAAGAGGAAAGGCATGCTTAGACCTAAATATAATAGTATTTTTGAGAACCTTTATGCAGTTGGTGAGGTGGCTTATGAGTTAGCATTACCCCTAGATTTTGCTGTTGTCCATCCTGTTTTCTAAATTTCTATGTTGGGTAGTACATTCCTGATGAATCTCATGTGTTTAGATGGGACTCTGTTTAGTTGGATAAGAGGTTAACATTCGTGGAGAAGTCGGCGCTCATATTAGCTAGGGATGTCAAACGATTATGCTCTAAAGAGATTCTAGTAGTTAAGGTTTAGAGTAGGCACCACTAGTTAGAGGAGGCTACTTGGGAGATCGAGAGTGAGATGCATACCTAGTATTCTCGCCTATTTGAGGCATTAGGTACATCCTAATCCTTTACTTCCATGGGCAAAATTTCTTTTGGTAGTGGATGTTTTAATTACTCTCCAGGTTATTTTCTACATTCCTGCTCATTTTTGCCGTTTAGATCAATTCTATAGCTGCCCAAGTCATTTATGACTTGCTGGAGATAACAATTCAATTATCGGGCAATTTATTTGGCTTTTAGAGTCAATTTCCTATTTTAAAGTCATCGCTGGTTAAAATTGGCTACCGGCCAAAAATATTAGTCAAACAACCTCATATGCTAATTTTGACAGTTCCAAAAGCTCTGGAACATCGATTTTAGGTTAGGAGGATCCTTCGTCTGGGTCCTGAGGCTTTCAAACTTATTTCGGGCCATTGACAGAAAGTTAAGGAAAAATGGCACATGGGTATGGGACCCATGTTTTGTCGGAACAACCTTAGATGGAAACTTTGATTGCACCATTGCATTAAGAACATCGAATTTGATAGAGTAGCATAGTTAATCTACATATACAAGATTATAGATGAATCCCAAGGGGTTGGTGGAGACTTGGAAATTTCCAAGTCTTAGTTGGTGTTGGTGCCATCGCTTAAGCGCCTATTGGGTCACTTAAGTGACCTGGCATTCCCAGTAGGTATCACTTGAGTGATGCCTTTTGGTGCTTCAGTGATAGCTGGTTAAGCGTCCAAAGGTCCCTTAAGCGATATGCGTGGCAGTAGCAAGTATCGCTTAAGCGACACTTGGCCACTAAAGCGACACAGTGTCTGCTTATTTGACTCTTGGACACCTGGGTACCCTATAAATACCACACTTAGTCCGTTTTCTCCCATTTTCTACTCATTTTCAAGACCATTGAACGTTAAAAAGTGTGAAAACTTGGGAGAATCATTGGTGGTTGATTTTGTAGCATTTGTAAAAGTAAATTACGTATTTTTCTACAAAATCTTTGTAAACTTTTATCTATTTCATGATATAATCCTTCATATTTTTCCAAAATTCCTAAAATATTGGTGGGTTGACTTCAACACCATTAGATCTTGGAATTTACTCATTCTTGAGGGTATATGTGAAATTCAAAGGGAGGGGGGTGAATTGAAAATTTTCTATGAGTCGACTACTGACTCTTCAAAGTCGACTAGTCTGCAGATCAGCATACTTCACAAGATAGATTAGATTTAAAATAATTAAGTAAGTAAATAATCAAACATAAATTAAACATACTAAGATTTATCCTGGTTCGGAACACCAATGTGGAGGCTACTTCTATCCCCCTTGGGTTTCAAAGTTTCCTTAATCGTTCAATGTCGGCTCGAGTATAATTATGAGAAGCAAGTTCTAAAGACTTATTTTGCTCTTCAGATTTTGTGACACAACTTTAGTTGATGTTATAAAGTTGACTCAATCCTACTCTATATATGATAATTGTAAACTAAAAGTTACACAGTCTTGTGAGACTAAGATCTTGACACTTTGATATTTGCTTTAAAGTTGCATAACTTTTGTCCATCTTCAGTCTTCTTCTTTTATAGTCTTTGGTTGCTACTCTTCATAAGGAAACCCAAGGGATTTCTTCTAAATCAAGGTTTTGAATTGATATGTCTATATCAGATATGTCCAAATACTGCTTTTACTCACGTTCATATTAGATATGTCCATGATCTTTTCTTCTTTTTACTTTATTGTTATTAACCTAATTTGCTGTGATTCTCGGGAATGATATCTTCATGATTGATCTGATTTGCTATTATTATGGGGACTGAGATTCTCCTTCTGTTTGTTCTTATTTTATTGATTTGTTTGGATGCCACTGATCATGATTTGATGTTCTTCCATTCCTATTACCGGCTTTCTTACTTCTTTTATCCTTCCATCACTAGCAGTATTCTAATATCATTCAAGGAATTACTTAAATCCTGCAAAGATTCACTTTTAGTTTGTCATTTTTAAAACATAAATTTAGGAGGCTAATAATCTCCCCCTTTTTTATAATGACAAATGTTAAACATCTGTTAACTCCCTATTAAGATGCACGGCTTGCTCCCCTTATCTTTCTGCCTTAGTGGCTGTAGTCGATTCTCGCGATGTTGTAGTCAACTAGCTCCCCCTGTCTTGTTGACTGATGTATGTTTTATTCTCCCCTTTTGACATGATAAAAAAGACTAGATCAAATACAAAACAAAGCAGAAACCAAACACAAAAACAAGGAGCAAAAACCAATTAAGGACAAAACTAACAGTATGGGATATGAAAAATTATACAATGAAGTAGAATAAAAAATATGTCAGAGCAGGAGTGAGTAGTGTCTTAATATAACCCAGAGTACGAGAAGGGATAGACCTTATTTTGAATGAGATAAAAGAGTTCAGCATCGTTTGGCTAAGAAATAGATAAGGGTGTTTTGCATGTTTTAGCAGAAGCGTTCATAGGATTTCTCAACACTCTTGGTGAAGTTAGAGTAAGAGTTCTGAATGGAGATTGAAAGCTTATTGGAGAAAGAGAAAGACTTAGTCTTGATGGAATAAATCTGGGAGAATATTTTGTTAAACAACTTTACTCCTTCTTATTTGAAATCATCAAGAGAGAGTCGCACTTGGCCTATGTCGGTACCGGTCTCCTTGCTCAACTATAGCAGCTTGGTAGTCGACTCCTTAATGCTGGATATTCCCTTCTCAATGGTGGTGAGTCTTTCTTTTAGTTTTTAAATCTGCTTATCTGCACAGAATATAGAATTAGACATAGATTTACTTACACTGGAAGTATCAGGCCGGCTTTTGATAGAATTCTTTTTGCACCATTCTTTTTCGATCAAAACATAGCCCATGCTTAAGAAGGTCTTTGAGTCATAGGTGGAAAATACTTCTACCAATGGAAAGGATGAGAGGTAAATTCCATAGTGAAGAAGAATCCGAGTGATGAGAAGACTGCAGGGCAAACTGGCTGAGGCACATGAGTCAACAACACTTTCTATCATATATTCACAAATCCAGGAACTCCAGTTGATTTTTTTATTTCTTAACCAGGTAGTAGAGAACAAACACATCTCTGCATGTCATATTACTGAGAGATCCCTTACAAGGAATAATGGTGGTTGTGATGATGTGGCAAAAGCTTCTATTTTGAAAGCTGAGAACAGAGGACCAAAAGAGGGATATTTGTGTCAGGATCTAAGACGACCTTCTTTTCTTCGTCAAAACTAACTTCAAAATTCTCTGGCCAGGTACCATTCATGAAAGGGATAATACCTAAGAATTTGGTATCAAATACTTTCTCAAATAGAAAGTCATTGAGAATTATACGCGTACCCCGAACCAAGGTTTCTAGCTATCCGCTGTTAGGGGAATGATGAAGGTTGGCGTAGAACATATGAATTGGTTTTCAAATACTTCCAAGATGCATAAGCAAAACACTATCAACAAGTCTTGGGCTTTGAGAAAGTAGCCAATATTATAGTGTGATTCCTTTAGATAAGAGAGATTAATGACTCGACCAGAAACAACAGAGCGATTCTTGAAGATGAGAAACTTTTCCTTGTGAATAAGAATCCAGAACTTATGTATGTCCTCTTGATAAAAAGAATCCAAAAGAGAGGCCATCATTTGTTAGAGGACCGCAAAGGCTTGAAGTTATTTTATTTTTTGACATAGTTGACCAAAAAGAGTAAGATGAGACTTCTTTAGAGAATTCAGAGAAAAGAAAAGGGTCAAAGTTAGAGGAAATTTGGTTTAGAGAGGTTTTGGTGAGATTACCCATTGAACGAGTTTGTATCATGGTAGAGAAAATGGGGATGGATGAGTATAAAAGGGGTGGAGAAGAAGGTGAAAAGAAGAGTAGAGAAAGGAAGTGTAGGGTTTAGGGTTGGATATGAAAGGAAGGAGGAGTGTTAGGAAGTGAGAGGGTATAGAGATGGTAATGATGATGGAGGATAAAAAAAGTGGTATGTAAAAAGGGAGATTTGAAAGGAAAAGACGGGGAATCAGAGAGTAGTTGACGATTTTTGTGCCAAAAATAAGAGTTTTTGAATTCCTTAGAGATTTGGTAAAACATATAGTACTGAGTTTTTCTTAAAACAAAATCTTTCTAAAAATATTATACAGAAATTTCCTTTTAGACAATAAAATCTTTCCTAATGAAGATAAAAACATTAAAAAAAATCGACAATCTTATTTTCAGAGTTAGTAAAATAAAATCACCACTTACTACTATATTTCAAATAAAATGATGCTTTAGTATATATGAAAATAATAAGATCACTGGAGTTGTTACACATTATGCGCACAGATTCTTAAGACACATTAAAAATAATTAAATGACACATAAATCACAACAACTCCCATTGGCTATATATTCAGCTTCAGTTTGTTGGCGAGTCAACTTAGGTATGCTTCTTGCTGAGTCATGGACTTAGGGCATGACCCATACGATAAAAAATTTCATCAAAATAGCAAAATTTTCACAAAAAAATGTGAGAACTATTAGGAATAATATTATCAGCATAAAATTGTACAAGAAGAAGATTTGAATTAATTTCTATAAGATCAGAATTGTATCAATTTTACATTTTTGAAAATTTTCATTGAGTAAGAAAGTACTCACTCTCTCATACCAAGCTTTTGGAGCTTGTTTAAGTTCGCAGAGTGTTTTTGGTAATTTGAAAACATGATTTTTATATGACAAATCTTCATATTCAGGGGGTTGTTTTACAAAAACTTCCTCATGGATAAAGCCATTTAAGAAGGAACTTTTTATGTCCATTTGATACAACTCAAAATATTTGAAAGTCACAGAAACTAATAAAATTTGTATTGCCTCCAACCTTGCCATGGGGGAAAGGTCTTATCATAATCAATACCTTCTTGCCTAGAGTAGCCTTAAGCTACAGGTCTGGCTTTATTTCTTATAAACTTAACCTCTTTATTCAATTTATTTCTATAGACTTACCTGATTCTAAATTGTGGACGTCGAATTTGGGTAGGTATAATTGACTTATCTTATGATGACTCAGAGAATATACTGTTACTTTATTCAAATCATAAATTACCCACCCGTTCTTCATCAGCACTCAAACTCGTAGAGAAGTGATTAGATTCATCAAATAAAATATGCATAGGTTTCTCAAAACAAAAAGTTCTTTTATTAAAGGCCCTGTAAGCACAACTAGTGGAAGAGTACCATGAAAAATACCTTCATCACTTCGTGGATCAAATTTTCCCAAGCTATTCTTATCGTTGTTGTAAATAAAAAATTTACAACCAAAAGGATAAAAATAGATGATGTTAGGGTTCTTTCCTCTTCAGATTTCTAAAGATGTTTTCTTTAGAATAAGTCTAATAAGAAACCTATTGATGATGTGACATGTGGTGCTTACTGCTTCTACCCAAAAATGATCTAGGAGATTATGTTTTAACACCTTGGTCCTGGTAGTTTCCTAAAAAGGTTGATGCTTTTGCTTTACTACATCATTCTTGGCGTTTACCATTGAGAGATATACCATTTTTATTATGTTTGATGGACCAATTTTCAGTTTGAAGAAAATTCCAAATCGTCGTTACACATCTTACTGATGTTGAATGAGTTATACTTGAGTCTGTCTACCAGATATATAATAGATATATATAAGAAGTTGAGCTTTACTGAGCTGACTCTAGTGACATTAACTCTGGTGTTGTTACTAAATTTAACTGATCCTCCACCTACATTCTTTAAAGTAGAAGAACTTTCTTTCTTTTCGGTCATGTATCTGGAACATCCTTCATCAAGGACCTTATTTCCTTTTTATGGTTTTTGAGGACGTGTTCCTGCAAATAAGAAGATTAATTCTGCTTAGGTACCCAAGTGTTCTTGGGTCGTTGTGGTTTAGAGGTGCTTCCTTTAGTCTTCCGAACCCACGTGCTGCTAGCCTTGTGCCTGCAGCTGTAGGATTTGTGCCCTTTTTTTTGCAGACAAAATAGATAGGTCCTCAAGATGATAAAGAGGTCTTGGCTAATTTAAACGATCTTGATAAGGAACTTGAGTTTTTTTTAAAGTAATTTGATCTTACGAAACTATGGCTTGGGGATTTCTTAAGACTATTAATTTTATTTTACATTATCAGGCTCCTCTTGAAGCAAGTCAATTTTAATTGACATTCTTCGATTTCTGTTTGATAGTTTGTTCATTCCTCTTTGTGTTTTCATTTAAATCCTACTTCATAACTTTTCTTATTCTCAGAGAGTTTATTATATTCATCTATGACTATTTGAAGCTCGTCAGTTATTATATCTAAATTAGATTCAAGAATATTATAGTTATGACAATCGTGTGGTCTTACCTCACTAGACTCACCTATTTCCATAAATCACATATTGTTAGCCTCTACTTCTTGTTCTTCAGTTTCATCTTCATCACTCCAGGCTTCAAAATGTTGATTTTTCATGGATGTTCTTCTTTTTAGTTTAGGGAAATTTTGTTTAAAGTAGCCAGGCTTTCCACAATAGTAGCAACTATAATCATTTCTAGTAGACTCAATATTTTTGGCTACTTGGGATCTTTGTTGTCACTATATCATGATCTGACTTACTCCACGATTAATGAGGGTCATTCCTTATTTATTATAATCTTCCAGAATGTCCTCTTCATCGGTTGGAGCAGCGTTGAAGGCTACTAGTTTCTTTTTTTCCTCCTTGTGGGACCTGTTGACATAATTTCTTTTATATGCAATGAGGTTACCTTGTAGTTTGTCACATGTCATGCTATGTAGATCTCCATCTTCCAAAATTGTAGCCTTGGTTTCCCAAGTCTTTGGAAGAATTCGAACCATCTTCTGGACTTGCAGGCTATGTGGACGGATCATCCCCAGTGATTTCAGTTCGCATACGATCTTATTGAATCTAGGAAACATTGTTTCAATGTTCTCATTCTCTTCCATTCTGAACAGCTCATATTCATTGTCCAGGGCAGCGATCTTTGACTTTTTGATTTGGTAGTTCCTTTATAGGTTACCTCTAATTTGTCCTATATTTCTTTTGCAATTTCACAAATTGATATCTTATCATTTTCTTCTCCACTAACTGCATACAAAAGTAAACTTATAGCACGTACATTATCTTGGATTACCTCTTGTTCTTTATTGGTGACCTCAAAACTTTCAAGGTCTTCTATGTAGACACTATTGGATTCTTGGTCCTTGTCCTTTTGCTTCTCTTTAAGTCCTAGAATTAGCTTTGGACCCTTTTTTATGATGACCCAGGCTTGGAAGTCATTTGATTGGATAAAGATTCTGAATCTATTTTTCCAGTATGAGTAGTGCTATCCTTGAAGTATGATGGTCTTGTGGAGGAGTGACCATATTGAAGAAGAGCACCGGGAATTTGATAATTTTCCATTTAATCTTTGCTCACTTCCAATTAAGTAATACCTTTGGTGAGACCTGCTCTGATACAAATTGGAATACAAGAGGAGGGTGAATTGAAAATTTTTTGTGAGTCAACTACTGACTCTTCATAGTCGACTTACCTACAGATAAGTACACTTCACAAGACAAATTAGATTTATAGCAATTAAGAAAGTAAATAACCAAACATAAAGTAAGGACACCAATATTTATCCTAGTTCAGAACACCAATGTGTTGCCTACTTCCAGTCCCCTTGGGTTTCAAAGTTTCCTTAGATCATTCAATGTTGGCTTGAGTACAATGATGAGAAACATGTTCTAAAGACTTATTTTGTTCTTCAAATCTTGTGACACAACTTCAGTTGATGTTACAAAGTTGACTCGATCCTACTCTTTATATAACAATAGTAGACTAAAAGTTAAAAAGTCTTGTGAGACTAAGATTGAGACACTTTGATATTCTTCATTAAAGTTGTGTAACCCATGTCCATCTCCAGTCTTCTTCTTTTATAGTCTTCGGTCGCTACTCTTCATAAAGATACCCAAGGGATTTCTTCTCAATTAAGGATTTGAATAGATTCCTTGATTGAGTAATGTAGTCATATGATATGTCCATATACGGCTTTTCTCACCTCTATATTAGATATTTTCTTTGCTTTACTTTATTGTGATTGACCTGATTTGCAGTGATTCTCGGGACTATGATCTTTGTGATTGATCTAATTTGTTGTGATTATCGGGACTAATATTCTCCTCCATTTTTTCTTATTTTGATTTATTTGCTTGGACGCCACTGATCATGATTTGATGTCCTTCCATTCCTACAGCCAACTTCCTTATCCATCAATCACTACCAGTATTCTAATATTATTCAAGGATTTACTCTATCCTACAAAGATTCACCAGTTAGTTTGTCATTATTAAAACATAAATTTAGGAGGCTAACAAAATGTTCCTTAAGCATAGAGGGACGCGTTGATGGTTTCAAAAGTGTTATTCCACAAGCAGGCCTCACATGGGATTTTTACGTAATTTTGGATCCAAAAAACAATAGTGCAATGTGGGTATCGTTGTTGTTATACTGATGAGTAGATTATGATTTTTATAGAGTGACATCTTACGAAAGCTTCTTAGAAAGGAAAATCATTGGTTTTGTTGAATCTTCGAGCTTTTCTTTGAAACCTAGGCAGGCTAGGTTTATCATCTTCATAGATTGATCTAATTCATAGTGTAATTATGATATTATGCTACATATAAGGTATTAGAGGCTTAATCGATATAATTAGTATTATTTGGATTGTTTAGCCAATTAAGTAACCGTAATTTAGGCAGAATTGACTTATTTGCTCATTATTTAGGTAGAATTGCTATATTAGGGCTAATTATGGCTTGTGTAAAATCTAAAAGTGAATTTAGATACCTTATCCTAGTTTGGGGTCGAATTTTCCTTAGAACGTATTTCGAGAATTTAAAATGGGCCCCTCCAACCCACCTTAGGCCAAGATTTATGTTACCTTTTGTAGGTTTCTATATGCATGTTATACTCTTAAAAATACTTATTTTGGACCTTGAAGAGATTAGATACATGTCATTTATGATTTTTAGGTACTTGGGAGTTGGTGCTAATTTTGGGCAAAATATGGCGACTTATTAATATTGAGCTCCGATTTAAGTCTGACAATTGATGATGCCATTGATGACATGAGTTTTGACTCAAGTACTAAAAGTGTTGATGATGATGATATGAGTTCTTGAAACACCCTAGGAATAAGACCCTTGCAAAATTTCTTAGGCTTTAGACCTTTTTGGCTCGGTACGACTCAAGGGAGTCACTCGTACCTCTTGGATACAACTTGTGGGCTATTGTGAGGGTTCAATCATACCCTAGGCAGTATGTTGGTCTTAGCTAATGCCGAAGATACTACTCAACTAGGTAAAACTCATAATGGAACATACGAGTGGTGCAAGGCAAGTTGTATGGTCCATGTTTTCATTGTCTTATAGAATCTATCCACTATACGAGTGGTGGGTATGATTAAGGGTGTCACTAGTACCCTTAGGTATGACTTGGGGGGGTGAGTCATGTAGAAACTAGTAGGTAAGGTTATGGAAAGGTTTGGGTATGAGTTTAGGTACCACTTGTACCCTATGATACGAATGGTAAGGGGGAGTCGTATCCTTGGACGTGGCTTGTTTTAATTTAAAGTCAAGGGTAGTTTGGACATTTCCTACACCTAAAACCTTATTTCTTCACATCAGATAACCCTATATAGCCTTCCATAACACTTATTAAAGGATCATAACACATCAAATACTCTCTCAAACTCACTCTTAGAAGATTGGAGGCTAGGGTTTCTCATTATTTTCTTTAAAGGGGCTCAAGAGTCACGTGTCTCTTTAGAATCTTCTTGTATAAGACATGTACTACTTCCTTCATTGTTATTTCAACAAAAAGTCATGTGTATTGTGTTTTAAACACTATTTATGAATCATTAATGGCGGATTCCAAAATATTGTTGAGAGTTTTGATGCATATGGTTTGGTATTGGTTTAAACTATGTTTTTACATATTTTCGATAATGATTTGAATATGTGGTTTTCGGTTGGTTATGGTTAAACAAAACGGGTCTTGATTAACCCTAATTATGGTGGTTTATGCATTGGTTTTGGTCTTGGTAAAGGTATGCCCTCAATATGTTTGCTAAAATACCTCAAAGAATGTTTTTACTCTATTGTTAAACTTTCATTAGATCTCTTGCATAGTTTGGTTTGGTAATGGAACTCTAAATAGTTTTGCATGGTTTAAATGACATAAATGCTTTAGATTCTTGGCATGGGCTAAAAATAGTTTGGATTGGTTTAAAAGGTAAAGGTTTTGGTGGTCATGGTTGGTCTATTTTGCAAACCTTTTGGGATACATAGAAATCCCTCAAGTGAATATGTTAATTAAATTAGTTTAAATGGTTTGGAAAGGTAAAAAGCTAAATGGTTTTTCTTGTGGGGAACATGGAAGTCCCCCAAGAAATTTAATATGGTATATGGAAGGGTACTTGAAAGTCCCCTTAACATAAATTGTTTGGCTATAGATATTACTTGCAAGTAATGGGATGGTATGACGATACCACTACTATTGGACTTGGTTAATAAAATGGTAAATGGATTGGTTGGTTATTTAAAAAAGGTTTTAATTAGGTAATAATGGCAGGATGTGTAGCAAAGTCGTGGAAGGTAGCGGTCCCAAGGAGACCAAAATTGGAAACTCATATTTGCCGATATGAGGATTGGTCTTAGTGGACCGTGTGCATGATGTCACACTATTGGGGGATGTACTAGTCATCCCATGGGATACTTCCCTGCTCGTGTGTCCACACTTACTATTGCCCTTTCAGCAGGGAGAGAAGAACCCATATAACCCATGGGTGGTTTAGGACGGCAAAGCTACACAACCCAGGTAATGGTTTTCAAGGCATTCTAACCCGGTCTATTTTCCTGACATGGTTATATATGTATGGTTTTATGCATTATGAATGGTTTTACTTGACTTTCTAAATGGAATTATTTTATCCCTATCCTGAGTGCATGCTAGTGTTCACCCACTAACCCTTCTACTCGCGGCTGTATACCTACGCTATACAGGAACCGGCTATTCCACTCCTCTTTCTTAGTGATCAGATTTGGGTCTAGTCAATGTTGGATTAAAGTGGTGAGCTTCCATAGTTTGGAAGAAATCTATTTCATGTCATGGTTTACTTTACATAATTCTTATCTTACAAAGACTTTGGTTTTTGACTATGGTCGAGGGTATGTCCCGACTGAGTACTCTTTGGTTGGTCTAGAGGTTTTGTATGGACAACTGTGGACTTGGGTATGGTACGGAGGGTTTATGTTATTTATACATACTTTGGCTTATCATTATGGTATTAGTGTATGGCTTCCGCATTGGTTTGGTTTATTATTGGGTGATTGGACTTGATTGGGTTGGTCTCGGTTATAGACTTGTCCCAGAGTCACCACATGGTTGGATATGCTATCTTGTTATATGTTCAAACTTCAGTTGACTCAAGGTATGTGTTTGGTGGTTGGTTAGGGTAATATGGGTCGTATCTGGTCCCGGTTATACTTGGGATGCCCATTACAACATGGCTCGGGGGTTGGGCCATGTCAGTTCTGGTTTGAGTCCCATATTAAGAGTTTATTTATGATATGAAATGGTATGGATGGGTTTATGGTTACAACTTGATATTTGGTAATTTTATGAAACATCGATTATTTACTTTTCTTTGATTTTACCCTTCAGGTTTATGGGGGCTCGCATTGGGTCATTTACTTTTCCGTACTTATTAGCTTATGGGGGCTAGTCTTGTAGTATTAGTTATGCTTTCTTTAACATTATATTTTTTCCAATTATTTATTTACAGTGTTGGAGCTTATTTCTAGGTTTGTCCTTTTACCTTGACTTACCTTATTTATCTTGCATCCTTTTGTATTTATATCATGATTTAGCTTAGTTGACCGATGATGCCTAGTTATTACCCATGGTCTTGGTACTCATACTAAACTTCTATGCCATTTTGGTATAGATTTATGTACTAGTGATTGCCGATAACGTGACGATCCTACTGAGTTGATTTTCGAGATAGGGTAGCTCTCAGAGTCGGAGTTGCCCATTTTCTGTCTATTATCTTTGTCTAGTCTTCCACCATTCGATACAAATTTGACTATTTTAGAACTTATGTTTCTTTTAGTAGTAGCTCTTGTACCAACACTGCTGGGTAGTGGGATAGTGATTGATGTTTTATCTATCTTTTAGACTATTATTATTGCCTTATTATCTCCTAGGTATTAAATTATTGATTTATAGCTTTTAGGCCATTTTCCATAAAAAAAAATAGACCATTTCTTATTAATTTGGGATACAAATGGCTTAACTATTAGCTAGATAAAATAGGTGCCATCATGATGCATAAATCGGGTCATGAGACAGGGCCTCTAGACTCATTTCAGGCTATTGGTCAAAATTTGGTAAAGGTGGCCCTTAGGTATGGGGCCCAAATTTCATCAAAATGACATTGGACAGAGATTTTAATGGTGCCATTAAGTCTGGAATATTAAATTTGATAGGGAAACATAGCTCTTTTGCATTCACAGGATTCTGAATAGATTTCGAGTGGTCAGTCAAAACTTGGAAAATTCTAAGTTTCTTCTGATGCATGGACTCAACTGGTGCATCAACTTAAGTAGAACTTTGGTCTCGTAATTGTTGTCGGTTATAACAGCCAAGTGGTCACTTAAATGAACTTAGCTAGCCTAGATTTGGCCACTTAAGTAGGAGACCTTATCTCTGAATTGTGTGTCGCCTAAGCAACACCATTCCCTCTTAAGCAGAGGGGGACCCCGGCAAGGATCGGTTAAGCGATCCATGGACCACTTTCACAATGACTATTCAAGTGGTCATGTGACTGCTTAAGAGGTACCTGCGAGGGCACTAAATTCAGTCCTTTACCCAATTTCTCCCTATTTTTGATAAGTCTCAAGAACATTAAAGCTCTGGAGAGTGTGGAAAGTTAGAAGAGTGGTCATTCTGAGATAATGGGATGTTTGTGAGCTCGAAATAATCATTTCCTCATTAAAAACCATGTAAGTTTTCATCCTATGCTTGGTATAATTCTTCAATTTATTCCAAATCCTTAGATTATTGTTGGGTTGATTTTAGTATCATTTGAGCTAAAAATTTACCCATTCTTAAGGGTAAATAACCCTTGAGCATAGAGAGACGTGTTGACAATTTCAAAAGTGTGATTCCGCAAGCAGGCTCCACATGGGACTTTGACTTAATTTTTTGACCCGGAGTATAAAATTCAATATATGTATCATTATTCTTTTATTGATGAGTAGATTACTATTTTGATAGTGTAGCATCATGTGGAAGCTTTTCGAAAGGGAAAATTACCTATTTAATGGACCTTATTGGGCTTTGTAATATTAATAGGATAATATTATTTGGGTTTGGAATTAAGTCTTGGAGGCATAATTAGTGTGAGCTACATTATTTAGCCAATTAAGGGATCGTAATTAGGTATATTTGGCTTAACTACTCGTTCCTTAGGTGGAATTGATATCTTAGAATGCAATGAGGCTTCTTTAGTATCTTGTAGTGGGATTTCAAACCCTAGTCTAGTTTGGGGTAGAATTTTCCATAGAATGAATTATAATTGTCGACGTTAGAGGTAGGTCCATCCAGCCCACCTTAGGCCAAGATTAATATTAGCCTATTCTAGAGTCAATAGGCATGCTACGTTATCTTATTTACGTTCTTGAGCCCCGCAAAGGATTTGGTGTATTATGATTTACCTAGATTGGTACTTGAGAGATATTAAAACCACTTCAAGTCCAGCAAAGTTATGATAATTATTACCAATTCATGTTCGGCGTTGATGATGATATTTCTTCGATCCAAGTCTAGAGTTCATGATATCATTTCTATTTCAAGTCTGACATATGAGATACTAGTTTTGGTTTGAGTCCGGCTTTGAGAGGTTATTTATGACAGTTATAAGATCAATTTTAGTCAGGTGATTATAGTATAGAGGGACCCACAGTTATGGTTTTGAGCCATGGATGGTGGGTATAAATACTATTATTACTTCTTAATTTCATCCATCAACTTATCGGGGCCCGCACTCGGTAATGTAAATTATTTGCATCTTTTGGTATTATGAAGGGAAGTCATATCAGAGATAGCTATCTTGCATCTTATTTTATTTATACTATGATTTTTCTCAATTGGCCGATGATGCCAACTGAGTACCCGTGGCTTTGGTACTCATACTACACTTCTGTACCTTTTTGGTATATATTCGGGCACTAACTATCCCATTGACATTGTGATTGTGCTACTCAGAGTTTGAAGATAGGGTGAGCTCTTAAAGCCATTGTTGATCTTCTCTCCATCTTTTATTTTTGGATGGCCTTTCAATTTTTGAGACTGTTGTATATTGACTCTGTAGTACTCGTATTCTTTTGGATTAGAGGCTCTTGTACTGATTTTACTTGGTCGTGGGATGTTGTTACTCTTTCCATTATTCCTCTTCGGTATTATTATTATTATTATCCTTATGTTTATGGCTTGTAATTCATTTATTTACATAATTCTAGCACTTTTTACCATTTTCCACTGACTAGCCCATTACTTGTAGTTTTGGGCTACAGTTGGCTTACTACCAGTGGGGTAAAGTAGATACCATCATGACTTTGAAAATTGGGTAGTGATAGTTTGCAACCCGTTTAATTTCTCATAATCTCAACCCACATCTCTGGATAATGTTTGCAGATCAAGGTTTATAAGGTTTTTCTCATATCTCATTCAACCCGTCTAGTACAACCCTTGGTCTAGGCATTTTTAAAAATGTCTCATTTTCTATCAAAAGCAGTGTTTCTCAGTGGTATCATTGTCTCATGAATATGTATGTATGAAATGAGTACGTAATGCTCACAACCAATTAGTATGAAGATGATAATCCATTCAATACATGTAAAAGTGAGCTCATAATTAACTCAATGTGTCAGTAATTCAAGATATTAGCTCTCTCTCGACACTGCTAGAATGAAGAGCCATATGAGACATAAATAATATCATTTCAAGCCCCTCACTCAAGTATTATTAGTATAAAAGGGTTTTAATGCACAAATAGGGCCTATGATAATAAGTAAAGATCCATTCAGCGACACAATAATAGAATTGGCTATTTAATGTACAGATAAGGCCTATGATAATAACTCAACCCCTATTCAATGACATGATAATAAAAATTGAAATTCAATGCTCAATCAAGACCATAAGATCAATTCAATCCCCCACTCTGGCACACAATAAATAATTTCTAAAGTCAATAATGATGTTCACATAAGCCCCACATAGCTATACAAAAAAGAAACAACAACTCCAATAACAATATATCATGAAGCTATCCAAACCTAGTTTGTTCCATACCATAAGCCTATCTTTTAAAAAGATGACATTATTAGGCTAAATTGCACACACAAAATTGTGTTATATAACAACATGCTCTAATAAGAGATATTAAACCTTGATAATCGCATTGGTTGTTACAGGTCCATTTATATACTAAGTATTCTCTAAACATCAATCACTAAATCACTAACAATAATACAAATTATCCGTAAACAATTACTAAGTCCCAATTTTCACAATAAAATCCAATTAAACATGATTCAAGCTTTAAAATGGGTTTCCACTATCAATTTATTCAACTATGGTTTCCTTCAACTATCTACAATCTATCCTAAACATAACCACAAATAGCAAGACGAACTAAGGTAAGCATTTATTTAACTAGAATCCATCAAAAGACTTTGGTGCCAGTATAGATGCTCACCATTTCACCTAAATGAGATCCCCAATCCTAAATGATACACAAAAGTACAAGCAAACAAGCACACAATACATAAACACTTTAGAAAAAGTCAAGGTACATCTCAACTTTCCTTTAACAAAGATTTTCAAACACAATTTAAAGCATCAACTATAATCTCTAGTCCCTCGAATCATCACCAAACACCACCAATATAATAAAATAGTACATTAACAAGTCAAAAGGAGTCCAACAATACTCATATCGACTATATTTACTTTGGGTCCAAAAAAAGTTTGAAAATTGACCTTAAAGGAAAAAGGGTAAAATTGAAATTTTATTTAAGAATCACATTTCTCATATTTTTAGGGTTCAAAATTTGAAAATCCAACCAAAAATAGTTATAATCAGACATGAAATCAAAGAAAAACAAATTTTGTACTTTACCGGGTAAAATCCCCAAATTCATTATTAAATGTGGCTTAAAATGAGAAATTTTGAGAAAATTTTCTCAAATATATTCACCCATAATAAAAGGACCTAATTTAAAATTTTAATAATAATCCATTCCAAATCGACCTTCAAATCAAGAATTTTCTATTACATGAATTTGAATTTTCAAAACTCAACATTATAGATTGAAATCACAAAAAATGAGATGGATTATAATGACCATCTAGGTTATTTCCTTTATTTCCAAGCATTTTCAATGATTTATTCCTTCCTATAGTGGTTGTAGGTCATTTATGACTTACCACAACTGTTAGTTCAATTTTTAGCCAATTTGCTTAGGTTTTAGGCTCATTTCTCTACTTTGGAGCTTTCACTGTAAAGAAATTAGTTTTGGACCCAAAATCATAGTAACAGCCTTGAATGAGAATTTTGATAGCTCCATTAACTTTGGAACACTAATTTAAGGCTAGAGGGACCCTTGGTTCAGGTCCCAAGGCTTTTAGACTCATTTTGAGATATTTAGTGAAATTGGTTAAAATAAAACTATGGGTATGGGGCCCATTTTTAATCAAAATGGTCTTGGATGAAAGTTTTGATGGTTCTATTTAGTCCATAATTTCAAATTTGATATGGTAGAATATTTATTTTGTGCACATAGGGTTCCAAACGAATCTTGAGCCTCCGATAGGAGTCCTTTAGTACTAGAGCTATGGTTGGTTTTTTAATCTTTTGGTGCAGGAAAATTTAGCCTATGCATTCGCATGGAATTAGCCGTATTTGAAATAGGTAAGATTATTGGCCTTCCTATTGAGAGCTAGCCGTTATGTTTGTAAACGGTAAGCCGACTTGGCCATTTTAACTTTACTCTTTGAATTCGCAGAGGACCTATGGCATTCGCAAAGGGTTGTTCTAATCTAGTCCCATTAATAATTCTCAACTTACACTACAAATTTAGTTTAAGGCGGAGGTTGTCAATATATACCCAATATGAGCCGGGGTCGAATTCTTGAGAAGTGCAAACTTAGCTTTCAAAGCTTACGTGTGTTGAGCGTTAACTATATATTAACTCATAAAGCAATAATTAAAAAATACATAAAAATAAATTGGGGATTTTATTTGAAACTTTTTCTTTAACATAACCACAAATGACACCAATACGAGATTGAACAATTTTTAGGTATTACCAAATTGAGAGGGACCCTAGGATTATGCTATCCTAGGTGGTATTCATGCATGGGTAATAAATAGTTAGTCTAAGTTTTAGCTAAGGGTTTTGGGTAGGCTAGATTTAGGGTCTTAGTGTTAATATTTTGATAAAAACCAAATTTCACTCGTGGATTCTTCGAACACCTCATGAGCGTGATAAGTTTACCAATCCATTACCTCAAACTAGTATCCTTATTTCTTTAGATGATGCTTCTGAAAATAGCTAACTCAAATAACACCCTTATTTTTAAGATGATGCTAGGAAATAAGCTAATTCAGCATGTTGTTAACAATTACTTCTCACCCATATCCTTCTTTCAAGGATAATATGTGATCCAAGACAATTGGGGTTTTCACTCCCAATTCTTAATTCAAACATGGAGTAAGAGAAATACCCATCACAATCAACTAATTATTTGGACTAACAATCAACACCCACCCATTATTCACTACCTAATCAAACATAACCCTAAGATATAAGTTTAGTTACTAATGAAATTATAGATAAGAAATATACCCAAGTTGGCATGCAATTCATTTATCATAAGAAAAATAAGTATAAATCCAAGCTTCAATTTCAATCTACAACCACACTTCTCTTGGAATAATACCAACTATTGTTTCTTCACCCAATATAAAATATTTTTCTCTCCAAAACTAGAAATTGGTTATAGAAAATGTTGAGGTTCATCCTTTTATATCTTGGGACTAAGCTTTGTGAATTTCCAATTTTGCCCTTGAAGTCTACTCGACCTATCGCGATCTCTCTCCCTCAGTTGCGATCGCGATTCTGTGATTACATGGTATCATATTGCGATTGCCACCCCTGAATTTTGGACTGATCACAATCCCACGCAGCACTCGAGGGTTGTCTCCTGGAGCTTATCTTCAACCTTTGTTAACCTTTTGTTCATTTCATCATGTTTGCCTGTAGGATCATAAACATTGGATTTAGTGCATTTTACATAGAACTAGTCTCATATATTCAATCATTTCACCATAGTGTGGAAGAAATTAGATGCAAATAAGTGGAAAATTTCCCACTCATCAACACCCCCAACTTAAGATCTTGCTTATTCTCAAGCAAGTACTTTTCACTCAACGAGACTGCTCAATTTCGACGCTTAAACTATTCAATCACATGGCCATCATAATTATGAACATGATTAGCACTAATGATTAGTCAACAAGCATGAGAAGCGCTAACTACACCCTACTTAAATTTAATCACATTTTCAAGGATGCAGAGAAATTTCAAGAATAGTTAAGCAATAACAACCAATTCTCAAGAAGTGACTTTTCATCAATAGCATATTAAACATTTTGCCTTTTCCATGCTTTAGGAAGATGATAACTTCACCAATCTATCCTAGTCTATATGCCTCCTCTCAAAAGGAAGTCCTAATACACTAAATTTTCAATATGCAATAAGGGGTGCATGTGCAAGCACTCACACTCACAAAGAATTTCTCAATGCAAAAAAGTAGCATGCCATATGCCTGCCCTTATTTTTGATTGCTACTAACTCAAAAACACTTGGTTAGAGATTCCATAAGACTTTTTCTATCTTGTAATATAGGCTCAGGGAAGGGTAAGAGAAGCATTAGGGACAAAGGTGACTACACTCTCCTTGAACTTTACATAATATTCTAACCAAAGAAAACTTGCATCACTGGCCACTCCATTTATTCCTAATTCACACATGTGACTATTTTTTCACTTTAGTTTACTCATCTTTTGAAAGAATTCTCTTCTTATTTCTTTTTTTATTGCACTCACATGCTCTTTCTTTCTTTTGTTGTTTCCTTTCTTTTTCCATCGTTGGTTTGCTTTTAGGCACTCATTTACAAGACTATGGCCATGATCACCTCTTCTAAGTTTCACTATACCCCCAACTTAGGCTTTTAGCCTTACATTGCCAATTTTAAGTTCAAGGAGGGTAAGGTTCAAGAGAGGGGTAACTTTTAAATGGTAGAGAGTTGTAACATGGTTGCCAAAGAAAGGTTTAAAAAATCAAAATGGGTGACTAAGGAGAGCATTCATACATGGGTAGGCTTTTTAAGTTAAAGTTACTTTTAATAATCACAAAGGTGGCCTAAGATCACTTCTCCAACCTTGCATAATTAAGATTATCTTTGAAAGATTAACGTGGCAAGTTCTAGATGACACAAGTGAGCAAGATAACCATTTGACTAATGATCACCACACATGACATGCAAACTATTCTAGAAGGATCGATTGTAATTCCTACTTAAGAACAAAATGAGTCATCTATAATATTACTACTAACTAAAGAAGTTGGAATCACAAAAAGAGGCAAAGCATTGTTGTAAAACCATTCAATTCCATGTCTTTGATTTTTACAAAAAATTTTGGATGGAAGAGGGTGCTTAATCTGTACTTCACCATGCAAAATTAACTATTTCTAGCACCAATCAAGGCGCCATTTTTCATTTGGGCTCAAATGAAGGAAATACTTATGGATACTAAGGCTTCTCCATAATTGTGTTGTCAATCCCAATTTGAAATGCCATGGGTATTCATACTTCCCCTGCATCTAGCCACAGGTTCTCAGAATTCCCCTGTATTTATGAATCCAATACCCTAACACGATGATTCCCTTTAAGAATGTCATCACTCAATCAATCACAGGGAAAAACTCATCTAACATTAATATTGAAAAGGAAAATGAAAAGCAAAAATGATTAATCCACCAAGCATAGGCACCGTCAGAATACCCAATATTACAACCCAAATCATCAAATTATCCATAGCAAATAAAAATCAAATCATCCAAATAAAACACAAAACATCTAAATAATACAAACCGAAGAATTGAATATGAAATAACTATGGATATGGGCACCCCCAACTAAAGAACTTACAATATCCTCACTGCATATTATGAAAGCGTAAAAAGAGTTTAAGGGGCTCCCTGAAACCACATCAAGTGCTTCATCACTCTCCGTCTTCTCATCAATATTATCAGACTCTGGCTTATCATCCTCTGACCACCTAGATGGAATATCATCATGAGCATCTACTCTAAGGGAGAGAGGTCTCACTCCGACTTCAGAACTTTCCACAAGCCCTTTACCTTTTCCATATATGGGTGAAAAACTTATCTCTCTTCTTCTCTCTTCTCCGCATCTATTATGAGATTCACATAGCTCTCGATGTGACTATACCAAGGATAAGTAGGCCCACTCTATCTAGATATGGAGGACCTTTGTCCCTTCTGATTCACTAAAAACCTCTAATAAACACTCCGGGTGATGTAAGAGTGATGACTAGTAGAAAACTCACCCAACCTTTGAGAAAATTTGGATACCAACTCCTTCACTATCCATATCTAACTCGAGAGATCCTCAAATAGCCCTACTGAGGATGGCCTACAAGAATTAAGATCATCATCCACCGACTTACCCAAGTCGATCCTCCTTATTTTGTTCTTTGAAGTTGCTCCCTTACCACACATATTCAATGGGTAAATAGGTGTCTTCAAGGATATCCAATTTTCCCTCGAGTATTCCTCAAACCCGGCCTTTTTACATAACTCTATGATCAAAGATGGAAACATAAGCATGGGGAAACCTTTGTTCTTAAAATATCTAATCTCCAAAAGAACAAAGCGACAAACATTTAAAGAAATGTTGTGAAAAAAGAAAGCTACCATCTGGGCTCGCATAACTAGGACATATGTCATGTTGGTGGTCGGATAAACACGACTACAAATGATCGTCAGTTAAATTTGACCTTCAGTCGTGAACTCATTCAATGTTATCCCTATTTTTGTGGTGAACGACGGGACTTCTCTTCCTAGGCACAATTGAGCAGCCAACCAGCTTCCTAGAGAAAAATCCTTGGCCTCGAACTCTCTCATATCAGCATCTAATAGCCCATAACTTCATTGATCTATGCAGCCCCAAAATGAACTTCCTTGCCCCAAATCTTTATAACTAGGTTGGATATTTTAACTGTGTTGAGATATTTGTAGAGTTCTCGAACCTATTGCTCATTGGCCCAGCATATATCTGGGCCAAATCATCTCCACCCCATTACCTCTAATCTCCCATAAAAGGTTGGGCACTTATTCTAAAGATATGCCCCACTCTGGGAGTAACTTCCTCCTAGATAAGTCCTCATAGTAAATAGTCTAACCCTCAAGGGAGAGAAAGCGGTCATATTTTGCCATCTTCAGCTTTCAAGACTTGAAAACAACACAGGGAATTAAATATCAAGATTATCATGTGAAAACAATGTTATGTGAATAAATTAAGCTAAAGAAATAGTTCTTAGGTTAGATTTCGGCTTAAAATAAGAATTTAGGATTTTGGATGGGTTTGTTAGATAGGCTTCAGATGTCGTGATTGCGCTCTGCTTGAGTTACGATCGCGACACTTGAGAGGTTGTCAAACAGGCCTCAGGTCTCACAATAACAACTTTCTAAATCGTGATCACAAGACCACAATCGCACTCGGGCGAGTTACAATCGCAGTACCTGAGGCTGTAGTCTAAGGCTAGTAGTTCATGATCCAAAATATCAATTTTCTCTATCAATTTGTGTTCCTAAAAGGTAAATAACACTAAAAATGTGAAATACAATTCCTAGACACTCAATTATGCCCTCTAATCCATAGAAAACTATCAAGAAGTTTAATTGGGCATTTTACCATACACTTGGTATACACCTATATTTCATACCTATTTTGGACAATCTTGGGTACTCAAGACTTTCCTAATGATGTACACACCATCAACAACATCCACTACCCAAGACATATCAATTTAAACACTATTTAAGCACAACAATAACAAATTCAGGCCATGATACTAAACATGCTTCTAAGGCTCACATTTAAGAATAAAAGAAGAACTGAAGGACATACCTGGTATTGAGATGCAAAAGAGGGTGCCTAGAACTTTAGAAACTCTTAACAATTATGAATACAAAGGTTTTTTTTAGGTATTTTAAAGGGGAGTGCTGAGGAACCATTTTTGAGTGACTGTTTATTTATATAACTGATCTGATCACTATTAAATTAAGGAGCCACGATCGCGATAGCCTGGTGCTCATGATTGATCTTTGTATTGGTGATCGCGATGCCTGAAACTATCTAGGACAAACCTAAGTATTCAGGTTACGATCACGACACTATAGATTGTGATCGTTACACTTGAGACCAGGTGCAAATCCTTTATTTTCAGCCAGGGTATCTCCACACTTGGTTCCGCTCTAATTTTTGTTCCCCAAGTCACTCAAATGTACCACCAAATTTCCTAAATTCCATGGATTAATCAAAAACAAAAATAAAAACTATTCTAACAATTAAAATTCAAAGGATACGGGCCAAATTCATGGAAATGATGGATTGCCTCCCATTCAACTTGAATTATTTTTGGCGTTGGCCATTGTATCACTAGGCAAACCTCTTTTTGTCCTAGAATTGATTTGCATTGAGATTTGGATAACTTGTTTTTCCAATTGTTTGATTGAGGCTGAGTGGGAGGTCATAGTTTTGCTTAGTTCTGAGAAGTCACCTTTTATTTCCTGGACCATTTTATCGGTCCCTTCAACACGCAGTAGAATTCTATCCAAATTATCCTTACTCTTGAATATTTTGGGGTCAATGGATCTTGACTCCTTATATTTAGGCTTATCATAAGGAGAGATATATCGATAATAGTCCTCTCTTTTTCTCTTTATTCTCAGTCATGATTATGATCTCTATCCTTCTATTCTCTCTTTCGATCACAATTTTTCCTACCTTGATTCTCACCTTTCCTTTAGAGAAAGGGTGGGAACTCCCCAAATTGTTTGACAAAAATCTAATGTCCTCATCAAGCTTTTCCCATTCTTTATCATAATAGGACCTAGAGCACTTGGAGGCTATGACATTTACTACCTTAAGAGGGGCACCCATCAAATGTTTAGTACGAAGGTTGAGTTGAGTTATTACTTTGGCCATCTTTTTATCCTGATCTTCATCCTTCTTTTCTTGATCTTCATCTACAAAAGATGCCTCAGGGCCCCCCTTAGCCACCCCAGTGTCCCTCGTATTCCATCCTCAGTTTTGTTTTGTTACTTAATCAAGCAAATTTGATGCAACACAGTAGGACAACTTAACAAGAGACCTACTAGATGCATTATCCATTACCATTTTGTTGAGTTGGCCCTATGCCCTATAGAAAATTTGAAGAATCATCTTCTCCAGGATCTTATGATTAGGGAATTGCATAAACTTATTATTAAAGCATTGCCACACTTTATACAATAATTTTCCATTGAGTTAGCAGAAGTTGGTGATTTCATCTCTAAGTTGTAACATTCGGGATGGGGAAAATACTGATCTAAGAAAGACTTCATAATATCAGCCCATGAAGTGATAGGACCCATGGGCAATGATCTCAACCACAAAATTGCTTTTCCCATTAAAGAGACTAGGAATGG
The DNA here is from genome assembly GCF_002878395.1 of Capsicum annuum. NCBI lineage: Eukaryota > Viridiplantae > Streptophyta > Magnoliopsida > Solanales > Solanaceae > Capsicum > Capsicum annuum. The sequence goes on from NC_061113.1 coordinate 144,808,468, forward strand.
ATGCAACCAAATCGACTCTTGAGTGATGTGGGATATACCAAAGGGTAAGAACACATCATTGAAATTTTTCAAGTAGAGGTTCGCATTTTCATGGGATTGGACTCTGGATAATCCCTTAATTTGAAGCAAATAAAGCATCACACTAGTCACATGGAATACTACATTGCCTTTGGTTGGTGGGATACGGATGGAACTAGCTTGCCCACATCTCTAAGTTGATCTATATCTTCTAGCCCATCACATGAACCTGTATTACTACCATGTTAGCTCATGGTATCATGTAGGCTATGGTCTTCCCTTAAGAAAACAAAAACAATAAACAATGTAAATAAAAACACTACGACTAACCCAAGTTCACTAACAACACCACAATCATGAAAACTATGTTTTACTCCCCGACAACAACACCATTTGTGATAACGGTCAACTTACACTACAAATTTAGTTTAAGGCAAACTTTGTCAATATATACCCAACATGAGTCAGGGTCAAATCCTTTAGAAGTGAAAACATAGATTTAAAAGCTTATGTGTGTTGAGATTTAACTATATGTTAACCCATAATGCAATAATTAAATAATACATGAAAATAAAATGAGGGGTTTGATTTGGAACTTCTTTTAACACAATATAAAATGACACCAAGATGAGATCAAACAATTTATTGGTATTACCAAATTGAGAGAGACCTTGGGGTTATGCTATCCTAGGTGGTATTTATGCATGGGTAATTAATAGTTAGTCTAAGTCTTAGATAAGGGTTTTGGGTAGGCTAGATTTAGGGTCTTAGTGTTAATCTTTTGATAAAATTCCAAATTTCACTCATGGATTCTTTTGAACAACTCATGAGCATGACAAGTTTAACAATTCATTACCTCAAACTAGCATCCTTATTTCTAAGATGATGTTTAAGAAAATACCTAACTCAAATAACATCCTTATTTCTAAGATGATGCTAGGAAAGAAGCTAATTCAAGATGTTGTTCACAATTACTCCTCACCCATATCCCTCTTTAAATAATGATATGGGATCCAAGACTATTGGGGTTTTCACTGTCAATTCTCAATTCAAACATGGAGTAAGAGCAAAACCTATCATGATTAACTAATTATTTAGACTAACAATACACCCACACATTATTCACCACCTAATCAAAACATAACCCTAAGATATAAGTGTAGTTACTCATGAAATTATAGATAAGAAATATACCCAAATTGGCATGAAATTCATTCATTTTAAGCAAAATAAGTATAAATCAAAGCTTTAATTTCAATCTACAACCAAATCTCTCTTGGAATAATACCAACAATTGTTTTTTTTCACTCAATATAAAGTGTTTTTCTCTCCAAAATTGGAAAATTGGATTTGGAAAATATTGAGGGTTCATCCTTTTATATTTGGGGACTAAGCTTTGTGAATTTTCAATTTTGCCCTTAAAATCTACCCGACCTATCGTGATAGTATGTAACACCTCAAAACTTGGTCCCAAGACATCACACGGTGCTCAAGACTATGAGTAGTCTTAAGCTAACCCTGTAAGCCTGCTACTAAGTCTATAACTCATATTAAAGTAATTTAATCAGATAAAAATGCTAAAATATTGAATATTATCAAAACTGTCTGAGATTAACGGAATATAATATCTGGGTAACTAATACTGAAAGTATGAATATAATAGCTAGTAGTTCAACAAGCCTATACTACTAAGAAACTAGAGAGCCATTGGTACAAACCTCCAATTGACCAGAATAAACTGAAAGTAACTAATCATATACTAGAAAATCAGAAATCTGGATAAATAGGTCCTCAAACCATGAGGACTCACCAATTGTCGAGATATAAATTGAGATGCCCAAAATCACTCACACTGCTGAGACTGAGCACCTGAACCTACATTATGAGACAATGTAGCACATAGACGTATATGTGGATCAATACTTTAAGAATGTACTGAGTATATGGGGGTGAATGCACAAGTAAAAGTAATATCTCAATGTTAATAAAATTCATAGAATATGGATGTTGTATGTAATGACTCACGTGGCTAGAATAACTGAAAGCTAAAAAATCATAAATCATGAATAATAAAATATGCTGCGTAAATCTAGTGAGCCATCACATTAAAGTCTAAAAGATGAACCGTTATCTGACATTCTTTATGGTTAAACTGTAGAAAAATTTACCCAAAGTTGTTTATTTACTTTTACAAGTAGGAAAGATTCTTTTTCAAAAGATTATCTGTAAGGGAGGTTCTTCTAACTAACATAAACCATGTGAGTTATCATGGAGTCCAACGTCTCGTTCCTCTATGGGGAAAACCTCACATTGGGGAGAGGTGTCATACTCTTGCCAGGGAGTATAACCTGAGCTAGTGATCACATCTATAACTGTCATCCATAAATAAATAGAAATACTAAATTTGTACCTACGTTGGCTCGTAATTCTATGAAAGTAGTATACGCTAAACCCACGCTTACCGCTCAGTGCTAAATACTACTCCCTTTAATTTTAGGCTCATTCTTTAGGAAATCCACTTTTAAAAGTCATAATATTTCATACTGAAAGCTTACTGTGTATTTGTTCATTCAAAATTGAATTTAAGCAGTAAAGTGGATTTCATGTCTTAGCTGAAGATCAAAAGATCAATTCCTTATTCAAAGTTGTGTATAAACATAATATGAGATGCTTAAAAGAATAATCAATCTTGAAGTAGCAATATTCAACATTCAACTAGGGCTTGATAACCCGTGCATCAATTTCACATTAAGTCGTCATAAAGTTCATGCTTGATAATGAAAAAAGTCATAATTCAACTCAAAATCTGGAAATTATAGTCACAACATAAATTTACAAAAATAGACATATAATTCAACATCCAAATAACTTCAAATCTCATAATCTTCAAATAGCAATATTTGGGTATGAACCCTAAATTGAAGTTCATGTAAAATCATATGAATTTATAATTAAAAAACTAGTTTTAGGCACAAGGATGAAAGATTTATCCTTGTTCAAAACCCCACGTACCTTAATTGATGAAATTGAATAAAAAATTGATCTTGAATTCCTAATTGTGTTTTTTAAGATGGCCTCTTGAAGTTCTTGGATTGGGAATCTTTAATTTTGAGCTATCTTGAAAGAATAATGGAGGAAATTGGAGTTCTTGGACATTAAGTTTTGAGCTCTAGGATTTTCTTGGAGAATAAATTGATGAAAAGTGAGTATAGAATGCTGACAATAGGTTTAATCATGTGTTATTAATGATTTGGGAAATGGGAAAAGACCAAACTACCCTTTTAAAATAAATTTTGAAAAGCTGAAAATTCCCAATTTTGCCACCCACCACGACGTATCATAATTGCAGTGGCTTACTGGAAATTGACAACTGAAACTGGAAAATCAACGCGACGCAGAGTTATCTTTGTAAGCCACTAAAATTCCATTTAGGCCATCACCGCGACGCGCCACCATCACAGTGAGCCACTAGAAAATTAACGATTGGGAAATAGGAAATTCTCTGCGATGCGCGCCAGTCGCGGTGGTCCACTGGAATTTGACAAATGTAATTTTGAATGTCACCGTGATGCGGTGCTGCCATTTTGAGACACTGTCTCTACTAAAAATGCCATAACTTCTCATACGAGTATCTGATTGAGGCGAAATTGGTATAATTGGAAAGCTGAGTCAATTATCTACACTTTGGTGGGTCTAAAGATGGAAAATTCTACATATACCAAGAGTTATTCATTTTTTAAGCTAATCCTTGACATTCTAGGGGCTAAATATAGCTAGGAAAAGTATGGGGTATTACATTATCTCCCCCCTGGGAACATTCGTCCTCGAATGAAACTAGTTAAGCTAAAAATACTGAGGAACTGAGGCTATATGAAGGAATGCACAACTGAAACAAGCTGTATGAATGAATCTAAAATATACTAAGCGACTGAGCTAATCTGTGAGTGCATAAATTTGCATAAAGATAGCTATATGACTGAATGTGAGACTAGAAAAGAATTGAATTAGGAAAGGCTGTTACCTTCGGCTGAATCTGAATTTGTGAAGAAGAGATGAGGATACTTGGTACGCATATATGCTTTTATTTCCCAAGTAGCACCCTCAACGAACTGGTTTCACGATAGAACTTTAACCAAGGGAACTACTTTGTTCCTTAGTCTACGAATCTGATGATCAAGGATCTCTACTGGAACTTCTTCATATGAGAGGCTATTATAAATATCTATGCTTTCTAGAGGAACTACAACAGCCGAATCGTCCATGCATTTCTTCAATAAATATACATGGCACACCAGATAAAGTGAGGATAAGTCTGCGGGTAGCTAAGCTCATACGCTACCTTCCCAACAAGATTCAAAATCCTGTAGGGACCTACATATCGGGGACTAAGCTTCTCTTTTTTTTCAAATCTCTTCACCCCCTTCATGGGTGAAACTTTCAAATACACAAGGTCATCTAATTCAAACTCAAGATCTCTCTTTCTCATGTCTGGATATGATTTCAAATGACTCTGAGCTTCTTTCAATCTCTCTCGAATTATCTGAACTTTCTCCATAGCTTCAAATACCATATCTGGTCCAATCAAAGCGATCTCACCTACTTCGAACCAACCTATAGAAGACCTATATCTCCTCCCATAAAGAGCCTTAAATAGAGCCATATAAATGCTAGCATAGTAACTGTTGTTATAGGCGAACTCAATCAACGGCAAATTCGCATCCCAATTAATTACCTTTGAAATCAATAACACAAGCCCTCAACATATCCTCTAACGTTTGAATGGTCCTCTCTACCTGACCATCTTTCTGCAGATGAAAAGCTGAATTAAGATGAACTTAGGTACCAAGACCCTTCTGAAAGGCTTTACAAAACTTAGAGGTAAACTGAGGACCCCTATCTGAGATGATGGACAAAGAAACTCAATGCAGTCTGACTAACTCTCTAATATACAACTTAGCATAATCTTCAGCTATGTAGGATGTGTGAACTGGAAACAAATAAGATAATTTAGTTAATCTTTCTACTATAACCCAAATCAAATCATTCTGACAATGCAAATGAGGTAATCCAGTCACAAAGTCCATATTTACCTCTTCCCACATCCAAGTAGGAATACCAAACTCCCAGAATATTCCACCAGGTCTTTGGTACTCTACTTTAACTTATTGAAAAACTGAACACTTAGCTACGAACTTTGCAATATCCTTCTTCATACCACTCCACCAATAGACTTCCCACAGATCATGATACATCTTGGTAACTCCCGAATGGATAAAATAATGTGCACCATATGTTTCTACCATAATTCGCTACCTCAAATCATCAATGCATGGCACACATAATCTACTCTGGTATCGCAACACACCATCTCCCCTTTGGATAAAACTTCTACCTTTTGGTCTTTAACTAAACCCTTCAGTTTGACCAAACTAGGAACCTTATTCTATTTCTCTTTCACTTCAGAAACTAGAGAAGATTCGGAACTACTCTGAACCCATACATTTCCTTCAACTAAGTCGACCAACCTCACAACCAATCTAGCTAACCGGTGAACTTCCCAAACTAGTTCTTTCTTATTATATTTCACGTGAGCAACACTGCCCATAGACAATATACTAAGAGCGTCTGCCACTATATTAGCCTTGCCTAGATGATATAACACACTCATATCATAATCCCTTAACAATTCTAACCACCTTCTCTAATAAAGATTTAACTCCCTCTGAATGAATACATACTACAAACTTTTGTGATCCGTAAACATGTCAACATGCACCCCATAAAGATAGTGCCTCTAGATTTTTAATGCAAACACAACAGCAGCTAACTCAAGATCATGGGTAGGGTAGTTTTTTTCATGAGGCTTAAGCTGTCTAGAGGCATAGGCTATGACTTTACCTCTCTACATAAACACACAACCCAAACCAACTCTAGAGGCATCACAGTGTACAAAAAATCCATATGTACCATCAGGTAGTGCTAAAAATGGGGCTGAAGAAAGTCGAGTCTTCAAATACTAAAAACTCTTCTCACAGGAATCTGACCACAGAAACTTAACTTTTTTCTGAGTCAATTTGGTCATAGGATATGCAATGGACGAAAATCCCTCAACAAACCATCTATAATAGCCAGCAAAACCCAAGAAACTCTTGATGGCTGATGGAGAAATAGGTCTAGGCTAGTTCCTTACCACCTCGGTCTTTTAGGGATAAACTCTAATGCCATCACTAGAAATAATATGACCGAGGAAAGCTACTGACCTTAGCCAAAATTTACATTTGTTGAATTTGGCAAACAACTAGTGATATCTAAGATTTTGCAACACAATTCTAAGATGGTCTGCATGATCATCTTTACTACGGGAATAGACAAGGATATCATCGATAAAGACTATAATAAACATGTCTAGGTCCTTTGGAACACACAATTTATTAAGTCCATGAAGGCTACTAGGATGTTTGTTATCCCGAAGGACATGACTATAAACTTAAAATGAAAATAACGGGTTCAGAAAGCTATCTTTGGAATATCACATTCCCTTACTCTAAGCTGATGATAGTTAAATCTAAGGTCTATCTTTGAGAAGTAACTTACACCTTAGAGTTGATCAAATAAATCATCGATTCTAGGAAGAGAATATTTTTTTGACTGTGACTTTATTCAACTGACAATAGTCAATGCACATTAGTAAAGAACCATCTTTCTTTGACACGAATAGGACAAGAGAGCCCTATGGAGAAACACTTGGCCTTATGAAACCTTTGTCTAAGAGATCTTTGAGTTGCTCTTTCAACTCTTTAAGCTCGGCAGGATCCATATGATATAGGTGAATAAAGATGGGCTGAGTATCTGGGAGAAGGTCAATATCAAATTCTATTTCCTTATTAGGAGGTACCCCTGACAAATCTTTAGGAAAAACATCAGGAAACTCATTGACTACACTAATAGATTGAACTGTTGGAGTCTCAAACTTAGTATCTTTGACACGAACTAAATAATAGATACACCATTTAGATATCAACTTTCTATCTTTAAGGTAGGATATGAAATAACTCTTGGCAGATAGTGAATTACCTTTCCACTCAAAGAATGGCTCATCTAAAAATTGAAAATTCACCACTCGGCTACGACAATCAAAGGATTTGACCGAGGAAAGCTATTAACATTACCCAAAATTCACATTTATTGAATTTGGCGAACAATTGGTGATCTCTAAGAGTTTACAACATAATTCTAAGATGGTCTGCATGATCATCCTTACTACAAGAATACATCGGAATATCATCGATAACAAACGTGTCTAGGTACAGTTTGAACACTCTATTCTTCAAATCTATAAAGTCTTGGGGAATTTATTAGTCCAAAAGACATGACTACGAATTCAAAATGACCATAACAGGTTCTGAAAGTTGTCTTTGGAATATCACATTCCCATACTCTAAGTTGATGATAGCCAAATCTAAGGTCTATCTTGGAGAAGTAACTTGCACCTTGGAGTTGATCTAATAAGTCATCAATCCTAGGAAGAGGATACTTGTTTTTTATTGTGACTTTATTCAGCTGGAGATAGTCAATGCATATTTGCCAAGAACCATTTTTCTTTTGCATGAATAGGATAGGAGCGCCCCCATAGAGAGATAATGGGCCTTATGAAACCTTTATATAAAAGGTCTTTAAGTTGCTCTTTTAATTCTTTAAGATCAGCTGGAGCCATATGATATAGAGTAATAGAGATGGATGAGTATCTCGAAGAAGGTTAATACCAAATTCTATTTCCCTATCGGGAGGTACCCCTGACAAATCTTTAGGAAAATCTTCAGGGAACTCATTGACTACACGAACTTACTAAACTGTTAGAGCCTCAGACTTAGTTTCTTTGACTAAAACTAGATGATAGATGCACCCTTTTGAGATCAATTTCCTGGCCTTACGTTAGGATATAAAATGACTTTTGGCAGACACTGAATTACCTTCCCACTCAAAAACTAGCTCATCTGGAAACTAAAACTTCACCACTCGGGTGCGACAATCTATAGATGCATAACAGCAATGGAGCCAATCTATACCAAAAATAAGGTCAAAGTCAACCATATCTAACTCTATTAAGATTGCTAATACAATCTTATGAAGGACAATGATAGGATACCTTATATAGATCTGTTTGGCAACAATTGATGAACCCACTGGGGTAGAAACCAAGAAGGCTCAGAAAGCTTTTCAGAACCTACTTAAAAATTTACTACAACTAGTGGGGTCATATAAGAGAAACTCGACCCGGGGTCTAACAACACATAAATATCAAGATGAAAGATACGAAGGATACTAATAACAATATCTGGTGAACTTTCCTACTCTTGATGAGATGGTAAAGCATAAAACCAATTCTGGCGCTGACCACAATCGATACTGGATGATGCACCCTAAGAAGGTATTGGGTGACCTAGAGGAGCTGGTGCACTAGTAGCCTGAGTCTGGGGAGGAGCATCCCTATTTCCCTTCTTAGCATGCAGATACTCTTTGATTTCATGACCCAACTTACCACAACCGTAATAGCCTTTTTATCCCAACAAGCACTCACTAAGATGATTCTTACCACACAAAGCATATGGAGGATAACTGGGTTTTCCACTTATACTATTTTGAGATTTGGACATAGAAGCCTTACCCCACTGCTCCTGCCTACCCTTGGGGGTCGAAGCGTTGGCTAAAGATGGCATTGGCATAGATAAACGAATCTAAAACTGCAAATAATTTCCCTCTCAAAACTTAGTCTAATAATAATCAAACTGCCCAGTTCTCTAGCCTTCCTATTTCCCCTCTCTTCCTCTTTTAACTTTTTTGCCTCAATCTGTTGTGCATAAATCATCAGTCTAGCAAGATCTATATCCCCAATAAGCATGGCAATCCTACACTCTTTGACTACTAAACCAGATATCCAGTAACAAACTTACTCATACTATCCCTAGGGTATGCCATCGTATCAAGGGCATACTTAGACAACTGATTAAACTTAAGGAAGTACTCTTTCACTATCATCGAGCTCTACCTCAGGTTCAAAAAAGCCTCTACCTTATCTTCTCTTATTTCACATGAATAGAACCTATCTAGAAATGCATCCCAGAATACCTGCCAACTCATAGGAGTTGCATTCTCACCTCTACTATTCTTTCATATAACCACCCAATCATACGCTACATCCTTCAGCCTATAGGATGCTAACTCTACACTCTCTTCTTTAGTAACATGCATAATTTGGGTAATCTTACTCACCTTTTCTAAGTAAAGCTGTGGGTCCTTACCTACCTTTAACCCGAAAAACACAGGAGAATTCTTTCTCATGAAGTCACAAATTCTGGCTGCTGCTAAATCCATATTATACTAAAGTGGGACTGCCACCTGATGGTTGCACTAAATATTAGTATTCACAACTTAGGCCAACGCCTGAAAAGTAGCCCAAAATTTAGCATGGGATACATTTTCAATTAGAGGGTCAGCAGGCTGAGGTGGCTGGTTATTATTTTACGTGCATTAGCTTGATAAGGAGGCATTTTCAACTATCATGTAAGAGCACGAGTTAAAAGAAAATAGAGACACTGTAAGCATTATAGATCATGAAAGAAAGAGATGATTTCCTAAAAATGTCCCATAGCCTCTTGCTAATAAGTGTGGCGCGCTCCACACCCATGATCAAGACTCTACGTAACACGGCTTGTCTAACTTCCTAGGACTTTTTTATCCTGGCTCTGATACCAAGTTTTTAATGCCCCAAAAATGAGTCTCGAGATACTACACGGTGCTCCAAACTACAAGTAGTACCGAGCTAACCCTGAAGCCTGCTGCTCATTTTAATGACTTAAATAAAGGTGATATAAGCATGTGGTACACTAAAATACTGATACACTATCTGTACTGAATTGAGTTTAACTGTATAAAATGTATGAAAGTCTTAACTAAGAAAAAAATCTAAAGAAATAACACTGAAAAGCTGCAATGTATCTAATAGTCGGACAAGCCTCTAATGCTACTACTAGAGAGTCATTGGGACAGACCCCCAGCTGACTCATACTACTTGACATAACTAATAAACTAATTTGAAAAGCTAGAAATCTGAATAACTGGGTCCCCGAACTATAAGGACTCACCACTGTCAGGATATAGGTAGAGATACTCACAGTCAATCACGCTATTGGAATTGAGCACCTGAACCTACATTATGAGATAATGTAGCACATAAACATATATGTGGATCAGTACTATTGGAATGTACTGAGCATGTAAGGGTGAATGCATAAGTAGAAGTAATATCTCAATATTATCAAAACTCATAAAATATACATGCTAAATGCAGATGACTGACATAAGCTGGAATATCTAAAAACTTAAAAAAATATAACCATGGATAGAAAAATATACTGCATAAATCTAGTAAGTCATAATATTTAGTTCTGAAAAGTTGTACTTTTACTCTTTCTACTAGTGAAATAAGTAGGACTGAAGTCAAGTCCATTTTCAAATCATTTAAGCTATGTGTAAAGGGACTCACCTTTGATTCTGTAAAATAAAAGCTAAAATATCATAGGTAATGACTTATGCAAAACAATATATGATTAAAATCATGAGCCTTTACACTTAGTTTCTAAAATCTTTTCGATTGTTCTTTTCTATTACAATTACTTTGTTCTGTAGGAAATTTTTTAAAAAACTTTTATGTAAAGCTTTGCCATTATAGAGGTTCTTCTAACCAACATACACTATGTGAGCTATCATAGTGTCCAATATCTAGTTCCCTTATGGGAAAACCTCATATTGGAAAGAGGTGTCATATTCTTGCCAAGGAGTATAACCTAATCTAAGTGATCACAATCCGTATCTGTATCCATATACAAATGGAATATAATCTGAATCTGTACCTACGTTGGCTCATAGTTCTAGGGAAGTAGGATGCGCTAAACCCACACATCTCGCTCGGTGCTAAATGCTACTCCCTTTAATCTGTATGTTTATTCTATAGGAAATCTGCTTTAAACTAGTATAAGGGCTTACAATGAAAACCAGTCATGCATCTATTTACTTTAAACTATAATCAAAACTGTGATCATACCTGTAATCAAAATTGTAATGTGGATTCCATCTCTTAACCGAGGATCAAAATATCAAATCTTTTCTGAAAAATCTGAATGTAAACTAATCATGGGATGCTTAAAGGCATCATCTTCTTGAAATATCAATACCCATACTTAGGGATTAAAACCCAAGATCAAACTCATGTCAAATTACCATAAAGTCATGCTCAATAATCAAAATCTTGAAATTCTTGCATAATTCTAGTCAAGATAGTGAAATTTAATTTTCAATGTATATAAAATCATCTCACACCCATACACATGCAAAAGTATAGAGGCAATTCAACTTTAACCACATGAAACATCAACATCTTCAAATAATGATAATTAAGTATGAACCCTAAACTATAAATCATATAAATTCAACTTTGAAAACTAGTTTTTGGCCATAAGGATAAAAGAGAATCCTTTTTCATAACCCCACATACCTTGCTTGATAAATTGAATGTAAAAGCCTGAACCTTTGACTCTCTAATGGTGTTTTTGAAGCTTCTTCTTAAAGTTTTTGAACCCGAAATTTTGGATTATAAGCTTTCTTAGAGTAGGAGTTATGGGATTGTTCTTGATTCTTGGAGATAGGATTTTGTTCTTGTAGAAGAAAAATATGAATAATGAAGCATTTATGCTATTTGGGGCTAAAATGTGCATTTTTGGCGGATTTGGGTGAGGTTAAATGACTCAAATACCCCCATAATCCATCATTTAACACACAAAAACTAGGCATTGATCCGATCAGCGATGTGATACGTTGCTCACTACGATGCGATTAGAGATGCATTACGTCATGTACATGACGCGAGCATCGACATAGTGTGGTGATATCGCGTCAAGTTTCATTTTTGACCAACCAAACATGCCCCAATCCTTTTCTGAACATTCCAAAACTTACTCCAAAGGTACTATGGACTACCCTGATTATGAAACAACTTAGAAATTAACATTCCAAGGTCGGAAAGGTCGAGAATAAAGTCATAAAAGTTTAAAGTCCATAAGTGAGACTAAGTCTTCAACACTTAGATAAAATTTCAGGTCCTAAGTCTCTAATGTGCCTCTTTTGAGATGAATTGAACTAGAAAGAATACGGGGTATTATAGATATAGATCATGGGTACAGATCATATGCTGAGGTTACAACTTGGTTGGATGAGTCGTATACTGGACAGTGTCTGATCCATGGTTAAGGATTGGTTAAAATTGGGCGGGTATCAATTATAGGCTAGGTTATGACTCGTAAGGAGGTTAATTATAACCTTATGTTGGGTTTTATAGGATTTAAGTGGGGGTATTCTAGACCGTTCCCTACTACCCTAATAAGGACCCACGACTTCTAATCCACTTGGAAGGTTATTTACCCTATTATTTTATTCTTAAACACTTAGAATCTATACCAAAACATATCATAAATCTCTCAAGAACTTTTAGGGAAAATAGCTAGGTTTAAACTAAGGGATTACTTTAGTGATTGGTTTGGTGAATTTGTTCCATCAATCTTCTTGGTTTAAGGCATGATTCTCTTCCCTACTTGCAATTTCAATTAAAGGCATGGTTATATGGTTAATTTCATGGTTTTTATTCTTGCATGGTTTTGGTTTACAATCATTGATTTGGGGGGTTTTCGTAAAAGGCTTGATTATGATTTCTTATGGTTTTAATTATGTTTTTTATGCATTAATGGTGGTTTTGGATAATAGAATTGCATGATAATGGTTTAATGGTAATGAAATTTGGTTTTGGCTATATTATGCCCCCAAGGTGTTTGATAAAATGCTTATAAAGATACGTTCATTGCATTGACTTATGTTAATGGAACTCTTGCTTGTTTTTATCTTACATATGAAACCTTAAATATTTTTTCAATGGTTTACAAAGGTCAATGGCTAATTGGTATTGCTTGTGGATAACATGGTGGTCTCCCAAAAGGTTAATATGGTAAATAAAAAAGGCACCCAGAGTTCCCTTAATCTAAATGGTTTGACTATTGGTAATGCTTGTAAGTATGGTGGTATGACAATACCATTGGTTTATCAAATAGCCTTGGTTAATAAATGGATAATTGGATTGTTTGGACTTGGTTTTAATTGGGTATTAATGCCGGGAAGTGTAAGCTAAGCCATGGAAGGTGGCAACCCAGGAGGATCAAAATCAGAAACTCATATTCGTTGATATAATGGGTTTTTCAATGGCCACGTGTGAGTGTCACATTAATATTGGAGGGATGTACTAGTCATCCTAGGTTTATTGCCTGGTCGTACAGCTACAAGCATCGGGACCCTTTCAGCAAGGGGAGATGAACCCATATAGACTATGAGTGGTAGGACGGCTAAGCTATACAAACTAGATTAAGGTTTTAAACGACATGGTAAACCTGATCCTTTATCCCAACACTTATATATATGTATGGTTGTTTTCATTGCATGGTTTTTACTTGGTTATGATAAATGGCATTACTTTATCCTTATGTCGAGATTCATGCTAGTGTTCACCTACTAACCCGTCTACTGGCGGCTGTATACCCATGCTATACAAGAACCAAATGTTCGACTCCTCCTTTATAGTACTTGATTTGGGGATAACTTAATGGACTAAAGTAGTGAGCTTCTATCCTTTTTAAAGGCATTATTTTATGTTGGACATTCTTAGAGTTTTTACTTTCTTTTTGGATATTGGTTTCTGCCATGGTTGGAGGCATATTCCAACTGAATATTTGTATTCTTTTGGATAGAGGCTTTATGGTACTTCTAGGGGTTAGAATGGGCGGGATCGGTATTGGTGTCAGCTTTGTCATTGGAATAAGCTGGGTGACTGGCATCATCGGACATAATTTCTCACTATTCCATCATAATACATTTTGGGTTTGAATTTCACATTATATTTCGATATTCTCTTTTGTTTGGTATGGTATGGATGAAAGGTTTGGCATGGACAAACTTGGTTGGGTCGATCATGGTTTTAACCTATCCCAAAGTCTTCATGATAGCATTGCACAATCTTGTTATATGCTCTAAATTTAGCTCATCTGAGGCTGTATAAGGTGGTTAGTTTGGGTTAAGAGGGTAGTCCCTAGTCCTAGGTAGAATTGGAATGCCTATTTTGACAAAGCCCCGATTCGAGCTGCGTCACAAAGTTTATAAGCCACTTAATCCACCTTCCCACTATAAAGATTTATGTATGATTAAAGTGATGGAAGTGGATAAGTATGGGGGGGTTAGAAAGTACACAACCAAAGACTTCTTTGTACAGTCTTATTGAGTTTCTCGAGCCACTACCAAAGCCTAAAGTAATGAATATTGATGAAAATAAAAAGCTATTGTAGAAAAAGATATTGACCTTGAGACCTCACACACAAGAGGTTAGAATTTAATAAGAAGATGGCCTCAAAGTAGGAGGAAGAGGATGAAGAAAGTAGGTTAAGTAGTGATATTGGGTCGTGCTGCGACACAAAATAAGGCACTACAGGAGGAAAATCAATTTAAGGTAGATTTTTTTTTAGTATTTTAATTTTTAATTTATGTAGTGTTTGTTTTTGTTGCATCACAGGTTGATGGAAATATGAGTACTGGAAAACCTGAGCTAAAGAACATGGAAGAGACTAAGTATGGGGTCCCCGGACCCTTTTGATGTTTACAGATGCTACTAGCTACGCCTAGATGCCTTAGGAAGTATTTCTATCTCTGGTTTTAAATTCAACTTTGGGGACAAAGTAGATTTTAAAGTATGGGGTGGGGAAATTCCCATGTTTCAGGCGAAGTGACGCTGTAGGATCTTACCTTTTAGTTGTTTTTCTAATTTTTACCTAAACTTTAAAAAATTACAAAATAATTTTCTTTTTAGTTTTTAGTTTGTGGGTATCAGTTGAGTAGGTGAACACTTCACCCACCTCGTGGTTGTTTTTTTTGATTTTTTTCCATGGGGGCGCCCCTTGAACCCAGTAGCCTTTTTCTTTTTAGGAGTAAATTTTTAATTTTTGTGACCCAGTAATACATAAGATAAAGAAATGACTATATAATATGAACAACGAATGAAGGTATATATGGTAGTGACATTGCTTCATATAGCTAGGCATACATATAAATATAGCTAGAGCACTATTATTTAAATTAAGGTTTGCTTCCATTTTCATTTTGCGATCTTCTATAGGGTTCACATCTTTCTTTAGATTCCTAATAAGTTTAATTCATCATTATTTTTAGATTTTTCCCTCAAGTTTTTCAATACTTATGTCTGCAATTTGTTAAAATTTCCTTCTACTCTATTAACATGGGTATAATTCTTTGCAAATATTTTTCCTATTTACTTTTCCTAAATCATTAATTTCAAATTTTTTCAGACTCATGCGAAATTTAAGCTATTAGATTTTCTACCTTTTCAAGCTCTTTCAAGTCCTTTGTTTACAGTGGTAATCTTCTATTTGTAGCGACATAATATTTTTTTCCATTAGTTTCATACTTCATAGTATCTATTTAGTGTCGATCTACATCATTGCACACTTACTCACGTTCTCAAATTATTTCAACCTTTTATTGGCCTTTAGGTCATTTGTTGCTTCTTAATTTGGTAGATGTCTAAATTTATTACACAAAACTGTCAAATCACACTTGACTTTATTTGTTTAATTTGCTTAGTTAAATTGTTTTAGAGCAACGACCCAAGTTTGATATTTCTTTAAAGTTTCACTCATTCAAAATGCTTGTATCGTTCCTATCTTGGGATTATTGGGATTGATCTTTCTGAACTCATTTTGAATTCAAGCTTTAGCACGTAATTAAAAAAAATTCTATTGATTGACATTTTATTTGTCCTTGATATGTTTTCTTAATCCAACAATGTTAGAATTAGAACAATGAGTCATTGATAATCCCTTGTCTTATCAAAGTTTAATCTTCGTGCGCTCTATATCCTTAATAATTATTATCTCGAGCTTATATACCTTATAGGTCTCGATCTGTTAGGTTCTTTTTAGTAAAATTTCTAAAATTCTCTACTCTTAGCCTCTCACATAACTACTCTCTGCTTATCGAGTATTCCATTTATCTTTCAAACTTTGACTTAGGTTGAGCACCAAAGATAATTCAATTGAAGACATGACCGATCAAATTACTGTGATTGACCTTATTGAGGATGAGTTCGACTATGAAAGACAAGATTCGTATCAATATAAAGTTTCTAATCTTGAGACAAAAGGGCCACAAATGGTGTAAGGAATTGATGGCATGAAAGAAATGATAGTTGACCTTTAGAATTCATTAACTGAAGACTTAGAAGCGTACTCACCCTTTAGCATTGCCATATTTTCCACTTTTTATTATATTTCCTAAATTTTCTCTAACATGTACTCATTCTTGCCAAAAGAGACATTCAACAACTTGGTAGAGACGTGCAAAAGCAGAGAAATTGGTGGAAGGCATTTTAATGTGTAGACTAATAAAATTTTCTTTACAAATAAGATTTATTTACCTTTTGAGATGAGTTGCGGCGATATTCCAATGTATAATGCGGTAGGTAGTCCCGTAGACCACCTGAAGGCATATGTTTATTTAGTGAGAAATATTGGACAATATTTATAACGCCTCAAAAATATACCCCGGATGTCACACAGTGTTTATGGTCCCGAAAGACAACAAGCTAACCAATGAACTGGTACCTGCTGTGAGCACTAAATAATAGTAACAAAATACACATGTGCGGAATAACTAAATACACCTTAAGGATTTAAATACTGAGAACATTACTGATTCATAGGTCGGACAACCACTGTCTAAAAACTGATAATCTAACTGACTGTCTGAAAGTGTCTGAAAAGCCTCTAATTGACTGACTATGGAGCTGATGGAACAAACCCCCAAAAAACTTCGACTAAATAGAAATACTGAACTACAAAGATAAACTGAAATAAAACATTCATGTCCTCAAAATATGAGGACTCACCACTATTGCTTCTGAAAATCTAATTTGTCTAAGCATGGTAAGGAAACTTAGCATCCGATCCTATGCTATGAGACATCATAGCTCAAGAAACAAGAATATGATCAGTACTTTGAATGTACTAGTATGTTAAATGAGGTTAGGCTGATATGCATGGCTTACGTGCATGAAATAAGAACTAAATGAATAGCATGGGGTTACTGAATACAAATATGTGAAAGCTGTAAAATTTGAGAAAGCATGACCAAGCATATAACACAATTCTAAAATAGTCTGTAAACTAAAATACTGAAACACTAAAATCTAATAACTCAATAACTGATAACTACACGCTATATTCAAGCAAGACTGAACTGAATTCTGTACTGATTACTAAAACTGAAACTGTGGGAGGTATCATCTAACTGACATGCCCTAGTCTGAGTTGATCGGGGTCCAACCTGTGACCCCAGTTGGAAGGGTGATAGTACCATGCCACGAGTACTAATAATGGATGTGGAATCAATCCTAATCTAGTGGGTGACCCCTGAGATCAGTCCTAAACTGGTGGGTGATCCTAAACTGGCGGGTAACATCTCATAACCTACAATGGCTACGTAGTTTTGTAACTTAGGGACTACTTCTAGGGACCTAGTCCTAACTGATGAGTGAGCCCCCATCCCTAGGTTCGCTCGATGCAGAATCCTACTCCCAAATGATCTGACACTGGTTACGGAACTGAATAAAGTTTAACTGAATAAAGAAATAACTCAAATTACTGAATTGATCTAAGTTTGACTGATATGATAATTGACTGAACTGATAATGTTCATACGTTTCTGAAACCATTCTAAAAATACTGAGACTATGTAAAAAGCTAAATTTTTGGGTATTCATAACCCTCAGGACTCGATAGCAATAACAACAAGATCATACTAAAAATTTAAGGACATGATATGTAATCAATATTCAAAACTCATCCTTTAAGGCATTTCATCAAGCACTTGCAATTCATGGCTTAAGCATTGGAATAGTTTTAAACATATAGTAGTAGCATGATTTTTATACTAAATCACCAATTAAGACTTAAGTTAGTGAACAAAACCATTCAAACGTGTAGGGTTTAATAACAAAAATTTTATGTAAACATAATATAAAATTCAAAATTCATGAAAGTTCATAGACATAATTCATAAAAATATGTAAAGATCATACTTTTAAACTTGAAATTGAGTTCTTGGACTCCATGGGTGAAAAGGAATCATGGATGAACATCTAACATATCTTAATAGAAGATTGTTTGAACTTAGTAGCTCAGAACCTTGATTTCTCGAGAAAAAACCTAAATTTGTTCTTGGGAAGGGGGGGTACGTGAGTTGATTTGAAGAAGATGGGCAAATAATGCCCCTTTTTAAGTTATAAATCGTGTTTGGACGGTTAGGGATAAGGGAAAAGGACTAAACTGCCCCTTGACCTCTTTTCCCTATGTAAATAACCCTCGTGGAGCGACCGCCAGAAATGCGGAATAGACCTCGCATCGCGCCTCCCAGAAACTAGGAATGGACCTTGCGTCGTGAGCCTATCGCTAGACCTTACTGTTTCTCACAAAAATAGCCATAACTTTTTGCTAGGGTATTAGATTAAGGAAAAATTGGTATCATTGGGAAGCTAATTCAATTATCTACAACTTTGTTGGTATTGAGCTGAAAAATTCCACATATATAAAATGTTATACACATTCAAAGTTGACCCTTGTAGAATCGAATACCAAACTTTGGACAAATCAAAGGCTCTTATCTCAACTTTGTTCTAAGTGATTCTTATGAACGTTTTTACCTCGAAATTACTTCATACATTAGGATAAATATCATGAAACATGTATTCTAAATAAATTCATGGGATTAGAGTTGACACACATAAGAATGACGCTTCAAAGTCTAGCCTAAAAATATGGGGTGCTACATTATCTTCCCCTTGGGAACATTCGTCCTCGAATGAGATTGGTTAGACTGAGAGTACTGTAGGAAGGTAACTGAGATCATATTCTGAAGATGCATGAATTGGAACATGACTTGGAATGTGACTGCATGACTAAGTCTGAGCATGATACCTAAACTGAACTGATTTTGTGAATACATGCAGTGACACGAGAATCGTTATAAGGCTAAGATAGAAATGAGAGAGTAAACATATGACTAACCACCGCCTCAGGCTGGATCTGGTCTCATGAAGAAAAGTTGAGAGGTTTAAGACAAGGGAGAAACTGGGGTATTATAACATTCCCCGAGTGATACCGACTTGGCTAAAATACTAAGGAAAGACTGAGATGATGTATGAAACACTTACGAATTGAATCATGACTGAATATATGAAAACTAAAACTGATGCATGAACTGAACTGAATTCACAATTTACATGAATGTGAAAAAATTACCTCTTAGAATGGCCATACTCATAAAACTTTATATAGTTAGACTAGGTCAAAAGATGGAAAACTGTAGGAACTTGTCTTTCTGACTACTAAACTGAATTGCTAGCTAAACAGACTGAATCATACTGAAAGCTTATACTCAACTACACATTCCACTTCAAAACTGCACTTCACTTGAGACTACTGAAATATTCACATGGGCACTAATAACTCTACCTACTGAAGTCTAAGCTGAACTGAATTCCCTCACTATGATCAAGCCTACTCGAATCTATAAAGTGCACATATAACACTATAATACTTGTTTGAGTCATGAGTTCAATACACCCTGTTTTTTCCCAACTCCTTATTTCATAAATAATTCTTATTACTTCTTCAACAACTACATCCAACCTCTTACTAGCCATTCACTAACGCACAAGGCATTTACCTACTTTCACACTAATATGACATCCAATCCTATCTTTGTAACTACATATGAACTTTTAAACAAAACCTATAAAAGAATCCTTCTCATATTCTCTAATACCTCTATCAATAACAACTTCCAGGTGTTGTCCCTAAGAAAACACACATGAAATTTCAACTAGCCATGACATGTATTAAAATTTAGCTTCAATCTTACTTCATACTTACAACCTTAGCTAAAACAAGCATACCATAATCTTTCATTAATAAGAAATATTTACTCTCTGCCAGCTAAGTAATTGCTCATCACTACTATCATTTCATAAGGAGAGGTCACTGAAAGGTAGACACATGAGTACCTGAAGCATGAATGAATACTATACATAGCTTGACACTTAACTAAGGCCTGAGGAATAGAATATCAATACTATGGATTCATCAAGAGATCTAAACTGAGGATATAAATGACATAATCTGAATTTCTTTAATCATTAGGAGTGTAGCATAAGTCATGGGAACTGAGCATACTCTAGATCATGAATACATGAGTCATGACCTACATGACATAAATCGGGAGTTCGTAAATTCATGGAGTATGATTCGGACTGCTAGGTGAACTGGAACTCTTTATACTAGGAACTGGAAGGATACATAATTTTCTATAAAGTGCACAAATATGAACTATGATCATAAGGATGACATATAAGGCATGGGAAGATATCATGATAACTGAAATACAAAACTTTACACTGAGATAAGAATGGGTTGAGAATCGTCCTCCCTTACTATTATTCAATAATATACTGGCATCACTACTAGAATTTAAGAGCCTAACTTGGTTACCTGTTCTATCATCTTCCCCTTAGTTTCAAGCCATCATTCTATGTCTGGGAACCACTTAATCAACATCTCTAAACAGAGCACTTTACTTTAGAATCTGGGGTATAATAATACCCATAAATGATAAACTCACCTTGAAAGACTACACATGAAAATGTAAAACCCTACTGCTAATACTTTCTTCTGTGATAGATTTCTTAACTTTCTATATCCCCAATAATCATCACGTAACAACTTAAAATTGACTAACTTAGAATTTTCAACTCCTCTTTCTATTAGCTCAACCTTAAAGATTCAAACATAGATTCTAACACATAACATGGATATCCCTAAATCTTTACTAACCATACTACTTTCATCATACCCTACTAACATCACATCTCTAAATCATAATCACACCATCATACTAAATTTCATATCAATATACTAAATTCTTGTATACACTATGTCAAGCCTATTGATTCATCTTTCATACAACTATTCCCATGAGTACATAATTAGCTAAATTCAGATAAACACTATTCCCATTTTGCTATTGTTAAACTTCTAAGTTCATACTTCTAACTCTAGGTCATATACTATCATAGAATTCTGAAAAAATAGATCGAAGGAAACATCTGCTTTGGGTTTAGTACATAATTTTCATGAACATGAATGAAATATTTCAAACTTCAGAACTTAAAATCACTTGATGGAATAGTTTAATGCTTGCGCACAATCCCATAACTGTCTATGGAGACTATCTGAGAAAGCTCTATTTGGAAGGATTTATGCTTGATTGTTTCTATTACCTTAAAAATAAGGCAAGGTTGGCATGAATCGAGTAAGATGAGAATCTGTATAACTTTCTTAGAGGACCTTTCTATAGCACGATCTGAGATATGAAAGAAGGGAAAATTTTCATAAAATATCATGTAGTCTCTTGTCCATAAGTGTGACGTGCTTCACACATATGCACAAGACTCTACTCAATGCAACTTTCAGACTCCTTAGAACACTGTAAAACCTTAGGCTCTGCTACCTAATTTGTACCGCCCCAAAACTACACTCTGGATGCCATACAGTGCTTATGGTCCCAAAAGACCACAAGCTAACCCATGAACTGGTACCTACTGTGAGCACTAGATAATAGTAACAAAATACATATATGCGGAATAACTGAATACAACTTAAGGTTTTAAATATTGAGAAAATTACTCAATCATAGGTCAAAAAAAACTGTTTGAAAACTGATAAAAACTGATAATCTAACTAATCGTCTGAAAGTGTCTGAAAAGCATCTAACTGACTGACTGTAGAGCTGACAGGACAAACCTTTAGCTAACTCTGATTGAATAGAAATACTGAACTACTAACATAAGCTGAAATAAAGAATTCATGTCCTCAAAATATGAGGACTTACTACTGCTGCTTCTGAAAATCTTATCTGTCTAAGCGCGGTCAAGAAACTGAGCATTCAAACCTATGATATGAGACATCATAGTGCGAGAAATGAGTATGCGATCAGTACTTTGAATGTACTGGTATGCTAAATAAGGTTAGGATGATATGTATGGGCTTATGTGCATGAAGTAAAAACTGACTGAAGAGCATGAGGTTACTGCATACAAATACGTGAAAGCAGTAAAATTTGAGAATGCATGACCAAGCATATAACATGATTTTGAAATAGTCTGTAATACTGAAATACTAAAATCTAATAACTGAATAACTGATAACTATATGCTATGGCCAAGTAAGACTGAACTGAATTATGTTCTGATTACTAAAACTAAACTGTGAGAGGTATCATCTAATCGATATGTCCCCGTCTGAGCTAATTGGGGTCCAACTTGTGACCCTAGTTAGAAGGTTGCTAGTACTATGCTAGGGTACTAATAATGGTTGTGGAGTCAGTTCTAATCTAGTGGGTGATCCCTGAGATCATCCTAAACTGGTGGGTAATCCCTAAGAGTATCATTCCTAAACTGGCAGGTGACATCGCATAACCTATACTGGCTATGTAGTTCTGGAACTTAGGATTGATTCTAGGGAACTAGTCCTAACTGATAGGTGAGCCCCCATCCCTAGGTTTGCTCAATGCTGAATCCTACTTCCAACTCAACTGACAATGATTATGGTACTGAACTAAGTTTAACTGAAGAAGGAATTAACTCGGATTACTGAACTGAACTAAGTTTTTCGACATGATAACTGACTGAACTGATAAGGATATACGTGTCTGAAACTATTCTGAAAATACTGAGAATAAGTAAACAGCTAAATTTTTGGGTATGCATAACCCCCAGGACTCAATAGCAATAACAACAAAATCATACTAAAAATTTAAGGACACGATATTTAATCAATCTTCAAAACTCATTCTTTGAGGCATTTCATCAAGCACTTGCAATTCATGACTTAAGCATGGGAATAGTTTTAAACATATAGTAGTAGCATATTTTTTTATACTAAATCACCAATTAAGGCTTATGTCATCGAACAACACCATTCAAACGTGTAGGGTTTAATAAAAACAATAATTTTGTGTAAATATAATACAAAATTCAAAAATTATGAAAGTTCATAGACATAATTCATAAAAATATGTAAAGATCATACTTTTAAACTTGAAATTGGGTTCTTGGACTCCATGGGTGAAAAGGGCCCATAGATGAACATCTAACATACCTTAATAGAAGATTGCTTGAACTTAGTAGCTTGGAACCTTGATTTCTCGAGAAAGAAACTTCAATTTGTTCTTGGGAAAGGGGAGGGTTTTTATGTGAGTTGGTTTTAAGAAGATGGGCAAATAATGCCCCTTTTGAGTTATAAATCGTGTTTGGACGGCTAGAGATGAGGGAAAAGGACTAAACTACCCCCGACCTCTTATTCACATGTAAATAACCCTCATGGTGCAACCCCCATAAATGTGGAATGGACCTTGAGTCGCGTCTCCCAGAAATAAGGAATGGACCTCACGTCGCAAGACCTTATTGTTTCTCACAAAAATAGTCATAATTTCTTACTCGGGTATCGGATTAAGGCGAAATTGGTATAGTTGTAAAGATAATTCCATTATCTATAATTTTGTGGGTATTGATTTGAAAAATTTCACGTATATTAAAAGTTATGCACGTTCAAAGTCGACCCTTGTAGAATTAAATACCAAACTTTGGACGAATCAAAGGCTTTTATCTCAACTTTGTTCTAAGTGATTCTTATGAACATTTTTTACCTAAAAATTACTTCATACACTAGGATAAATATCACGAAACATCTATTAAAACCAAATTCATGGGATAAGAGTCAACACATGTAAGAACGATGCTTCAAAGTCTAGCCCAAAAATACAAGGTGTTACAACAAGACAATTAACTGAAGATGAGACATTTTGTTAGGACACTTACGAGTCCAACTTTGATGTGGTATGAAAAGTAAGATATGTAAAAATGGTCTTATTAGGGAGACCTAGTCGATGATTTTGTCATGAAATATAGGTCTTCTAGCAATATTTTTAGAGGAAATGGTATGCTGAAAAGGAAATCTATAGATTTTCCTCAGGGTCCAAAATGAAAAAAACAAATTCATCCTTTTCTGTAATTATTACAAGCACTTATAATAAAATAGGGCAGAACCCCAGCAATGGTTTCCTTGAGCATGACGAGTGAAATATAGTGAACCTCTTTTAAAATATGTCATCTAGGAAGTATGAGGTAGGATGATCAATTTTTTAGTAGCATCTTTACGAAAATAATTTTGTACTTTTGTGAACTTTATGATCAATCCTTTGTATGTTTCTAAATTTTCTTTTATCTATGTCGAACTACGGCTGACTTAATTTCCTTAGTGGATGTGGGCAGCCTACATAGGAACTCGGCCATATTAAGCGTGGGATTTCAATATTCCTTTAGTATGTAATTGGAACTACATTTGACCTAATATTCTATCAGACATAGGATGCGTCGGCAGCCTACATAAGGCTTGATCTCTTTATTATATTTTTCCTTTTCTCCCAAAAAAAAAAAGAGAAGACAACTTTGGAAGAACCTTGGCATGTAATCGAGGCATCATCATCAAAATATATTAAAGACTAGGATGGGATTTCGGCATGCAAGATAAGGCATCATCATTAGAATTATCTTTAGACTGGGCTATATTTTTTATACGCCAGAGTTAGAAAAACATAAGGGTCAAGCTAGAGCCAAGCTTTGGTGTTTGACATAATTCAACCTTTCTTCCAATTACTACTCTAAAGAAGTTGTTACTTTCCTTTTACATCCCAAGCGTCAGAATCTAGTAGCTAAGAAGTCTTTTGATCTACTCGTCCCACAACTACGATCACCTGTTCTATTTTAGATCTCTTACTTAGGCTAATCACGAGTATATTTTTTTGTCAAAAAATTATTATTATTATTATTATATGTATTTTGCATATACTAAAACTTTATTTAGAGTTTAATGATTTATTTTGTTCAGAGGTTGCTTAGCATTGAACACTATTTTAACTGTGAATTTGTGTCGAAGATAATACTATAATGACAAATAAGTTTGAATCATTCAATTCCAGTATGGGTTTAGTGCAAGCACAAAATGATGATGACAAAAAGAATGTGGTTGCAAGAAATATTTTGGTTATTTCTTTCTACCAGTAAAATGACTTCCAACTCAACTAAAAGTATTTGTTTAACCATATCTCCTCGCCCAACTCTAACCAATATGATCTCTCTGCAACTGCCATCAATATATACTACCAATCTCAAAAAAATTAGCTTACTATGATGCAAAATATTCATTCTCATACAATTGTGCTTCCTTTTATGTAAAATATGCATAACTAGCTAGCAGTTTGTAAAAATACAAAACATGGAAAAGAGATCCTAATAATTCACCATGAATATCTTCGAAAAGAACTCTACAATCTGAGAAAAACACTTGATGAAAAGTTGCACTTAAGAAATTACAAGAATCTAAAGTATGAAGACTTGTGTGTGCACCCAAATGTTGAGCTTCCACCAGAATGTAAATTACAAAAGTTTAAAACTTTCAACGGGGAAAGAAATCATGTTGCTCACTTAGTAGATTACTGCAGCAGGTTAATTGGTATTAGACATGATGAAGCCATACAGATGATATTATTCATTCAAAGTTTATCAGGATTGACTCTCGCTTGGTATACAAAGCAAGACTTTACCAAAGGTACACATGGAAAGATATGACTCTAAACTTTGTAATGCAATGTGAGTTTGATATCGGAGGTGATCCCCGCATGACTGATTTGCTTAAAGAAAAAAAGATGTCGCATGAATTTTTTCAAGCATATGCCACACGATGAAGTTAGAAGCTTCAAAGATACATCCTCCACTTTTGAAGAAGAATTGATCTCAGCCTTAATCCAAATTCAAAAAGGCCTATGTTATGATAAATTATTTAGAACTTCTGCACATAACTTCTCCGATTTAGTACAGATTGGCAAAGAGATATAAAGTGGCATTCAAGAAGGAAGAATTGTAGAGAACTTTGCAACACAAGTTGTTCGTCTAGTTTTCCAACCAAATACATTGGGAAATTCACAAAGTGTAAACAAGTGAGATTTTGTACATCAATCACAGTACCATCAACGTTACCAATTTTCACAATCTCATGCTTTTTTTTACCTTCGCAATGTCCATCTCCAACCTCTTTGTGCGCAAAACTTTTAGAATATCGGCTAACAATAGTTTCTCCTAGCACAGTTTACATCACAACCACAGAAAAAGATGAGATATTTCTACTTCACTACTTCACTCCTCTGAATGAGCCATTGATCAATATATTTGAGAGATTCAAAACAAAGGGGCTTTTGCAATTCAAAAAAGGATTCATATCTAAGTATTCATCTCAAAACTTTGATTTATACAAAACTTGTGCTTATTATTCAAATATTCAAGCACATGACACTGAACATTATCCATCACTAAGATTCAAGTTTCAAATCACGATTGAAAGAGGCAAGATAAATTTGTAGCAAGAGCATCCGATTAGCAATGGTAATGTCATAAAAAAGGATACAATTTTGTAAGGATGATCCATTGAAATTGGCACAAAGATATTTGAAAAGAAAGCGTACAACAAGTCTAAAAGACTGATAAGGGCATCATTTTGAAACTTGAGAATATCATTTTACTTTTTTCTTCTTTATGAGTAGATATTATTTTGTAATTTAAGAATATCATTCTTCTTTTTCTTCCTTTAAGAGTAGCTACTATTTTGTAAATTAGTACCACTATCCTTTTCCCCCTATATAAGTATCTACTATTTTACAATCTTTCTTATACTTTTTATGAACTACATTGGACCTGATTCCTTTTAGCAATGGGATATGTAGGCGTCTATTGTAGGTTCGATCATAATATTCTAAAAAAAGTATTTTTCTAATAGTCGAAATTGGGACAACTTTGCAGATGGCCTATAACTATTTTGGCAAAGTAGATGTTTAAGATCACGAGCTAAATTCGCATCATCATATCACATTAATTCCATAACTACAAAAGGCGCAAATTCAAAGCTAAAATTTTATGGTTCAATTCAAGGCAATAATTTTATTTATACTAACAAGTTTCTTTGTGTAATACAGATATTGATTTTCGATTATTCTTGAAGGATAACATATGCTAGCAAAGTACAAGAAAGGCAGCGCAAAAATGATGCAAAATTTAATTTGAATTTCAAAACTTACAATTCTCTTTGAGTGCAGAAACTTCCTCCACAATAAAATTGTTAAAAAGAAAAATCTCAAATTATGGGTACCACACTATGAATAGTTAATAATTTGATACTACACCATTAACATTTGCTATCGTAGAAGTATTGTGTCTTGGATATTCACTACTACAAAGGCACTGAACGAGGCTTTTAATTGGTTTATGAATGTTCCTTTCTATGAGAAGATCAGACCAAGGTCCTACAATGCATCAATATTTTTTAGTATTGCTATACATATTGAATTCATCCACCCTAAAATATGACACTTTGGATTCGTACACCCTAATATAGGACAAAATGGGTTCATCCATCCTAAAATCGGACATTTTGAGATATCTGCCCTCCAATAAGACATTTTATGCATGTCTGCTTTCAATTGAATATTTATGCTTACTAGCCTTTGCTTGACCAGATCGCAATGCCTTAATCATCTATTTATTTTTATCATTATTATTTTTCTTAATTAGTTAATACATTGCATGCTATCTTTTAAATTTCTTGAAAAAAATATTGCTAACTTTCTTATTTAAGTACTGCTTCTTAGTTTGATGAATTTTGCAGTTATATAGTATGAGGATAAATTGGGTTCGTCCACCCTAAAATAGGATATTTTAGATTCGTCCATCATGAAATAGAACATATTGGGTTAGTCTGCCATCAAATAAGACATTATGCATGTTTGCCTTCACTTGAATATTTATGCTCGCTTGCCTTTGATTGAATATTTGACAATAAATTTACCATTTATATATTTTACTTAGATACGCACTGTATGATATCTTTTAAATTCCTTGACAAATTAGTTTAGTTGCTCATTTGTCTTTTACTAAGCACTGTTTTTCAGTTTGATGAATTTTATAGGTGTATAATTTAAGGACATATTGGGTCCGCTCATCCTAAAATAATACATATTGGCATTTTGAGATTTGTCCACCCTAAAATAGGACATTTTGGGTACATCCACCCTAAAATAGGATATTTAAATTCGTCCATCCTAAAATAGAACATCGAGATAGTGTACTCTCTAATAAGAAATTATGTGAATGCCAGTTTTCAATTGAATATTTATGCTTACTTACCTCTAATTGAACATCTAGCAATGCCTGAATTATTTATTTATTTTTTAATTAAGCAATGCATGCTATCTGTTGATTTCTTCAAAAATTAAGCTTAATTGTTTTTCTATTTTTTATTAAGCATTTATTTTGCTAATATTTCTACTTAGTTTGATGAATTTTACAAGCACATAATTTGAAGTTGTTACTTCTAAAATACCTTATATTTGACTTATCACTTCTAGAGAGCCAATGGATGCATTAGTCCTATAATTTTTTAGTAAGAATTTTTATTTATATTTTTTCATGCTTTACTTTGTTTGCTAGATATTCTATCAAAACAAGGCAGGAAGCTAACTTATATGTAGATAGTTAAGGAATAGCATAATGTGAAACTATCTCTTAGCAATAAACTGGGACAAGCTAGTGGAATATCAAGCATTCCTAGCAGCATCGACGATTCAGAGCTCGGCTTGACTCAATTTTCACAGGTCCTAATATAACTCTAAATCTATTCACAAATTTGTTCTGATATTTCAATGCCATCACAAATATGAAACTGACAAAAAATTTGGAGGTCTTCTCAAAATTTCACCATAACATATCTTTTCAACTATATCGAGTTGATTCTCGTAAAACCTGGGATATGTAAGCGACCCAGAAATCAGGATTTAATCGAATTCATAAACACGATAATATTAGTTCAATCTACTCCATTCTTTAGAAGGTTTGCCCCTTCCGAGTGCAATCTCTTCATTTTTATCTCTCAAATTTATTTCTTCTATTTGAGACAAAATTGACTATTACGTGAATGTCTTCGTCCAAAGGTTCTTACATTATCTCTGACCGATAAGGGACAAGCTGTTGACACCCAATTTTGACTCTCTTTTTCATATAATTAATTTTTTTATGCTTCTTAGTCTTGAATACTTTATCAAAATGACACCTTTTATCCTTCATATTAATTTTAGTAATTTCGGCATAAAAAAAATAATTTTATTTTACTTTTTTTATTTTTAATCTCATATATGTGTGTGTATATATATATATACAGATATTATTGATGTCTCAATAAATATTTAAATAGTAGTATATTAACTTATACTTTTCATTCTAAATAATTTTTTATCATATTGTTATAATATTTTATAAATGTAGTAACGTTTATTTAAATTTATATGTATATTCATATAACACGTACATTATGAAAATTAAATAGGATGAAAAAAGTTTCATTAAATTAATTAAGTGAAATCAATTTGAGAGAATTAGATTAATTCACTTACCCGTTTGACCAATTTGTTTAATTAATATTCAGTCCTTAAAACCTAACTAAACCAATCCAAAGCCCCTTTTAACCTAAAAATAACTCTCTAGCCCAATTTAATGTACCTCAAACCCGGCCCAATAATTAACCCAATAACAAACCCCTAATCCCTCACTATACTCCTGTCGTCCAAACTTAACCAAACTAGTTATATTTCTATCATATCCGTAAATGGAAACCAACCCAGACTACTGGACAATAGCTTTCCAGTGGTCTTCACCTTTCCTCTCGCCTGCCCTATCTATCACCTACGTTTCCATCACTATCATCTCCCTTCCATCACTTTTTTTTGAAGTTGGACAAAGCCCAAGGCTCTGCCATTTTTGGGAACTGGAGAAAATTGCAGGACCTTTAGGAGCCATTTTTGGGAACTGGAGAAAATTGCAGGACCTTTAGATTTTGAGATATTATCCCTTCAAACCAAGGGGTCCAAGCCCTCCACCTCTAAACCGTCACTTTACCTCTTCACCTCAACCTTATAAGGAAAAAATTCAGACCTTATCTTTATCCAATTTAATCCTCCTATGTTTTCTTTATGATTTGAGGCCTCACTTGAGAACCGTTGCTGCACCCCCAATTTTAGCTATAAAAGGAGCCTTTAGGCTCCCATGTTTTTAAGGAAGAATCATCAACAATTATCACTAATTAGTACTATATATCAATAGGTTCATACTTTTCCTCCTTATTTTTCTTGCTCTCTTTCAAGTTTGAAGGTCCAATTCGAGTTTGAATCTCCGACGAGAAAGCCTTAGTTTTGCTGCCCTAGTGAAGATGCGAGTCCGCCACTCTTTATTCATCTCC
Source organism: Capsicum annuum (assembly GCF_002878395.1). NCBI lineage: Eukaryota > Viridiplantae > Streptophyta > Magnoliopsida > Solanales > Solanaceae > Capsicum > Capsicum annuum. Next base: position 144,839,094 of record NC_061113.1, read on the forward strand.
ATCTTCGTTTATTTTCTATTATTTTAGTTTGTGAATAGTAGGTGATTTAGTTTCAAATGTTAAATTTTATTGATGTTGCTTTTCGTCGCCTTCGCGGATAGAATATAATTCTAATTTTGGTGGTCATGTTGGGTATGAAAGTAAAATTTTACCCTACGTGATCTTGTTGGCTTCAAATTAATTTTGTTTATGGTGGCGTTATTGTTTGTTACTTGCATATTTAGCTCCAATTTGACTTCATTCTGATTTGGATCTGGCATTGTTGGAAGCAAAAGTTGTGAAAATCACCTTGTTTGCTTCACTTTACTCCCTGTTCATACATTTTTTTGAATATAGGTATACATGCGATATTTTGTATTTAGTACAACTACTTATTTCTTCCTATCCATTTTACATATTTTTCTTATGGCTAATATATACTTTTGCATGAATGTCAAATGTTGGCAGCCATACCATTCACAAATGTGAATGTTTAACATGGGCTTTTAGCCATTTGATTTGTGAAACCAATCTACACTTCTTGTTGCTTGTTTGGTTTGCACTATACTTGTATTTTATAAATATTCATGTTTTGTGAGTGGATCATAGTAAGATTATGTAAATTTTGTCATTTTAATCTTGATTAACTGCATGTTCTTGTTTGTTAAAAGATTTTTAAGCATGACATTATACAATTTCTATAAGTCTAGTGTCGAGCTATGGGTTTCGATATGTTTTTGGGGTTGCCACATTTTTGTCTCTCAAAATAATATTTGTGTATTGGAGGTAAGTGTAGGTTTATTCTATAAATTGTGATTTTAAGGTCGCCGAATTTACTTGGTTCGAATCCGAATCATTTTCTGTTATTTGTTTTTCTTACATAAGAATGGTTTGATTGGTTTTTGTTTGGTCTCGATTTGCATTTTGGTTCTGTTTGTGTTTCAGTTTTTGTTGAGGAGTTCTTGTTCACACTTTTGCTTTGAGCTTGAAACATGATTTTTATAATCCCCCTGATCGTGAAGAGTTAGTGGATTCGTGTTGAATTTTAATTGCACTAAAGTTTGGATAGTTGAATTTATTTTTCTCTTTAAAAAAGGGAAGACAAAAAAATCTACACTTGTGGTCTTTTTATTATTGCATCCTTAAGGTTTATGGAGTAAACGTCAATCGAAAATTTATTTGTGATTAATTTATGAGCTTAATATCTACTAGAATGTGAAAGAATATTATGCTTTTTATTAACAAATGCAAAGGTAGTATCGTCTCTATTGCTGTTCATGACATTGAATTTTGTGGGTTGTACTTGGTAGATGAAGTACAAAATATGATTTACAATGCAAGTGGATAGATTGAATCCTGTTGAGGCAAAGTAATTTATTTGTGTGTGTAATTAGGATTGAAAATCACTTCTAATACTTGTCATAGATGTCTTATCTTTAGCCATATATCTTACTTCCCCTTTGGGTACAGTGCATGAACCAAAGAAGCTGTCTAGAATGTCAATAATTTGGGTTTTGAATATCTATCTTACCTTAAAGTGCACTTTCATTCAAAACAAATTTTCTCTACTGTGTACACACATTCTTTGTTTAACTTAGTAACTAATCCATTTTTTATTTTTTTTGTCCCATGTGACCTTGAGTGTTGGAGTTTCAATTGAGATTCTATTTCGGCCCAAATATTAGGTTCACAGCTACTGGAATCATTAGCGTTCGGGGTGTAAATCGCAAGAAGTCGGTTTCTCCGATAGGAAATTAGTGTATCGAGTTCCTCACTATCCTCGATACTTTATTGTTCACATTTATTTAACTAATCTTGTATCATTTTGAATATTGTATTTTTATGTGGCTTGTTTGAAATTGACTAATTTTTTTGTCTAATTTTTTTTTTTTTTGAATCGGTTCCTCTTGGCTAATCCTTTGTATACTCAGGGTATATAGATTTAATCTTGCATAAAATCCTTTAGAGTAAAAAGGGTAAATTTTGGTTTAAAGTGTAATTTCAAATGAAAAACAAATGTTTTTTTGGAATGGATTAAGATGATTAATTATAGCCTTCATTTTTCAAAAATATTAAGTAACGATTTTTAGTACCGTAATCCGAGTTTATCAAACCAACCTCCAAATGACTTTAATTTAGTCAAACCCTTTCAATTTTGCAAATTAGTCACCCATCAAAATCCGATTTAATTTAATTTAATTTAATATAGTTTAAATATTTATTACTTTTTATATTATGTTTGTAGTGTTATTTTATGTTTTTTTAAAGATTTTTAAGCAAATGAAGCAAACTTTTTTTAGTTATTACAAATGATCTTTTTAAATCCTTGCAATTTTTCAACCAATTACTTGCCTTTTTAAATTTTAGCACTCGCCTTTGATATTAAATTTTTTGACCTAAGTTTGGTCGAACTATAGTTAGCGGATACTTTAGGGTGTCTAATCCCTTCTCTTTAAGATAACTAGATCTCTTACCTAGAATCACTTATGTTAAGTAGTCCTTAAAATGGAGTCTTTGTTTTCTTTTAGTCACTTAATTTACAATGTGCCTTAATTCACCGTAAAATTAATTGAGTGACGACTTCTTTAAGTTTAATTAGAGGTTTCCAATATGTTGTACCTTAATTTGATCCGTGTTAAAATGGAATATAACAAAAGGTTCAAAGAAAATTTGGAAAGATGAATAGTCTAATCAACGCAAAGGGACTATTTAGGCTAAAAATTAGGGATCTAGCAATTATTCATTATTTGGTCGGTCATTTAGGCTTAAGGTGGACTATTTGAAAAATGGCCTAAGATACTTTCGTAACAAAACATCAAGTGACATTAGTAAGATTACCGAGCAAATTCTAGACGGTAGACATAACATAAGAACTAAAATAATGCATCTCACATGCACACGACACATGATTTCATTATATTCATACCCCAGCTTAAGAACTGATTCTCACATCCGTATACATACTGTCATGCAAAGAGCCATATAGTTCAATTTATCAAAGAACGAAAGCACATAACACAATCAAATTTTGGAGGGGTCTCCATTTTCAAAACAAATTTATTTCTTTAAGTTTTCCTATTTTTGTATTTTGGTCTATGATTTTGGGCAATGATGAGATTGACGAGAATGTTAGGCATCGTATTAGGGCAGGGTGGTTGAAATAAAGGCTCACTTCGGGAGTTCTATATGATAAGAAGGTGCCCCAAAGCTTAAAGGTAAGTTCTACAGAGTGACAGTCCGGCCCACTATGTTGTATGAAGTAGAGTGTTAGCCAGTTAAGAACTCTCACATCGAAAAGTTGAAGGTGGCAGAGATAAAAATATTGGGATGGATGTGTCGACATACCAGGAAAGATAAGGTGAGGAATGAGATTATTAGGGAGAAGGTGTGAGTTGCTTCGGTGGAGGACAAGATGTGAGAAGTGAGGTTACATTGGTTCGGGCACGTATGAGGAGGGGATCTGATGCTCCAGTGCAGAGGTATGACACACTGGCTATGCATGGTTTTAGGCGGGATAGAGGTAGACCGAAGAAATATTGGAGGGAGGTGATTAAGAATGATATGGAGCAGTTACAGCTTGCGGAGGATATGACTCTTGATAGAAAGGTGTAGAGAATGTGGATTAGGGTAGAGGGTTAGAGGTGGGAGTGCATCGATAATAGTAGATGAGTGTTCTTTTGTGTCTGGAGTTTCTTATTCATGGTGTTGTAGCCATAATATTATCTTATGGCTAGCGGTGTTAGTTTATTTTGCATACCGTACTGGTTTATATGCACTTATCTTTTGCGTTTGTTATATTGTTGGTTTATTTTGTATATAGTATTAATCTATATGTACTTATCTTTTGTGTTTATTATACTATTATCGGTCCTAAGCCATGGGTCTATCGTGTTAGCCCATATGTTATTGGGCCTTTAGTTTATGGACCTTTAGGTTATTGGCTATGTATATATAACCTACTTTTGTTTAGTTAGTTTCAGGCTTTTCAGATTATATTGTAAACCTTAGCCTTTCTTCCTTTCAATAAAGTTCTATTAACATGGTATCAAAGCTAGTTCGATCCATGTCCTTTGATTTGTTGGTTGAAGATTTTGTAGCAGGCACCTACTGCGCGGATCGAACAGTATTGAGGTGCTGCTGTATTCGTTTGCTGTTTTCGTTGGGTTTTTGGTTGGATTGATTTGTTGCTGTCTTCGTTTGCTGTCTGGTATTGTTCGTCTTTCGTTCTTTTGCTTGCTGCCATTGTTGTTCGTTCGGAATTGTTCAACCTAGGGTTTTGCATCTTTTTGTTTTTTGAATTGTTTGTGTGTTGCTGTGTTTACAATGACTGGAAAGGATGATTCTCTCCAGTCCATTAGTACTCAATTAGATGGTAAGAACTATGCCTATTGGAGTTATGTCATGAAGAATTTTCTTCGTGGGAAGAATATGTGGGGTTATATCACTGGAGTAAAACCAAGACCTATCGATGATAAAACTGAAAATTTTGATTTGTTGGTGGACTTATGGGAAACTAATAACTCCAAGATTATCACTTGGATTAACAATTCTGTAACTCAGTCAATTGGTATGCAATTGGCTAAGTATGACACAGCAAAGGAGGTCTGGGATCATTTGGAAAGACTGTACACTCAGTCTAATTTTGCTAAGCAGTACCAGTTGGAGTATGATATCCGTGCTCTTTAACAGCATGATCTCAGTATTCAAGATTTTTATGCTGCCATCTCGGATTTGTGGGATCAATTGGCACTTACTGAATCTGCAGAGTTAAAAGGTTTTGGGCCGTACATTGCTAGACGGGAAGAGCAACGCTTGGTTCAGTTTTTGATGGCACTCCGTTCTGACTTTGAGGGCCTACGTGGAACAATCCTTCATCGATCTCCCCTCCCTACTGTTGATTCTGTGGTTCATGAACTGATTGCAGAGGAGACTCGTATCAAGTCTCAAGTGGATAAAGGGTCTAAAGTAACTACTACTCCTGTCGTGTTTGCTGCTTCAACTGATCAGTCTAGGCCACCCCGTACTCAGACTCGACAATCTCCTAAAGTTGCATTTGATGAGTGTGCATTCTGCAAACAGAAAAATCATTGGAAGGCTCAGTGTCCGTTGTTACTTAACAAGGTCAAACAGCCTCAATCTGGGCAGCAACAGAAATATGGGCAGCAAAAGTCTCTGTCACGCTCCTCTGGTGCTCCTCCGTGGTCACCTCGTCCTCCACAGTTCGCTGCTGCTGCACCATCTGTAGATGTTGAGTCTGTTAGCACTATGCCACCTTCTGCGTTGGATCCCCAGGTTTTCGAACAGTTCAGACAGTTCTTCGTTTCTAATCCTACGGCCATGTTAGCATCTATGTCTCATTCGGGTTCAGTTTCTTCTAGTACCTCAGGTATTCCTTCCTCCTTGTGGATATTGGATTCTGGTGCGTCTCATCACATGTCCCCTCATTTGTCATCGTTTGGTTCTTTGTCACCCATTTCACCAATCTCTGTTATGTCCGCGAGTGCTGTACCTATGTCAGTCGAGGGTGTTGGTTCTGTTACTACCCCTCACATTGTCCTCTCTGATGCTTATTACATTCCCAAACTTGCTTTAAATCTTGTTTCAGTCAGTCAGTTGTGTAAGGCTGGTAATTGGGTGTTTTTTTCTGATTCTGTTTATGTTATACAGGACCAACACACTCAGAGGGTGATTGGGACCGGCCGTAGGTTGGGGGAACTCTATGTCTTGGAGAATCTCAAAGTGTCTGTAGTTGCTGCCTCTAGCATAGATTTATCTTCTTTTCGTTTGAGTCCTTTGTCTTCTCAGTTTTATCTTTGGCATTCCAGATTAGGACATGTGTCAGTTTCACGTTTACGTTTTTTGGTCTCTAGTGGTGCTTTGGGTCATGTGAACACTAGTGATATTTCAGATTGTAGTGGTTGTAAACTGGCAAAATTTTCTGCCTTACCGTTTAATAAAAGTGTGTCTTATTCTGTTGCTCCTTTTGACATTATTCATTCTGATGTATGGGGACCAGCGCCAGTATCCACTAAGGGTGGATCGACCTATTATGTTTCGTTTATAGATGACTATACTCGTTATACCTGGGTGTATCTTATGAAACGCAGATCTGATTTCTTTGGCATTTACAACAACTTTAGAGCCCTTGTTAAAACACAACATTCAGCTGTGATAAAGTGTTTCAGGTGTGACTTAGGGGGTGAATATACCTCTAATGACTTCACTCAGTTACTTGCCTCTGATGGTACCATACACCAGTCATCTTGTATCGACACTCCTGAGCAGAACGGTCTGGCAGAAAGAAAACATCGTCATATTGTTGAGACAGCACGCTCTTTACTTTTGTCTGCAGAGGTTCCTAGTATTTTTTGGGGAGAAGCAGTTCTAACTGCTGTATATGTGATTAATCGTATTCCTACTGCATTGACTTCAGGGATGTCTCCGTTTGAGAAACTATATGGTCACCCGCCGAATTATTCTGCATTACGAGTTTTTGGATGTACTTGCTTTGTTCTTCGTCCTCATGTTGAACGAAATAAGTTAGGGTCAAAATCAGCTATATGTGTGTTTTTGGGGTATGGTATTGGACAAAAAGGCTATCGTTGCTATGATCCTGTAAGTCAGAAATTATATGTTTCACGACATGTCACTTTTTTGGAACATATTCCTTTTTATTCCATTCCACCTAAAACCCATGATGTGACAAAGTCAGATATTCGGCTTATTGATCCCTTTGGGATTGACATAGAGGTTCCAGTTCCGGATTCATCCATGCCATCTGGTGTGCCACCTGATAGTGCTTCAGCCTCGCCTGTGCCTGAGTCTGCTCCTTCGACTGTTGAGACTGGAGACCCACCACCTCTGAGGAGGTCTACTCGACCTTGTAAGTCCACCAAACTGCCAGATTTTTACTATTCTACATATTCAGCCTCATTTGCTTCCTTTATTGCAAACATACATCATTTGTCTGAACCTGAGTCGTATAGAGAGGCTGTGTCTGATCCTCTTTGGCAGAATGCTATGGCCGAGGAACTTGCTGCTCTTCATCATACACATACATGGGATTTGGTTACTCTCCCACCTGGTAAGCATGCGATTGGTTGTCGATGGGTGTATAAGATAAAAACAAAATCTGATGGGTCTGTTGAGCGATACAAGGCAAGACTTGTGGCAAAAGGGTATTCACAACAATATGGTATGGATTATGAGGAGACTTTTTCCCCCGTAGCAAAGATGACGACTGTTCGCACTATGATTGCTGTTGCATCCGTTCGACAGTGGAAGATATTTCAGATGGATGTCAAGAATGCTTTTCTGAATGGTGATCTCCACGCGGAAGTTTATATGACTCCTCCCCCAGGTATTGACCACCAGCCAGGTGAAGTTTGTCGGCTTCGAAAAGCTTTATATGGTCTCAAACAAGCCCCTCGTGCTTGGTTTGAGAAATTCTCCACTGTTATTACTTCCCTTGGATTTGTCCCGAGTAACCATGATTCAGCATTGTTTGTTAGATGTACAAGTGCAGGGCGAATTCTATTGTCCTTATATGTAGATGATATGATTATTACTGGTGATGATCATAGTGGTATTGAGTTATTGAAGTATGATTTGGCTCATCGATTTGCAATGAAGGACTTGGGCTTGCTGCGTTATTTTCTGGGTATTGAGGTGGCTCAGTCTAAGAAAGGGTATCTTCTTTCTCAGACTAAGTATATATCTGACTTGTTTACACGGGCGCGTCTTTCTGACAACAGGACTGTAGATACTCCCCTTGAAACCAATGCACGTTACTCTCCTAGTGATGGTGTTCCATTATCAGATCCGAGTCTTTATCGGACTATTGTGGGTAGTTTGGTTTATCTTACGGTTACTCGTCCAGATATAGCACATGCAGTTCATGTTGTTAGCCAGTTTGTTACTGCTCCTACTTCTGTGCACTGGGGAGCTGTACTTCGTATTCTAAGGTATCTTCGTGGTACTCAGTTTCAGAATCTCTTGTTTCCCTCGACGTCATCTCTCGAGTTGCGAGCCTATAGTGATGCTGATTGGGATGGAGATCGCAATGATCGTAAATCCACCACTGGTTTTTGTGTGTTTCTTGGAGACTCTTTAATCTCGTGGAAGAGCAAGAAACAAGATGTTGTCTCTAGATCTTCCACGGAGGCTGAGTATCGTGCTATGGCTGTGACTACATGTGAGATTATTTGGTTACGTTGGCTTCTTGCAGATATGGGGGTTCACATTTCTATGCCTACTCCCCTGCATTGTGATAACAAAAGTGCGGTACAAATTGCAAAGAATTCTGTCTTCCATGAGCGTACGAAGCACATTGAGATTGATTGTCACTTCACCGGTCATCATTTACAGCTCGGGACCATATCGCTTCCTTTTGTTCCATCGTCTTTGCAGATTGCTGACCTTTTTACGAAGGCTCAGTCAGCGTCTCGATTTCGTTTTTTGTGTGACAAACTCTCAATGCTTATTGCTGTTGCATTGTGAGTTTGAGGGGGGATGTTAGCCCATATGTTATTGGGCCTTTAGTTTATGGACCTTTAGGTTATTGGCTATGTATATATAGCCTACTTTTGTTTAGTTAGTTTCAGGCTTTTCAGATTATATTGTAAACCTTAGCCTTTCTTCCTTTCAATAAAGTTCTATTAACATATCGAAAACAACCTCTCCACTTCACCTGAGATAGTGATATGGTCCGCATACACTCTACCCTCCTCAGGCCCCACTATATAAAAATACACTGAATATGTTGTTATTGTTAAATTTCCCTATTTTTATTCTACTTAACACAAAAGCATTTAAACATAAAAAAATCAAAAAAATGTTAGCTCTACTAGATAGAACACCTAAGGGAAAAGAAACAAGACAAAAAAAAAACCCAAGGTTCAAAAATAGACCCACAAGTACAAGTTACCCACCCTCATTAAATAAGCTGTGTTGTCCCCAATGAATTATATAAAAAATAAGAACGATAGAAAGGAACATATCTATGGAGCCCTAGGCACTTGAGTCTGATGAATTAGTATAGGCTGCAGCTGCAACCTCGGTGTCAACAATAGTGGTGGTGGTGGTAGCTGACATATTTAGTGGATCATCAGTCTCAGTGCCGGTGATTGATACACTTAAAGGACTTATCTCGCCCAAATGGTCATCACCTCTATCAACAGTAGCGCGTTGGTTGAACTAGGCAAGTTCACTCTACCAAGTTGGTATGACAGAGTCTCTACATAGGCTGAACACTAGACAAAGGAATGGTATGCTTGTTCTGTCATTGATTTCATGTTCTTGAATCTCTTCTACGATGAACCAAGGTATGGTTAGGGCATACCCAGACATGACACTAGCCACCAAAGTTGCCTGGGCTGGAGTCAATGTGTTAGCATTACTGGCCAGTGTTAGTATATGCCAAATTATTGACCACCAAAATTTGCTGTGAAGTTCAATGATGCCTTTTTAATATGAACAGTACTCATCACCCATTCATCTTCAGCTTTCCCTTTTGCTATTATATTCACCATCTAAGTGTATTTTCTTATCTTTCAGACTGAGTTTCTTTACCACTTTCAATACCTCTACCCAATAATCATATTTCATGGTGCTTTGTAGAGCCTTGAACTATGCACGAAACAAAAAACTTGAGATGATGCACTCAAAAATATCCACTAAGCTACCCCTAATTTGCACAATAGTCAATGCAGGCTAGTTTCTCCAATCTTGGCCCTTTGAAGTTTAGTTCTTTTTAAGCTGCTTATGCAACATAGAATTTGTGCACAATTTTAGCCTATATTTTCCTGACAGATTCTCCATCTAACTTAATTGATACCTTTCAAACAACACCCAAATCTCGGACTCATCATAAATGTTCAACATGCTTGAATTATCCATCTATTCATTCGCTGGTTAATTTACCTTTGTCTCCCGAAGTTTGGAGTTGATGGAACTGTAGCTAAAACTAAATTTTCTAAGATGGATTAGTTTTTAAGTCCCCAGTATCAGCTTTTGAGCCCTTAGTATTGAACTCATTGAATTATCTTTACTTAATGATCTATGTCTCTCTTCAGACTAGTGAGGGGCTACCAGAGCTAGAGAAATAACTATGCCATGGTCTTCATTCTTTTCTTTTGCTTTTTTCCTTGTAGTGCAACGCTTTATTTAGTTCTCTTTTATTTTGTAGCTCTGCTTAAAGCCACTTGAATCTTTGGAACTAGTCGGGCTGATCAACCACTCTGGCTTTGAAAACTTTTATTTGTTTTTTCGGGTGGGTTCCTTATTTCAACCCTTCTTTGGTGTGATATTTTGAGGCAGAGTATCAGTGCGTTAAAGCATTTGTCCTAAAGATCAGAAATTAAAAAATAAAAATTAAGTTGCAAGTTTACAATACAGGTTAGATTATGAGTTTTTACAACGTATGACTCATATATTGATTTTTAACGAGTCTAGAAAATAGTCGATCCGTCCTTCTCAGTTTGAGTCAACCCATGAGTTTTAAAGCGACCTACAACTTGTGGTGTGATTCATATATAGGAGTTCATATTCCATTCATTTTACACATCATTAGTCTGAGTCACACCATGATTCATGGTTTCGTGATTCATAGGGTGACTCATGAATCCAAGTTCAGCAAATGAAGTTTCAAACTAGGTTACCATAAGTTTTAGTAAGACCAATGACTTGAAATAATGAATCCTATTAAGGGTCATCTGAAAACATCTTAGATTAGGGTCCACGACTCATAGTGTGAAGCCACGAGTAATGAAGTAAGTTGTAGTTCATGCTCCACACACTTAGAAACATGCTCAACAACTACACGTATATAGTTCATACCACTAGAACTCACAAATGGACCCATAAGGTCAGTATCCCAAAACATAAAAAATCTTCATCTCAAGAATAGGGGTAAGAGGTAACTCATGATTCCTATATGCCCCGTGCCTTTAACATTAGTCACAAGCCATAGTATAGTCATGTTCATGTTGTTGTACAATGGTATAAAATACCCACATTTCAAGATCTTATGGGCTGTCCAGATGCCACTATGATGACCCCCAATAATGGATGGTTGACAGGTCTCTAGTATGCTCATTATCTTCATTTAGGACATACCTCCAAATTATTTTGTTGGCACAGACTTTGAATAAATATGGCTCATCCCAAAGAACCTCTTTACACCATGAAGAAACTTTCTTTACTATTAGAAGGACAAATCTATAGGCATCACATCACTCACTAAGAAATTAGCATAATCCACAAACCATGGAATTAAATCAAAAGATGTAGATAATACTTGATTATCAGGCATTATCAATGACAACCTTATATTTCAATTTCAACGTAGCCTCCTCTTCAAGTCTTGATAAGTGGTTAGCCACTTTGTTTTTTATTCCTTTCTGTCCTTGACCCCAAAATTGAATTCTTGCAATAGAAGTATCCATGAAATTAATCTAGGCTTTGCATATGTCCTCATCAAAAGGTACCTATGAGCTATGTGGTCAGTATTCACAATCAGCTTAGTTCTAAGAAAATAAGCCTTAAACTTCTCAAAGGCAAATACCATAACAAGTAGCTCTCACTCTGTCAGAGTATAATTTTTTTAAGCCACATTTAGTACTTCGCTAGAATAATAGATGGGATGAAGAATCTTCTCATACCTTTGGCCTAGGACTTTTCCTAGTTCCACTCCATTAGCATCACACATAACCTCAAATGACATAGATAATTAGGAGCAACAATAATAGGGGTTGAGATCAACTTCTCCGTAAAACACTTGAATGCTTTTAGGCATGCATAATAAAAAATAACCTTTACCTCTTTATGAAGCAGTTTTTACAAAGTATGTGCAATTTCGAAGAATCCTTGATGAACCTATGATAAAATCCAGAATACCTCAAAGATCTCCGAATATCCTTCCCAAAAATCAGCTAAGGCAATTTTCAGTTGCCTCAATCACCTTTATAGAGATCTTGTGGAGAAGCACTATACCGTCTCTCAACATAACATGACATTTTTTCCAATTTCTCACCAAGTTGGTCTTTTCACATCTTTGCAACACTTCACCCAATTGATCCAAACATGCCACAAATAAATCTCTCAATGCCAAGAAATCATCCATAAAAATCTCAATAATGTCCTCCATCATATCACAGAATATTAACATTATAAATTATATAAAAATAGTCAATGCATTACACAATCCGAAAGACATTCACTTGAATACAACCATCCCATATGATAAGTGAAAGTGGTCTTCTCTTAGTCTTTAGGAGCAATTGAAATTTGATTGTGTCCTAAATAACCATTAAGTAAATAATACCATCCTCTACTAGCAAGATGGTCTAACATCTAATTCAAAAAAGGTATCAAAATGTGATAAATCTAAGTTCACTCATGTATCTTTCTATAATGGATGCACAATCATTAGTCTATGACTGTCCTCATTAGAATAATATCATTCTTAGAATTATGAACCATGTGATTCCACCTTTCTTCAGCATGCACTGGACTTGGTTACCTACTTATTGCTAGAGATAGGGTAAATCACACATTCATCTAACCTTTTAACAATTTTCTTCTTCACTACCACTTGGATAGGTGTATTTAGCCTATGCTAATGGTCAATGCTTGGAATACAATCAGCCTCAAGCTGGATTTCATTAGTGTAAATACCCAATGGACTAATAATAATTGTAATAGATCAACCAATCATCTTTTTAAACTTTCTCAATATAGACATATGAGCTTTTACTTACATTTAGCCAAATTTATTGCTATATTAACCGACAAAGTATTGTTAGTTCCCACAAAAGCATATCAAAGGTGAGATCAAAGAGCCTTAAGCTCCAAAACGGTAGGCTCCTTAATAGAAGATTATACCAGTGGATTTGCATGGCTTTTCAAATTGAGATTTAACTTCTTTGGTGCATAAGTATATTGCCCTATATTGACAAATGCACAAACCATCTCATTATACTCCTCAATAGCACCCCATCAAAATTTATGATGATTAACATAAATTTCCTCAATAGGAATCTCAAGCATGACCTCAACAACCATATCAATAATGGAGATGACTCCAATGTCATTTGGTTGCTTTATTGATCTACACACATTGAATATTACTTTTTATCATTTAATCAGAATTTTAATTATCCACTCTTTGTATTAATAAGTGCCCATTTAGTAGCTAATAATGGTCACCTAAAGATTGTAGATACCTCCAAATCAACCTTGCAATCCAATATGACAAAATCAATTAAAAAAAGTAAAGGTATCAACTTTCACCAGAAAACATAATATTCCCACCAAACATTAGTTGGTTTGGCAAATCCCATACCCAAATTTTTGAACACAACAAGCAACATAAGATTAATGCTTGAACCTAGACCACACAGTGTCTTTGCTAAATTAAACACCCAATAGTGTATGGAATAGTAAAAGCCCCATGATTCTTCTTTTTTTTTTCACTAGAGAATGATATCTATTGCTCTACAATGATGCAAATTATCAATGGACATACAACTAACAATCTTTTTTTTGTCATAAGATCTTTCATAAACTTTGCATAAATCAGGCATCTACTCAAGTACTTCAATTAAGGGGATATTCATAGACACCTATTTCAGGATGGATATGAATTTGTGGAATTTGTCATTTTTCAGTTTCTTCTTCAAGCACTTTGGGAAGGTAGGTGGAGTACTTGGAATAGGATTTAATATCTTTTTGGACTTCTTTTTCCTTCCCCTTTTTAACACTAGACTTCTTTGTATTACTTAGAGGCTCTCTAACTTACTCTTCTTTATAATCAACCAATATTTGCTCATCTTCATCATTCACATTCATTTGCTCAAGACCATCTTTGATGATAACTATATCATGATAAACAACAATAATCAGCCCGGGCTACTCATTTAGCTGCTTTCCACTTTTAGTGGTGACTGCCATATAGTGACTTTTATATGGCACTATGTCACTTGATAATGCACCATTTTCCTTAGATTCAACAGAATAGAAATCTACCCCATTTTTTGCTCAAGCTACTTGATAGGAATGGAGTGAGTGTCAATGACTTAGGAAACTTTAGATAATTCATAACATTGCTCTTTGATCCTAGAATTAGTGGACACTATCTGTTTGAGCTCCTCAATAACCATTTCTTCTAATTATGAACCACCCGACTCACCTTGGTCATGACCCTTTGGAGGAACATAAAGGACACTATGATCCTTTTTATAACAATTCTTATTTCTTTAATTTTCTATATCTTGACCATGACATTTTCTCTATACGCAGATCAATCATATTTATAATCCTTATAGTAGGTTCAATATTGATCTCCTTGACCTTGTCACTAAGATTCTTGGTTATACCCTCCGAAGTTGGTCCAGAAATCCCTTTTTCACATAGTTTTCTTTTTTTGAAAGAATTAGATACACTATCATCAGGCCTTACAACTTAACCTTAGGATCCAACTGCATTAACCATTTAGGAGATGGCCCCTAACAAGTGCTATGTAAGTAAATTTATCGGAGTTTTCCTATAAGCCATATCCTAATCATGTTCCTCTTTTTTCCAACATTGCTCAGTTGATATACTCAACAAATAAGAACACTTAGACACCTCTAAATACCTAATAGTCCATGCTCGATTGTTCTTTGTAACTCGATCCAACAACATAATTGCCTATGCATAAGTATGTGTCATTAAAGATCCTCCAACCATATTTTAGCTATAGGATTTGTTGTAGAGTTTAATCACCTATAGAATATCTCTACAATATTATCATCAACAAGTTTATGGTTAGGGCACTAATTCAATTTCTTATTGAACTTTAACCAAGCTTCATGTAAAAATTCTTCAAGTAGTTGCCTGAAATTACTAATCTTATCTTCTAAATTTAGCATTGATCTAGAAAAGCAGCCTTCAATTTCCTCTAGTTAGTAATGGAGCTCTCCAAATGTTTACTCAACCATAACATTTATTTCCTAGATAGTGAGAGGGAAACCAATAGGGAGAGGGGAACCAATCACAACCTAATAATATTTTGACTCACACCTAGAACATAGTATGACTTTTAGATTCCTATGAACGTAATCAATTGGATATTTAGATCATCTCTTAGAATACTTCTAAACATGCCTTTCAAATTCAACAACTGGATCATAGCACTTTTGATGTCAAACTTAACCCAGGGGACAAAGTAGGAGGAACAATGACACCCATAATATCTACTTCATCAAAATCATCATCCAGACCATCAAAAAAAATGTTTGGTCTATAATTATGACCCTTGAGCATGGTTTTATCTTGAGAATTTACAAAATCTTAAATAATTACTATATTTCCTTGATTATCGTGTGTTACATCCACAACAACATACCTATCTCTCTACTGGAGCTTGACAAGATACCTCTTGCTCTATAAGTTCTTGAGCATTCATCTTTCTAACACCTAGTTTGAGTTCGTGATCAATGCAAAGCAAGGGATTCCTTGACTTTGGGTATTTGTGACAAACTAAAATTTACCCTAAAATAAATAAAAAATAAAAAAATAAATTAAAAAATAAGATCTAATAGTCAAATAAGCAAACTTGAACTATTCTCAAACCATATTTCCTAGCAACGACGTCATAATTTCATGTCACCTAAATTACACCTTTCAATGAAGTATAAAGAGGTCTTTGAATCAAATATAATACCCAACTAGGTTGGTGTTTATTCCACAGGTAATATGATTAGAAGTTAGTTCGATACTGTTATTTAAGATATTAATCTATTATTTTTAAAGTGGGGTTTATGGTAATAAGTGACTATTGTAAAATTTAAATAACCAAGTTACAGAGTATCAATTATGTTGTTTGTAATCAATAATGATGATTAATTAGGATTTCATTCCCCATGATTTCATAAGTCAGTAAGCGTAGCACACTAGTGAACTATCCCATTGCTTTGCATACAAAACAGGTAAGTTAGGTTCATGTAAATGCTTGGTTTCCTCTATTATATGAATATTACGTATGCACCAAATAAGTATATGATTATTTACGTATTAACCCTTACCCTTGATCTTGGATTAGCTATCATTGGACAAGGCTTAAGCTATTAGATGAGGTTTGATAGCCTTAAATCTTGGTTCTTAATCCCTTTTCCCATTCTTAACCCCTATGCTCAAGTAAGAATTAAGAAGTGTTCTAATGTTAGCAACTCTTAAAAAGCAATCTCTATGAAGGGAAGAGTAATACCTGCAAGAACATTGTTCATGAATTACTAAGTACTTTAACCTACTATGTTAATTTATCATGATTCTCATAACCCTAGTTAAAGATTAAGCTACTCATGCTTGTAGAATTATAATTATAATTTATAGAAGAAATCATAAATATGAACTTATGAATTGAGTAGAAGAAATCCACGAACATTAATTATCAAATTAAGATCAATAATCAAGAATCAAAATCTGTAATTTCTCCAAAAACCAAAGAACAATGTATATCTAAACAATGATTATGTTCCTTAGGCTATATAGTGCGTAAACTATAAAAGAAACACTAGAAATGTATTTACAAACAAAAACAAAACATATCCTAACCACAATATTATTTCAGTCTTGAAAATACATACAACTTGTAAATAGACATGGCTCATAGGTAAAAGGCATAGTTTATGCTTAAACTATCTCCTCTCTATTTCACAATCAAGGTACAACTCGCAGTTCCAACATACCAGACATACTTTGACTCATGCTAACCACGTTTAACTTTGTAATACCTCGTATTTCCCTAGCCTAGATTAACCCTCAATACATGGGTTATCCTAAATAAATTTTTTATAAATACTCAGTAATTTATAGATTTGAGCCAACCATTGCGTAGGAAATTCAATTAGCATTCCAATGATATAAATTTGCCAAAATCTGACAATTGGGTAATAAGTCATGGTGATTTTAAGTTTCAATCGTTAAACATCGTCATTCAAGTTAGCAGCACATTGTGGAGTCTGTCAAAATAGCAATTGTCAATTTCCAGTGTTGCTCTGTGATATTGGTGCGCCGCGCCATAGACTCAGTTCATAATTGTCAATTTCCAATGTATCGATGCGATTCCACCGCGTCGCGATGCACTTTCAGTTCATAACCAAAGTGGCAATGCGATACCACCGCATCACGCCACCATGTAATTTCCCAATTGTCATTTCCAGTATTATTGGCAGATTCAGCCAGGAGTAGAAGATTTAGTAGTGAGTCCTCATCTATCGAGGATATGCTTTTATTTTAGTACTCCATCTTAACAGTATTTTAGTTGATAGAGTTAGTTAGGGATTGTTCCATCAACTCTACTTTCAGATAGATTCAGTTAGAGACTTTTCAGACTAAATTTTCAGACAGTATTCAGTCTTACAGTTGTTATATTTTATCAGTATTTTAGATGTTTTAAACCTTATAGCATTTTAGCCTATTATTTTGTATTTATTTCAGTATTATTGTTCAGTGCTCATAGTCGATATCGTTCATGGGTTAGCTTATGGTCCTTCAGGGTCGCAAGTACCGTGTGACGACTAGGGGGTAGTCTCGGGTCGTAACGAACTTAGTTTCAGAGCCTAAGGTATAATATAGTCCTGCGGAGTCTGAAAAGCCGCATCGCATAGATTCTTATGCATGGGTGTGTAGCACGTCACACTTATGGATAGGAGGCTATGAGATAGGAAAAATTTCCTTTCTTTCAGTATTCATGTCAAGCGAGTGAGCATGAGCTTAAGTTAATCTCTCAGTCTAATCCGTTTCTTTCTTTTGTTTACAGAACATGCCTCCCAAAAGGACTAACGAAAGAAGAACCAGAAACCAATCAGCCCCTCAGCCCGTTCAGGCAGATCCCTTGGACGAATATGTCTCTCATGCAGAATTTAGAGCTGCATTCACTACTCTAGCCAATTCAGTAGTAGATCAGAAAGAACGGCCAGCTATTGTTCCGACCAAGCCAGTGACCAATACTGCTGCAACCAGAATTTGGGACTTCACCCAGATGAATCCTCTTTCCTTAATAGGATCTAAGTTAGAAGAGGATCCACAGGAGTTCCCTGATCAGGTTTAGAAAGTCATGAATATCATGAGAGTGACTTAGCCCATATGTGGTTTAAGCAATGAAATATAGACAGGGGTATAGATACAGAACCCATAGAGTGGGAAAAGTTTGCTAATGCCTTTCTAGACAAATTCTTTCCGTTAGAGCTGAGAGAAGCCAAAGTGTTAGAGTTCATCAATCTCAGACAAGTTAGTATGAGCATAAAAAAGTATTCCCTCAAATTTACTCAGTTAGCCAGGTATGCTCCCCATGTAGTGGCAGACAATAGGTCCAGAATGAGCAAGTTTATATTTGGGGTGTCAGGTACAATGGTTAAGGAGTATAGAACAACGATGTTGATTAAAGAGATGGACATATCTAGGCTTATGGTCCATGCTCAATAGATTGAAGAGCAGAAGCTTAAGAAGAAGGAGAGAGAAAGAATAAGAGGGCTAGAACATGTAGCTTTAATTTCAGTTAGCCTAAGTTAGAAGGCAGTAACCATTCCCAGTTTCATCCAAAGTCTTTAGTCTCAGCTCCTTCCTCAGCTAGTGTACCAATGACCCAGGATAGCATAAACAATAGTTGTACTAATTCGTTTTACAGAGAGTGTGGTAAGAATCATAAGGGTGTCTGCAGAGCTAGCAGTGATGTTTGTTTCAGGTGTGGCAAGCTGGGCTATAGAGTCAGAGATTGTCCTCAGTTAGCTTCTCAGGATCAGTAGAGTCGTCCTTCAGCTCAGTCAGGTCACTTGAATTAACAAGGTGCCACTTCCAGTACCACCAGAGGGAAACGCCTAAATAGATTTTACGTACTTCAGTCTAGACAAGATCAGGAAAGTTCTCCTGATGCAGTTACTGGTATGTAATAGATCTCCCATTTACATATTTATTCCTCAGTTTCAAATTCCAGATATTCAGTCACGGTTTAGTTCGTAGGTGCCCCGTGCATCGTCTCATGTTTTTCCTTAGTATCTCAACTAAGTCAGCATTCTCGAGGGACATAGTGGCCCAAGGGGGAGATGCACTATAATCCTCGAGCTATCATGATCCAAATCTTCCATTTTCTTTTGAAGTAATGGGTCCTTAGAGTTGACGCTCAAGTCCCAATCTCAGCCGTATGACCATTCCCCTGTCATGATTTACATCCAAAGAATCAGTTTAGTTCATGTATCATGATTCAGACTTAGTCATGTCCTCATGTTCCTATTTATTAATATTCAGTCACGTATTCATTAATCAGTTCAGACATGTACTCATATCAGGCATGCATGTTCAGAATGTAAGTTTAGTCTATTAGAACAGTCACGTAATCATTCTTCAGTTGTGTACATCTAGTTCAGTACATAAAATTAGTCTGTCCGTACTCTCTCAGCTTAACTATCCACATTCAAGGACGAATATTCCCAATGGGGAGATATTGTAATACCCTGTATTTTCCTAGCCTAGATTAACCTTCAGTACATGAGTTATCCTAAATAAAATTTTTAGAAATACTTATTAATTTTTATATTTGAGTCTGTCATTGCGTAGGAAATTCAATTAGCTTTCTAACGAGATAAAATTTGCCTAAATCCGACAACTGGTAAAAAGTTATGGCAATTTTAAATTTCAGTCGTTAAATATCGTCATTCAGGTCAGTAGCGCATCGCAGAGTGTGTCAAAATAACAATTGTCAGTTTCCTGTGTTGCTCTGCGATATTGGCGCATTGCGCCATAGACCCAGTTCACAATTGTCAATTTCTAGTATACCAACGCGATTCCACCGCATCGCAGTGCACTTCTAGTTCGCAACCAAAGTGGCAACACGATACCACGGTGTCTCACCATCATGAAATGTCCCAGTTGTTATTTTCCAGTAGCCTAGCGAGATAGTGGCGCATTGCGCCAGGGGTCCAAATTGGGAATATTTAACAAAAAAATTAAGTTGCGCCCAAGGTTAAAAAAGTATTTTCCCATGATTTTATTTCGTTCAGATATGGGATTTAAGCCCTAAGAATGTGTAAAATCCTTCATTATTCACTTTTCTTCAAAATCAAAAGGTAGTTCTTTCTCAAGAAAACAAACCCTAGCTCTCAAGAATCAAGGTCAATCCCAAGAATTTCTCCAAGAACTCATCAAATTAAGGTATGTTAGATGTTCATTCATGGATCTTTACCTTCTATGGAGCCTAAGAATCCTTTTTCAATATACAAGATTTATGATTTCCATATTTGAATTAGATTGAATTCATGTTCATGATGTTGTTTGAGTTTTAATCCATGATTTAGATTACGAGTTCCAAGAATTGATTCTAGTATGTGTTGAATTACATGGTATTCATGATAAATCCTTCAATTTGAAAGCTGATTGTTGTAACCATGTTAACCCTAAGTGTTTAGGATTTAATGAACCAAGTATGCTTCTTATGTGTTTGATAAATGGTCTATGAGAATGAAATATTGTCATTATAGCATGCAAACATGTATTCCCCATTCATGTACAAGTTAATGTATTACAAGTGTTTGATGGAATGTCTCTATGAATGAATTATGACCAAGTGAACTTATTCAAGATTATGTTTTTCTTTACTTTTCATGCTATCAAGTCCTAGGGGTATTTAATACCCAACAATTTAGTTGTTTACCAAGAGCCAGTGTCAGTTACAGAATATTATCAGTCATGTCATGATCAATAGTACTCTCAGCTTATTACAGAACTCAGTAGAATTTAGTTAGTTACAGAACTGATGAAAACTCAGTAATCTCAGTGATCTCAGTCCAGTATAATAGTTCAGTGTCTTTCAGTTGGGAGTAGGATTCAGCACCGAGTGAACCCAAGGATGGAGGCTCACCTACCAGTAGAGTGTGTGATCCTTAGAAGCAATCCGTGCGTTCCAGAACTATGTAGCCAGCATAGGGTGAGACCACACCTGCCAGTTGAGGATTGATTAGGTGATCTACCTGCCAGTAAAAGGTACCACTATTCTCATTTAGGGAAGCTACCAGTAGAGGGTTACTCTTCAGCTTGTCTTTATCCATGGCACGGTACTGACACCCTTTCAATTTGGGTTATAAATTGGACCCCAGATCAGTTATCTTATCTTATTTGGGGCATGTCAGTTAGATAATTACCTCCCATAGTTTCAGTTTCGGTCTCAATCTTCAGAATAGAACTCAGTTTAGTTCTACAAAATTAGGACTGTCAGATACAGTTACTTAGTTAACAGTAATTCAGATTATCAGTATATTTAGTTATCAGTTATCAGATTCAGTTCCAGTATACTCAGTCACAGTACGCATAGTCTGTTCAGTAGTTATAGATCCTTCATGTATGCTAATCCAGCGGTTTCATATCATTCAGTTAGTTATTGATCATGCATATGAAGCCATGCATTTAGCCTTACTTTATTTAGCATACCAGTACATTTCCACATACTGACTGTATACCTTTTTCTTGTGTTATGATGTTTCATATCATAGGTTCAGACGCTTAGGTTCCTAACTGCTCTTAGCCAGATTCAGCCAGCAGTAGAAGATTTAGCAGTGAGTCCCCATCTATCGAGGATATGATTTTATATTAGTACTTCAGCTTAGAAGTATTTTAGTAGATGAAGTTAGTTAGGGATTGTCCCATCAACTCTACTTTCAGACCTATTCAGTTAGAGACTTTTCAGACAGTATTCAATCTTACAGTTGTTATATTTCATCAATATTTTAGATGTTTTGAACCTTATGGCATTTCAGCCCATTATTCTGCATTTATTTCAGTATTATTGTTCAGTGCTCATAGTCGATATCATTCATAGGTTGGCTTGTGGTCCTTCAGGGTCGCAAGCACCGTGTGATGACTAAGGGGTAGTCTCGGGTCGTAACAAACTTAGTATCAGAGCCTAAGGTATAATAGAGTCCTAGGGATTCTAAAAAGCTACATCGCATAGATTTTTGTGCATAGGTGTGTAGCGCATCACACTTTTGTACAGGAGGCTATGAGATAGGAAAATTTTCCCTTCTTTCAGTATTCATGTCTTGGAGTAAGCATGAGCTTAAGTTAATCTCTCAGTCTAATCCGCTTCTTCCTTTTATTTACAGAACATGCCTCCCAAAAGGACTAACGAAAGAAGAACCAAAAACCAGTCAGCCCCTTATCCGGTTCAGGTAGATCCTCTAGAAGAACATGTCTCTTACGCAGAATTTAGAGTTGCATTCACTACTTTAGCCAATTTAGTAGTAGCTCAAAATGAATGGCCAGCTGTTGTTTCGGCCAACCCAGTGGCCAATACTGCTGCAACCAGAATTTAAGACTTCACCCAGATGAATTCTCCTTCCTTAACGGGATCTAAGTTAGAAGAGGATCCAAAGGAGTTCCTCGATCAGGTTTAGAAAATCACGAATATCATAAGAGTGACTTCCAGTGAGAGTGTTGAGTTAGCCACCTATCAACTACAAGATATAGCCCATACATGGTTTAAGCAATAAAATGTAGACAGGGGTATAAATGCAGAACCCATAGAGTAGGAAGAGTTTGTTACTGCCTTCCTAGACAGATTTTTTCCCTTAGAGCTGAGAAAAGCCAAAGTGTTAGAGTTCATCAATCTCAGACAAGTTAGTATGAGCATAAAAGAGTATTCCCTCAATTTTACTCAGTTAGCCAGGTATGCTCCCCATGTAGTGGCAGACAATAGGTCCAGAATAAGCAAGTTCGTATTTGGGGTGTCAGGTAGTATGGTTAAGGAGTACAGAACAGCGATGTTGATTAAAGAGATGGACATATCTAGGTTTATAGTCCATGCTCAATAGATTGAGGAGTAGAAGATTAAAAAGAAAGAGAGAGAATAAGAGGGCTAGAACATATAACTTTAATTTTAGTCAGCATAAGTCAAAAGGCGGTAACCGTTTCGAGTTTTATCCAAAGTCTTCAGTCTCAGCTTCATCCTCAGCCAGTGTACCAATGACCCAAGATAGCATAAACAATAGTTGCTAATTCATTATGCAAAGAGTGTGGTAAGAATCGTAAGGGTGTGTGCAGAGCTGGTAGTGATATTTGTTTTGGGTTTGGCAAGCTAGGCCATAGAGTCAGAGATTGTCCTCAGTCAGGTTCTCAAGGTCAGTATAGTTATCCTTCAGCTCAGTCAGGTCGCCCGAATCAACAAGGTGCCACTTCCAGTGTCACCAGAGTGCAACGCCTAAATAGATTTTATGTACTTCAGTTCAGACAAGATCAGGAAAGTTCTCCTGATGTGGTAACTGGTATGTTACAGATCTCCCATTTACATATTTATGCCTCAGTTTCAGATCCTAGATATTCAGTCACGATTTTATTCGTAGGTGCCCCGTGCATCGTCTCATGTTTTTCCTTAGAATATCAGCCAAGTCAGCATTCTCGAGCGACATAGTGTCCCAAGGGGGAGATGCACTATAATCCTCGAGCTATTGTGATCCAAATCTTCCATTTTCTTTTCACGTAGCAAATCCAGTTGAAGTAATGGTTCCTTAGAGTGGACCCTTAAGTCCTAATCTTAGCCGTATGACCATTCCCCTGTCATGACATGTATCCAAGGAATTTGTTTAGTTCATATATCATGATTCAACTTAGTCATGTCCTCATATTCCAATTTTTGAATATTCAGTCACGTATTCACTAATCCGTTCAGACATGTACTCATATCAGACATTCATGTTCAGAATGTAAGTTCAGTCTATCAGACCAGTCACATAATCATACTTCAGTTGTGCATATCTAGTTCAGTACGTAGACTCAGTCTGTCCGTACTCTCTCAGCTTAACTATCCACATTCGAGGATGAATATTCCTAAGGGGGAGATATTGTAATACCCCGTATTTCTCTAGCCTAGATTAACCCTCAGTACATGAGTTATCCTAAATAAAATTTTTAGAAATACTCAGTAATTTTCATATTTGAGTCTGTCATTGCGTAGGAAATTCAATTAGCTTTTCAACGATATAAAATTCACCTAAATCCGATAACCGGGTAGGAAGTTATGGAGATTTTAAGTTTCAGTCATTAAATATCGTCATTTAGGTCAGTCGCGCATCGTAGAGTGTGTCAAAATAACAATTGTCAATTTTCAGTCTTGCTCTGCGATATTGGCGCATTGCGCCATAGACCCAGTTCACAATTGTCAATTTCTAGTGTACCAACGCAATCCACCGCGTTACGGTGCACTTCCAGTTCGCAACTAAAGTGGCAATGTGATACCACCATGGCTCACCACCATGTAATTTCCCAGTTGTCATGTTCCAGTGGCCTAGCGCGATAGTGGCGTATCGCGCCAGGGGTCCAAATCGGGAAAATTTAACAAAAAATTTAAGTTGCTCTCAAGGTTAAAAAAGTTTTTCCCATGATTTTATTTCGCCCAAATATGGGATTTAAGCCCTAAGAATGTGTAAAACCCTTCATTATTCACTTTTCTTCAAAATTAAAAGGTAGTTCTCTCTCAAGAAAACAAACCATATCTCTCAAGAATCAAGGTCAATCCCAAGAATTTCTTCAAGAACTCATCAATAAGGTATGTTAGATGTTCATTCATGGATCCTTACCTTCCATGGAGTCCAAGAATCATTTTTCAATATATAAGATTTATGATTTTCATATTTGAATTAGATTGAATTCATATTCATGATGTTGTTTGAGTTTTAATCCATGATTTAGATTACGAGTTCCAAGAATTGATTCTAGTATGTGTTGAATTACATAGTATTCAAGATAAACCCTTCAATTTGAAAGTTGATTATTGTAACCATGTTAACCCTAAGTCTTTAGGATTTAATGAACCAAGTATGCTTCTTATGTGTTTGATAAATGGTCTATGAGAATAAAATATTGTCAGTATAGCATGCTAACATGTATTCCCCATTAATGTACAAGTTAATGCATTACAAGTGTTTGATGGAATGTCTCTATGAATGAATTATGACCAAGTGAACATTGTTAAGTTATTCAAGATTATGTTTTTCTTTACTTTTCATGCTATCGAGTGCTGGGGGTATTTAATACCCAACAATTTAGCTGTTTACCTAGAGCCAGTGTCAGTTACAGAATATTATTCGTCATGTCATGATCAATAGTACTCTTAGTTTGTTACGGAACTCGGTAGGATTCAATCAGTTACAGAACTAAGAAAAACTCAGTAATCTGAGTGAATTCAATCCAGTATAATAGTTCAGTGTCTTTCAGTTGGGAGTAGGATTCAGCACCGAGTGAACCCAAGGATGGGGTATCACCTGCCAGCAGAGGGTGTGATCCTTAGAAGCAATCCTTGCGTTCCAAAACTATGTAGCCAGCGTAGGGTGAGACATCACCCCTGCCAGTTGAGGGTTGATGAGGTGCTCTACCTACCAGTAAAGGGTACTACCATTCTCATTTAGGGAACCTACCAATAGAGGGTTACTCTTCAGCTTGTCTTTACCCGTGGCACGGTACTGACACCCTTCTAATTGGGGTTATAAATTGGACCCCAGATCACTTATCTTATCTTATTTGGGGCATATCAGTTAGATAATTACCTCCCATAGTTTCAGTTTCAATCTCAGTCTTCAGAATAGAACTCAGATCAGTTCTACAAAATCAGGACTGTTAGATACAGTCACTCAGTTAACAGTAATTCAGATTATCAGTGATCCTAGATTATCAGTATATTCAGTTATCAGTTATTAGATTTAGTTCCAGTATACTCATTCACAGTATTTACAGTATGTTCAGTAGTTACGGATCCTCCATGTATGCTAATCCAGCTCTTGTATATCATTCAGTTAGTTATTGATCATGCATATAAATCCATTCATTCAGCCTTACCTCATTTAACATACCAGTACATTCCCATGTACTGGCCGCTTACCTATTTTGTGCGCTATGATGTTTCATATCATAGGTTTGGATGCTCAGGTTCCTGACCGCGCTTAGCCAGATTCAACCAGCAGTAGCAGATTTAGCAGTGAGTCCTCATATATTGAGGATATGCTTTTATTTCAGTACTTCAGCTTAGCAGTATTTTAGTAGATGGATTTAGGTTTGGATTGTTCCATCAACTCTACTTTCAGACAGATTCAGTTAGAGATTTTTTAGACTAGATTTTCAGACAGTATTCAATTTTACAATTGTTATATTTCATCAATATTTTAAATGTTTTGAACCTTATGGTATTTCAGCCCATTATTTCACATTTATTTTAGTATTATTGTTCAATTCTCACAGCAAATATCATTCATGGGTTAGCTTCTAGTCCTTCAGAGTCACAAGCACCGTGTGAAGACTAAGGGGTAGTGTTGGATCGTTACAACTTACACTTTTTTAACATTTTCCTCTGACGACTCTTTTAATGGATCATGGTGGATCGTACATTCACTTTATGACTAGTGGGCTAGATCTATATTCATTGTCTTTAGATTGTATTTTTCTATTCTTTCTCCTCATGAGTCTCAAAATGGGTTCATAGGTTTATCATACGAGTCATGGGTTGCTCTTGTATTATTGGAATGAATTCAACATATGTTCAAGTCTTCACTCTACAACAATGACTTGTACAACCATGTCATGAGTCATTAGAAGAATTGTAGAAAGGACTTTAAAATTGTTCAATCTCTAATCTTTAATACGGGTCTTGGTACAACTCATATAATGACTTCATGTGTCGTCCCTTGACATCGGACCAACACTTACTGTTTTTTAGCTCTTTCTTCAACCTTTGCTTTGGGAATATATTTCCCTGCACACATATATATTATATCTACCAAACCAGACTCAAGAACACACATAATTTCCATGTTTTAAGAATCAAAAGTTCCATATATCATAGTATATCAACTATCAATTGTCATCACCATTCGTTGCTATTTTATCATTAGCTAACAACATTCCAAGTTCCTTTTCATAACCACCATCATTGTATAATTTCTAATCATCACCACCTAACTGTTTCTACGACCAATCATCATATAATTTTTTAAAAAAATTTGTATAGTATCAGATTAATTTAGCACTTTACTTTAATAAATATAATATTATTTATTATTTTTTAAAAGAATTAAGTTGATGCCTTCAGATATTGAACTAACAAACAAACTTAATTATTTAGTATTCATAATATAATATAACAACTTAATATCGGGATATGTATTTAGGTTCAAAATTCTTAGTCTTAGTAAAATAAATGAGATTTAGTATTTTTTTAAGTGGGACCAAATATGTTTGTGCTACGAGAAGTATATCAGGAATATTGCAGAGTAGATCATTAATTCCTGTAGTACTCCACTCCATTTACTTTTACCTGTTCAATTTTAATAAATTAAGAGATAATAATTTTTTAACCTCTTTTACCCTTATGATTATGTACTATTCATTTTCACACATTTAGATGATTTATAATAACTAGGGGTGATTTTATGAAATAACCATTCTATTAATTATTTCTTAAAGAGTGTGCCAAATCAAATATGGACAAGTAAATATCGAAAAATAGAGTATATTTGAAGTTAAAACTTAGTGTCCCTAATTGTATTAATAGAATATGGTCAAAAAGGACACATGGACTATCAATTTGTTTGCAAATTTCATGCATCAACTATCTTACCTGAACTACCATCACCTATGTATTAAAAATTACTCAAATATTACTAGGTCAAATAAATGAAAAAATTGTCCTTAAGTGCCTGAGGGCTTAATTTGTCCATAAAATTTCATCCACATGACTTCTACAATGACTATAATGAGTTGACTAGTTTTGTTTTTGTAATGACCTGAATCGTATAATTTTTTATGTCATTTGACCATTTTACCTTTTCCATAGCTGTTAAATATTGATTTTAGAGTGTGGGGATGGTAGGCATGATTCCCAATGCCTTCAAAAGGGTATTGATAGAGTTAGAAATTTTTAAAGGCTTTAAAAATCCTATAGTTGATTTCGGTCAACATTTAATGTTCTGGGTGTTAGATGGTATTTTGGACAACTTTATTAGATCTGGAATATCGAACTTGGGTTAGTGACAGGTTAATTTGGGTTCATTATCTTTATTTTGCATTTTGACTCTTTATCTAAAAACTAGTGAAATTTTTCTAAAAGGAGTTCCAGGGGCTAATTTGTTGAGAACAATCCTGTTTCAAAAATTTGACATTGTTGTTAAGGTCAAAAGGTAAAAAATAGCCTAGTAGCATATATGATTTATTCCTATAGGGTCATAAATAAATCTTGAAGGTCCATTCAGAGATCAGATGTGGGGTGAGTTTGATCACTTGGAGTAGTGCTCCATGTCTATTATCGAGTATAAGGCAAGGTTCCATGCCCTATATAGATATTTAGCCACCAAATTCTCCATCAAGTCAGAGAGGATTTGGTAGTTTATGAAAGGGTTAGAGGGTCCTTATCCATTGGCTACATTTTAGATTTTTGTTTTAAGGGATTTTTGCATAGTATTATAAAGTATGCAAATTTGATCAAGTCTATTACCCATACTTCTTAGGAAGGCACTAAAAAGATGCACCTCCAGGGTGAGTTTAGTGGACACATTACTCAAGGTAGATATTACTAGAATAAAGGTTCTCATGGTTATCATGGTGCATAAGTTCATGATAATTTATAGAGATTATATGGCAGACCTTTAAGGTTCTGCGACATTAGGTATCCAGGCATCAAGTCATGCTAATAGAGGTTCCAGCTTCAATTCTTCAAGCTAGAGTGGTCATTTTAGTTTATCCGTGCCTTCTCAAATTGAGTCAAGCCATAGAGAATGCTATGTATGTGATGAGGTTGGCCATTTGTACAAGGATTGTCCTCGACATGTAGATGGACCTACTCAGTAGGGATCTTAACTTAAGCTTTGCACTACTCTTATATCTATAGTGAGAGGCACTTCACAAAGTGGTACGGTTGGTGCTAGAGGTACTAGAGGTAGAAGAGTTTGTAGTGGTGGTCACAGGGTTGCTCTATCTGAGAGAGTACATGGATAGAGTATGCTATACCTAGAGAACCGAGGTATAAGCCTCTGATGCAGTCATTATAGGTATTATCCTAGTTTACTATAGATTTGCTTTGATGTTATTGTACTCTGGGTCTATATTCTCCTATGTGTCTACATATTTTATTTTTAGATTTGTTACTTCCTGTGATCCCTTTGCTATGCCTATTCATGTATCCACCCCTATAGGAGATACTTTAATTGTGGATCAGATGTACTAATTTTGTATAGTTAACTTTGTGAGGTATGTGACTTGGGTAGATATGATTATCCTATATATGGTTGACTTTGATGTTATGTTAGGTATGAATTGGTTAGTTCCGTATTATTCTATTTTGGACAGTTAGCCAAGATCATGACCTTAGCTATGCTAGGAGTGCCAAGGATAGATTAGAAGGCTAATCTTATTTGGATTTAAAGGGATTTATATCCTACATGCTCTCCATATAGTAGAAAGAGGGTGTTTGTCTTATTTGTCTTATGTTCATGATATTAGTTTTGTTTCACCGCCTCCTATGAATTTTATTTGGGTTTTTTGTGAGTTCATAAATGTGTTTCCTATGGATTTGCTTGGTATGCATCCTAATCATTATATTAATTTTTCTATTGATGTGGAATTGGGAGTCAAGACTATTTACATTACTCCCTATAGGATGGCCCCAGTTGAGTCGAATGAATTGATGGAACAGCTGTAAGATTTGTCAAGTAAGGGTTCACGAGACCTAGTGTATCTATTTGGGGTGGTCCTATCTTGTTTGTGAAGGAGAAAAGTATATCTCTATGCTTGTGTATTGACTATCGATAGTTGAACAAGGTAATAGTAAAGAACTAGTATCCCCTTTCTTGCATTGGTGATTTGTTTTACCAATTTCATGGTGATTTCGTGTTTTCTAATATTGATTTGAGATTCATCTCTCAAAATTGAAAAATTAGATCTTCAAATATTCCAAAAATGGATTTTTGGACTCGATACAATCATTATGAGTTTCTATTCATGTCGTTTGGATTAACCAATTCTCCAGTAGAGTTCATAGAGTCGATGAATTGGGTATTTTGATCGTATCTTAACTCCTTTGTGATTGCATTAATAGATGACATCTTGGTTTATTCTAAGAATGAGGCTGATCATATGATATACTTAAGGATTGTTCTTTAAATATTATGTTATGAGAAGTTGTATGGCAAGTTCTCCAAGTGTGAGTTTTGGTTGGATTCTATTGCTTTCTTAGTTTATGTGGTGACCAAGAATAGTATTATGGTTGATTAGACCAAGATAGCTACAATTTATTATTGGTCTAGGCAAACTTCTTATATCGAGAATTGTAGTTTTATTGGTTTGGTATCTTAATATTAGTGTTTTATAGAGGTTTTTTAGTCTATTCAGCTCCTTTGACCAAGTTGACTCAAAATAAAGTTACTTGTTAGTGGTCGAATCCTTGTGAGGTGAGATTTTGAAAGCTCAAGGAATTGTTAACTTTGGCTCCTATCTTGACTTATCACATAGAATAAGTGGGTGTTATCATGATTTGTGATACTTCTTTTGTGTTTTTTGGTGCAGTATTGATGCAAGAGGGTAAGGTGATTTCTTATGCTTCTTGTCAATTGAAGTCTCATGAGGAAAATTACCCTACCCATGATTTGGAGTTGGCCATAGTTATATTTATATTGAAGTTGTGGAGGCATTACTTGTATGGAGACCATTGTGAGATTTTCTCATATCACCATAGCCTTTAAGATCTTAATCTGATACTACAATGTTGTCTTGAGTTCCTTAAGGATTATGATATCACTATTCTTTATCATTTGAGTAAGGCTAATATGGTTGTGGATTCCTTGAGTCAAAATACGACTAGTATGGGAAGTTTAACCCATATATTCACTCAGGAGTAACCTTGAGCATTAGAGGTTTAGTATTTATCTAACAAGATATTTAGGCTTGATATTTCGACACCCAGATATGTATTAACATTTGTTAAAGATAAATCTTGTTTGATGTGCTAGATTCGAGCTCATCAATTTAATAATGACAGTATGAGGATGATTTAAGATAAGGTGTTGAGTGGTAAGGCTAAGATGACATATCTTAATTTCAATGGTGTTTTAAGGATTGGTGGTCGGGTTTGTATGCTGAGAGCTGGTGGATGGGTGACATTGATTTTTGAGGATGTGCATTGTACCAGATATTTTATTCATCCAGGAGTGACCAAGATGTATCATGATTTAAATTAGCATTAGTTGTGGGGTGATATAAAGAACGATGTACCAGATTTTGTAGCTCATTACTTATGTTGTGAACAGGTAAAGGTCGAGAATCTGAGATCGGGTAGTTTTTTTCAAATTTTACCCATTTTTGAGTGGATGTGGGGGTGGATCACTACAGACTTCATGATAGGGTTTCCCCAAAATTTTATGGTTCTAACAACATTTGGTTCATCGTGGATTGATTGACCAACTCGACACATTTCTTTCCTATTTAGATTTTCTTTAGTATTAGGAGCTTGGATTGTAACTATGTTTGGGAGATAGTTCATCTTCATGGAGTACCTGTGTCTATAATATCTGATAGAGGTTTAGAATTCACTTCTATATTTTTGATGAAATTTCAAGAGGAGTTAGGTACTCAGGTTGACTTTAGCATGATTTTCACCCCTGGATCAATGGTCAGTCAGGGTGGACAATTTAGGTTTAGGAGTATATGGTCCACGCATATGTTATGGACTTTAGAGTTTAATGGAATAATATTTATCCTTGGTGGATTTTTCTTATAATAATGGATACCATTCAATTTTAGAGATGAGACTTTTTGAGATGTTGTATGATTGGCACTATCGATCTTTACTTGGTTGGTTTTAGACTTCAGAGGCTAGCAACCGTGGTACCGACTTGCTTTGTGAGTCTTTCGATAGAGTTAAAGGGATTCAAGATAGGCTTAAGGTAACACAGAGTAGGCAAAAAAGTTATGTTGAGCACAAGCTTTGTGCCTTGAAATTTTTTATTAGTGATCAAGTCTTTCTTTTAGTGTCTCCTATGAAGGGCATGATGAGAATTGGGAAGAGGAGTAAGCTGTAACAACCTGAATTTTTGATGGTATATGTGAAAAATGTGTTTTGTATGATTTGACCATTTTACCCCTCCATATAGTTGCATTGTTGTATTTCTGGGGTGTGGGATGGATTGGCACAATTCCTAATATATTTTGGTGCCATTTACGCGATACTGTGTTTTTTTGTGGCTTTGAGAGTCTTATTATGGACTTTAGAGGTTATCTTTTTATACGTCCGACAGATGGCTGAATGGACTGCGCCAGTAGATTCAAAACATTTATTTTTAGTATGGTAACATGTTTGGTGCAGTTTTACGGCTTTCAAATCTCATTTCAATCCACAGTTTAGGAAAATTGTGATTTTGGCTTTTGGGGGTCAACTTTGTGAAAATGACGTCCTTTCAAAATTCACCATTGAGGTTGGAGTATTGAATTTAGTGTGGTTACATAGTTTTTTTACATATACGAGATTTCAAATGAATCCCAGAGGCATGGCGGAGACTTAGAAGATTTCCAAGTTCTCAACTGTCATCTGGTGTTGCGACGATCGCTAGCCAAGGATTACGATTGTGGTACCCTCGGTAAGTAAGATGCGCAATTGCGAAGGGCAAGATAAGATTGTACTCTCCTTGTGCATCCACAAGATATGGTGATCGTGCACCTCGGGGTTGTTGTAGCAACTCCCACTAACCTTGGCTGGGTATAAATTGAGCCTTTTTCCACGAGTTTGTGCATTATCCACCTTTCATTTAGAGATCTAAACCTTAAAGTTGTGTGAAAGCATAAAAGTGAAGCTTGTTGGTGATTGGGAGTCAGAGTAACTTTTATTTTTTTGATTATCATCTGATTTAGGGTAAGAATTCACCCTTTTCATGGTGAAATTTCTTGATTATTTGCTTAAAACTCCAGAAACCTTAGGGCTTAATTTTAAACCCTAATTTAACTCCTTTTACTTGAATAATATTCCGAATCCTATCATTACTTGTTTTTCCTCAATTTCACCTTCAAAACAGCCTCGTTTCTTAAATTTTAATGGATTTTAAAGATTCTACCCGGTAAAGTCTAAAAATGATTTTGTTCAATTTGAACCTTGTTTTTAACTTATTAATACTTGGGTATTCAGCTGTAGACTCCTAAAAATGTGGGGAACATATTTTTGAAACAAAGTGATGATTTTGTCCTTCTTTTTCAAAAATCTATTTCGGTGGTTCGTTTTGAATCAATAGGCAATAGGGGTGTCACTGGTTTTCTTTTAATGCATATATTCCATATTTTGATGTTTTAGTTGATTTTAGGTCTATTCTTTAGGTGTAAGGCTTTGGGTTTGAAGTGTAGCGGACCGATTTTGGCATTCGGGGTAGGTTATAACTTAATAGTTAATTTGTATACAAAATGCATGTCAAGGGGATGGGAACTAATCATGAAATTGGGTATCTTACTATGTTGTGCCCGTATGGGGCCTATATGTGATATAATCATTAGTTGTTGAGACTTTATCTGATATATGTGACCATGTGGAGTCTTATGTGATATTGATAACCTTGTATACATGATGATAATTGTGTCTTATTGATGGAAAAGGTGCGTTGTGGTACCATTTGTGTATTGTGATGTATTCATCTTTTATTGGCATATGAAACTTTTTGAAATTTCATGGATGGTTGGAAATAATGAGTGAATATTTTTCTCACGTGGTTGTGCAAATACTCATTATGGTTGGTTGTAGAAATACTCATTGTGATTGGCTTTGAGAATTACATCCTCATATTATACTCATTCATGAAACAATGGTACCACTGTGGAAATATTAAGCAACACTGGCAATACCTTTTATAAAACCCTCCCCGAGGGATGTATCGAGAAGGAGATATTGTGACATCTTATAAAACCCTTCCCAAGGGCTGTGATGGGGAGAAAATATGGTATATGGATTATATACAGGTTTAGGAATACTCCAGGGGTCCAATGTCGGGAAGCTTTAGCTCTGTAGATGTATACGAAGACTTTGCGATGGTCTCGGAGGTTGCGTGACAACCTCGTGCATCATCATCATTCTCTTTGTATTTAATCCATTATGTTTGTGATATGATGTTACTTCAACTTTGGCTTGTTACTTACCTAATTGTTCTATCTTCTTAAACTTGTACTTAATGATCTTGTATGTATATTATTTTTCCTTGTCCTACATATATGTAGTATATTGTATAATTGTGGTATTTTCTAGTATTTTTTACAATATATATGATATGTTAGAACTGTTAGTGCAAGTGGTGTGGGCTACCATTGTGGGACATTTTCTAATTATAGGTGATATGCTGTTAGTGTGTATTTTATGTCTTATTTTTTATTTTGTTCGGTCGGCCTATGTTACCTATTGAGTACAAGTGGATTGTACTCACTCCTACTGTACCATTCTGGTACAGATTCAGGTTTGGGTGTGCCCCACAGTGCTTGACTCAAGCGATTATTAGAGATTTTGAGCTAGTGGATGATTTTCAAGTGTCCGAATGTCTTTTACTATCTTTCTCTATCATTAGATTGTGTCTTTAATGGTTTTCAGAGAAAGCGTTGTACCTATTGGATTTCTTATATATTTGTTTTGGATTTGAGTTGTACTAGATAAGTTGTTATGTTGTTGTCATTAGGTTTTGAAAGTTATGGCGGCATTATTTATTATATTCTTTTTGCATTCGTGATACTTATATGGTTTGACCTTGTTCTAGTAGCCTTACCTTGGGGGTATTTATTTCTTTTCCCAATTATGTATAGTTGGGTGATAGACTTACTTGTCAAGGTATGCCCGCAACAAGTGTCATCATGACACCTAAATTTTAGGTCGTGACACTAGCTTAGCCCTAAATATGTAAGGTTATTTGAGATTCTTCAAACTAATGAGGAGGTAGCTTCGGAGCTGGCCTTGCCTCTAGACTTTTCAGCCGTCCATCAAGTTTTTCATGTATCTATGCTATGACGTTATATCCCGAATGATTCTACTATATTTAGTTTTACTAATGAGTAGCTAAATTATAAGGGACTAGGTCCCTGGATGTGCAAAGTACTGTAA
Source organism: Capsicum annuum (assembly GCF_002878395.1). NCBI lineage: Eukaryota > Viridiplantae > Streptophyta > Magnoliopsida > Solanales > Solanaceae > Capsicum > Capsicum annuum. The sequence goes on from NC_061113.1 coordinate 144,874,189, forward strand.
AGCTGCCACACAGTTTTGTCCTCTTGTGTAATAAACTTGAAGGTGCTATTTTGTACTGACTTGGATAGGTGGTCTAGTGATATTCCATCCTTAATCATCACTCGTCTATAAAAGGAAAGAGACACCTCTTCAATAATTGGAACTCTATTTCATCACTTCTAAAGTTCTTAGCTATCTATGTAAGCTTAAACTGAAATTATTCTTTAGTGAGTACTGATTTGTAATCAAACTACTCATGCTATAAGAGTAGTGTTTCTTTTGTGATTGCTTAGATAGTTCTTAGCTATCTATGTAAGCTTAAACTGAAATTATTCTTGAGTGAGTACTGATTTGTAATTGAACTATTAATGCTATAAGAGTAGTGTTTCTTTTGTGATTGCTTAGGTAGAGTTACCTTAGTTAGTTGTTGATTAGAGGTAATCAGTAGAGAAATCCTTGGTATAGTTACAAAGATGAGCTTGTAGTAGAGTTGCTACTAGCGAAAAGATCCTAGATGTAGGGCAAGGTGCTTTGGTCCTACTCCAGATGTAGGGCGTACCCCTCACCATTATCCCCAGATGGGACGAAAGGATTTCCTTGTGTTCCAGATCTAGGAGGCATGATTTGAAAGATGAACAAACAAGGATAAGAAGAGATTCTAGGATTGAGAACTCTAGCTTGAAGATAGAATACCAAGAAAGTGAAACATTCCTAAATGTCTTGCAGCCTCCCTCTTATGAGTGTGGCGTGCTTCATACCCCTAAAAGAGACTTTACTCAACACGGCTTTATGTACTTCCCAGTTGACCATGAACCCAGGCTATGATACCAACTTGACACGACCCGACCCCAGGCCTTATCGTAAAGGGTATCCCAAGTCCAACCAGGATCGGGGACCGCACCCTATTACCCAACTAAACCACCTATATCCACCCTTAGATGGGATGAATTTCAAACATATAATAAGATAGAGTTATTGTTCTCATTAAAGCTCTAGGATAGGGTCACAACCGTGACCGGCCCAACCGTACCACACCAACCGCCCAACCGTACCAAATAAAGCCATAGACCATAAACCAGAGGGAATACTAAAACATAATATGAAAATCAATCCCAAAATATAATATGATGGAACAGTGAAAAATTGTGTTCGATGATGACATCCTCCCATCTTATTCTAATGCCAAGAACCGACACCAGTACCGATCCCGTCCACACCAACCCCCAAGAGTACCATAAAGCCTTTATCCAAAAGAGTAAAAATATTCGGCTGGGACATGCCCCTAACCATGGACAAAACTAATATCCAAGATAAAAGAAAGGTGTCTAAAGAGATTCATAACATGATATAATGCCTTACAAAAGGATGAAATCTCACCACTTTAGTCCAAATGCTGATACCAAATCCGCATGCTAAACAGGAGGAGTGGAATAGTCGGTTCCTGCATAGCGTGCGTATACAGGCGCTAGCAGACTAGGTTAGCGAATGACCACTAGAATAAATCTTAGGATAAGGATAAAATAATTCCATTCATAAAACCTAGTAAAACCATCCATAATGCATACAACTATAAATATATAAGTACCGGTAAAAGGGACCAGGTTTAGCATGTACTTAAAACCTTTACTTGAACTGTGTATCTTTGCTGTCCGAACAACCCATAGGTCATATGTGTTCAGCCCCTACTGAAACAATGTGTGAAGCCTCACGACCAGGGAATATACCATGGGATGACTAGTACATCCCTCCAATATAAAAATGTGACACTCGCACGTGGTCATCAAGGACCCCTTATATCGGCAGTAAATTTTTTATTTCGGTCCCCTCGAGGTCGCCACCTTCCACGGCTTAGATACACACCTCTCCATTAATACCCAATAAAAACCATGACAAAACAATCCATTTAACACTTATTAACCAAGGCTAATATTAGTGGTATCATCATGCCACCCCTTACTTACAAGCAATATCCATAGCTAAACTATTTAGGTTAAAGGGACCTTTGGTGCCCTTCCAATTAACATATTAAATCCACTTGGGAGACTTTCATGTTCTCTACAAGCATAAATATTTAGCCTTTAGCCTTTCAAACCATTTAAACCATGCATAAATCATTTGTCCAGTTTAAAACATGCAAGAGTTCCATTAAAAGAAGTCAATGCAATGAACATATCTTTATAAGCATTTTATCAAACACCTTGGGGCATAATAAAACCAAAGCCAATTCTAAATACCATTAAACCATTGCCACGGAATCCATTTGTCCAAAATCACCATTAATGCATATAAAAGCATAATTAAAACCATCAAAAACCATAACCAAGCATTCAGTATAAAAACCCCCAATAATAGTTGTAAATCATAATCATGAAATAGTAAAACCATGAAATCAATCATATAAACCATGACTTTACCCAAAATTACAATGAGGTATCAGGATCATGTCTTATACAGATGAATTAATGGAAAGAAATTACCAAGAAAAGCCCCAAAGCAATCCGTAGGATAAAACCCTAGACATATTTCCCCAAAAGCTCTTGAGAGAATTATGGAGTGTTTTGGAATAGTTTCTAAGTGTTAATGAATAGAATAATAGGGTAAATAACCTCCTACGTGTATTAGAAGTCGTGGATCCTAACTAGTGTAAGTAGGAAAATTTCTAGAATACCCCCACTTAAATCCCTTAAAATCATATCACAGGGATACGACTGACCCATACGAGTCGTACCCTCCTATACGATCGGCATCCACCACTCATATCCAAGACTCAACCCTTGGATCAAACATTGTCCAGTATACGACTCATCCAACCAATTCGTAACTACAGTAGACGATCCATGCCCATAACTCGTATCCCTGGCAGAATGAAATACCAGGAGAATCAAATATTGTCCACCATACGAGAAGTCATGGCCTTTTCAATATTCAAAACCATCCCACCAACTAACTCTGGTTAGCATATGAAAGGACCATACCACTCGTAACCCAGCATACGACTCGTATCCATAAGTTGTATTGGGTCTGGAGAATAAATTTCCAAGAAATTTTCTAAGGGTCAAAACCCAGGATGTTTCAGCTTTAAAAAAGGATGGCCAGCTTAATAAAAGAAATGATAGGATTGAAGGTGGTCACAAAAATAGTATCTCTGAAAAATTCACGAGGAACTGCCAAATACAAGAGAAGGACAAAAATCTTGATAAGTCAAGAAGGAGAGATGCTACTAGCCATGAATTATGAAGATATTGGCAGCATGGGAGGACTCTTTTACTTACTTAGATAAAGATGAAAAAACTGGAGATGATTCTATGCTATCATTGGAAGACAATTCAGTTATCTATGATTCCTTGTTTGCGTTCATGGAAAACTTAGAAGATGAAGAAGAAAAAGAGGTAACTCTATTTGACCTCAAGGAAGACCTAGATAAGTACACTGCAAGGAAGATAAAAGGTCTTGCAAGTATGTTGATAGACTTTGCATATGAAATAACTATTGAGAAGAATTCCTTAGAAGAAAAAATTAAGAATTAAAAGCATGAGCTAATTTCCTTAACTCTCCAAATTTCTGAGACTGAAGAATTGTTCAAAAAATTAAGCCTATAAATCTGAGTCTGATGAGTAATCTGAAGAAAATAAATGCTAAAAAAGAAAAAGGGGAGAAAGAATCCTCAATACTTCAAGTTGATCTAAAAGAAAGATTAAGGGATTCCCATAAACACCTAATGACTACACTTCACAAGAATGAAGAATTAGAGAGGGACCTGGTACACTTATGTATCACTACCCCCTAGTCATCACATAGTGCTTACAGTCCCAAGGGACCACATGCTAACCCATGAGCTGGTACCTATTGTGAGCACTGGATAACATGATCATAAATGCGGAAGAATATTGATAAGCCATAAGGTTTTAATAACTAAATTTAAAACTAAAATATGAGTCTATGGAAACAACTGACTAAATCTGATAAAATAATGATAAACTGGATAACTAATTGTATGGTCTGAATACTGAATAACTAACTCTAATGTCTGAAAAGCCTCTAAAACTGACTGACTGGATATGAGTTGATAGGACAGACCCCAACGAACTCCAACTAATTATTAACTAAGGCATGAAATAAAGTAAGCCTGTCCTCGAAGTATGAAGACACACCACTACTACTGCTGAGGATCTGATAAGTCTAATCGCAAGCCGAGAACTGAGCATAAAAACCTATAATATAATACATCATAGTGCAAAAGAAAAGGTATGTGATCAGTGTACTAGTATGCTAAATGAGGTAGGCTATAAACTGGAAAATGATGAGTGTTTCAAAATTTTTATTTACGAATACTCATGCAGTGGAACTTAGATTATGATAGGGAAATATGGGGCATTACAATATCTCTCCCTTGAGATCATTCGTACTCAAATAAAACTAGTTAAGCTGAGAAAAACTGCAGGACTGAGCTTACACACTGAATATGCATAACTGATGCATGGATTACATGACTGCATTGATTTGTAAATACACGACTGACATGAACATAATGTACAACTGAAACTGAGCATGATAGAGAGAAATCTTAAGAAGATTAGTACCTTATACTAAATCTGGATTCAAGGATAAAAGTTGAGGGTACTTAGTCCGCATATCTGCCTCTGCTTCCCAAGTGGCTCCCTCAACGGACTGATTCCACCAAAGAACTTTGACTAGTGGAACTTATGTGTTCCTTATTCTACAAATGTGATGATCAAGAATTTTGACTGAACTTCCTCAAAAGAAATATTGTTTTGAATCTCTACACTCGCTAAGGGAACAACTACCTTTGGATCACCAATACACTTTTTCAACAACGAGACATGGAACACTGGGTGTACTGTGGCTAAATCTAAAGGCAACTCAAGCTCGTAAGCTACCTTTCTGAAATGACTAAGAATTTTAAAGGGACCGACATATCGGGGACTAAGTTTCCCTTTTTTTCTAAATCTCTTCACTTATTTCATGGGAGAGATTTGCAAGTACACAAGATCATCGACCTCAAACTCGAGATCCTTTTTTCTCACATCAGCATATAATTTTTGTCGGCTCTGAGCAACCCTTAGCCTTTTTCTGATCAACTAAACCTTCTCTAAATCATCAAACACCAAGTCAGGCTCTACTACTGCGGCCTCACCTTTTTCAAACCAACCAATTGGAGATCTACATCTCCTACTATAGAGAGCCTCAAACGGAGCCATAAGGATACTATAATGATGGCTGTTATTGTATGCGAATTCCATCAAAGGCAAATGGTCATCCCAACTAACCTTGAAATCAACAACGCATGCTCTCAATGTATTTTCTAGAGTTTGAATGGTCCTTTCTACTTGGCCTTCTGTTTATGGGTTAAAAGTTGTACTGAGTTAGACTTGGGTACCAATACCCTTTTGGAATGCTTTCCAGAAATAAGAGGTAAACTGCGTACCTCTATCAGAGATGATAAATAAGGGAATACCTTGCAACCTGACCAATTATCTGAGATAGAGTTTGTCATAGTCCTCGGCTGAATAAGAGGTATGAACTGGCAAGAAATGGACTAATTTGGTCATCCTATGTATGATGGCCCAAATAGAATCATGTTGATGACGAGTACGTGGCAAACCTTACATAAAATCCATATTCACTTCCTCTCACTTCCAAGTGGGAATACTGAACTCCTTCACGAACCCACTAGGTTTCTAATACTCAATCTTAACTTGTTGGCATGTACAGCACTAAGCTATAAACTCTGCAATATCTCTCTTCATCCCACTCTACCAATATATATTCCATAAATTATGGTACATCCTAGGGGCACCTGGATGAATAGAGTAACGCACACCATATTCTTCTGGAAGAATTTGTTGCCTCAAATCATCTACAGCAGGCACACATAATCTACCCTGGCAACACAAAACACCATCTCCCCCTTGGAAGAAAATCTCTAGTTTTTGGTCTCTGATGGATTCTTTCAACTTAAATAGACTGGGATCTCTATCCTGCTTTTCCTTCACCTCGGAAACTAGAGATGATTCAGTGCTAATCTGCACCCACACACTACCCTCTACTGAGTTGACTAAGCAAATACCTAGTCCGTAAAGCTGATTAACTTCCTGAGCTAACTTATTCTTACCATCCTCAACATGAGCAACACAGCCCATAGACAATCTACTATATTGACCTTGCCCAGATGTACAGAATACTCTTGTCATAATTCTTCAATAACTCTAACCACCTTCTCTGACGTAGATTCAAATCTTTCTGAGAGAACACATACTGAAGGCTTTTGTGATCTGTGAACACATCTATATGCACCCCATAAAAGTAATGCCTCTAAATTTTTAAGGCAAATACTACAGCTGCTAACTCAAGATCATGAGTAAGGTAATTCTTCTCATAAGGTTTAAGCTGTCTGGAGGCATAGTCTATGACCTTACCTCTATGCATGAGGACACAACCCAAACCTACCCTGGATGCATTATAGTACATACCAAAACCATCTGAACCATCTGGTAGAGTAAAGAATGGGGATGAGGTGAGTCGAGAATGGGGGTGAGGTGAGTCGAGTCTTCAACTCCAGAAAACTCTTCTTGCATGAATTTAACCACTGAAACTTAACTTTTTTCTGAGTCAATCTGGACATGGGAGATACAATAGAAGAAAACCCTTTAAAAAATTAATGGTAATAGCTGGCTAAACCCAATAAACTCCTAATATCTTATAGAGAGATGGGTTAAGCCTAGTTTCTCACTACCTCGATCTTTTGAGGATCAACTGTAATGCCATCACCAGAAATAATATGTCCAAGGAAAGCTACTGATCTTAGTTAGAATTCACACTTATTAAATTTAGCAAACAACTGGTGAGCTTTAAAAGTCTAAACTACTATTCTAAGGTGGTTTACATGATCAGTTTTGCTACGAGAGTAAACAAGAATGTCATCAATGAAGACTATGATGAACATATCCAAGTACTGTTTGAACACTCGATTCATCAGGTCCATGAACGCTGCTGGGGCATTAGTAAGACTAAAAGACATGACTAGAAATTCAAAGTGACCATACCGAGTTTGGAAAGCTACTTTTAGAAAGTCATATTCCCTGACCCTGAGCTAATGATAGCCTGATCTGAGGTATACCTTTGAAAAATAGCTGGCACCCTGAAGTTGATCAAACAAGTCATCAATTCAAGGAAGTGGATATTTATTATTGACTGTGACTTTGTGCTACTAATGATAGTTTATGCATATTCTGAGAGAACTGTTTTTCTTATGTATGAATAGAACAGGTCGCCCCACAGGGAGACACTGGGTCTGATGAATCCCTTATCTAAGAGATCCTTCAACTATTTTTTCAATTCTTTGAGTTTAGTTGGAGCCATTCTATATGGCAAAATAGATATGGGCTGAGTATCTAGGAGAAGGTCAATTTCAAAGTCAATTTCCCTTTCAGGAGAAACCCCAAGGAGATCTTCAGAAAATATATTTGAGAATTCATTTAATACTGGAACTGACTCAAGAGTTGGCATTTTTAAGTTAGAGTTTTTGATTCGCACAAGATGGTAAATACACCCTTCGATATAATATTTCTCACTCTAAGGTATGAAATCAACTGACCCCTAAGAGATATGGCACTACCCATCCATTCAAGGACTGGTTCAATTAGAAATTAAAAATGAACTATTCTATTTCTATAATCAACTTAGGCATAGCATGAGTGGAGCCAATCCATGCCGATAATAACATCAAAATCAATCATCTCTAACTCTACGAGATGAACTGAGGTAAATTTTTGAGATATTGTGACCAACAGCTCTTGTATACCTATCTGGCTACAATGGAAACACCTACTGGGGTAGACATTGAAAAGGCCTCGGCTAGAGTTTTGGAACTGAGTCCGAAGTTGATGGCTATATACAGAGTTACAAAAGAAAGAGAAGCACCAGGGTCTAGTAAAGCATAAACATGTAAGTGAAAGACCTACAACGTACCAGTAACTACATCAAGAGAATTTTCCTGATCTTGGAGAGATTGAAGAGCATATAATCTGTTCGGACGTTGACCACTGGTAGCATTGGAAGTGGCACCCTGCTGAGTCGGGCGGTCGGATAGAACTGACGACTGATGGGACTGGCCCTATTGGCGCACATCCCTACCTTTCTGAGCAACTACCCGACACTCCTAAATTCGATATCCTGGCTTACCATACCCAAAGCACACATCACTACCCGCTCTACACTCACTCTTATGGTGTCTGCCATATTTCTGACTGAAAGAAGGGAAACTTTTCCTAAACGCCTTATAGCTTCTCATCCATAAGTGTGGCGCGCTACACACCCATGCATAAAACTCTACTCAACACAGCTTTCAGACTTCCTAGGAAACTTTAAAGCCTTAGGCTCTGAGACCAGTTTGTAATGACCCGAGACTACCTCCTAGTCGTTACATGGTGCTTACAGTCGTAAGGGACCACAAGCTAACCCATGAGCTGGTACCTAATGTGAGTACTAGATTACTGATCATAAATGTGGCAGAGTACTAACATGTCATAAGGTTTTAATAACTGAATTTAAAACCAAAATATGAGTCTATGGAAATAACTTACAGAATCAAATAAAATAATGATAAACTGGATATCTAACTATAAGGTCTAACTATTGAATAACTGACTCTAATGTCTCAAAAACCTCTAAAACTGAGTGACTAAATATGATTTGATGGGATAGGCCTCAACTAACTCCAACTAACTACTAATTGAGACATGAAATAATGTAAGTCTGTCCTCGAAGTATGAGGACTCACCACTGCTACTGCTGAGGATCTGATAAGCCTAATCACGAGCTGAGAACTGAGCATTAGAATCTATGATATAATACATCATAGCGTAAAAGAAAAGGTATGTGATTAGTACTTTGAATGTACTGGTATACTAAATGAGGTAGGCTAGTATGCATTCATGAACAGAACTAATAATTAACTGGATATGAATGTAAAGCATGGAGTACTGAATAGAGAGCATGGAATCTATAGATACTGAAAATGTATGAAAATATGTAAATACTGAGGATGCATAACCAAGCATATAACATAAACTGAGTAAAATCTGTAAACTGAAATGCTGAAATAACTGAAATTTGTATGCTTTGGTCAAACAATACTAAGATTGAATAGCTGAGTTAGGACTGTAACTGAAACTATATCTGAGACTGTAAGAGGTATCATATAAACGATATTCCACAATTTGAGCCAATCGAGGTCCAACTGTAACCCTAGTTGGAAGGGTTTTAATACAGTGCCACGGGTACTAACGATAGTTGTGTGGATCTAGTAAACTAATATAATTTCCAAAGGACTAAGGGTGTCAAGCCTGAACTGACCGGTGACCCCTACGAGATAGTTAAGCCTAATTTGATGGGTGACTTCTCATACCCTACGCTGGCTATATAGTTCTGGAATATAGGGACTGCTACTAACGACTCTGCCTATTTGATGGGGAAGCCTCCATCCCTATACTCGCTCGGTGCTAAATCCTACTCCCAATTGAAAGACATTGAAATACTAGACTATTCTGAGTTCATCTAATTGGTAACTGACTATTTTGATAATGCTCATATTATGTTTTGAAGACTATTCTTTAATGTACTGATACTAGACTCAGTAAACAACTATGGATTTCGGGTATTCAATACCCCTAGGACTCAAAACAATAATAGTAAAATGACACTAAAGCTTGAAGGACAAAACATGAAGGCTTTTATTTAAATCAATCACACTTATAGGCATTTTATCAAACACTTGTAGTTCATAGTTTAAAACAATCATAGGAATGTCATGAGACTTATAGGAATAGCTTGAATTCAACATCATAGTACTAAATAATGGTTTAATTCAATAAATAATAATATAAAATCATGGAGGATTGAACAATAAAAATACTTTCATGGGAACATAGTAGAAAATCATCAGTACATGGAGATTCATGGATGAAATCACAATTTAAAATCAAATATCTTGAATAGATCAAAACTTGTAAATTAAATATGTTACTTGGACTCCATGGACGAAAGAAATCCATGGATGAACATCTAACATACCTGGGATAATGAATTTCTTGAAGTTCTGGGTGAGTTCTTGAGAATTGGCCTTGACTTTAAAAGTTAGGGTTTCTTATTCTTGAAAAGGGAATTTTTGATTGTCAGAGAAATTGAAATAATGATGACTACTTGGGGGTTTTAGGGGTTAAATTTCGTGTTTAGGTTAATTAGGTCCGTGGAAAAAGACCCAAATGCCCCTGAACAAATTTAAAAACAGAAGTTGAAAATTAAAGATCCCGATTTTTGGCCCTGGCGTGACACGTCACTATAGCACCAAGCCATTAGAATTGGACAATTGGGAAACTGGTTTGCAGCGCGATGTGGGTCACATAAGAAAGACTATACATGGGATCAAGTAAGAAATACACGTCACGAGAAAAAAGTTATAACGTACCAGTGAGAACCTAAGGAGATGCCTCAGATTCCTGGCGGGTTTCAAGTGCATACAGACGATTCCAGCTAGTGCCGGTACTAGAAGTAGCACCCTTTAGTGCTGGAGCTGAAGAAGTAGCAACCAGAGATTTATTGGCTCTAGAAGCAGCCTTTGAAGGAGACTCCCACTATATGTGACCAAGCTGACCACACTTAAAGTACTTATTCCTCCCCTTATTACACACTACATGATGCATCTGCCCATAAAAATAACAAGAGAGATAAGATGGGGCTAACTGAGCTTCGCTGGGATGAGACTGGGTATCTTATGCCCTAAATCCACTATCAGCCTAGAAGAGACAATCACCAGATGACTTAGGATATGGAGTACTAGCCATAGAATATGAACCATATTTTTCGTACTTCTTCTTAGACCACTGTCTTCCATCTCTACCAGTATCCTGTTGGCCTCCACCTTACTCAAAATTCCTGAATTTCTTACTCTGCCTTTTTCCTATTTCAGCTTGTTTCTTCTTTTCCTCCTCAACTTGCTGCATGTACACCACAATCGTAGAGATATCCATGTCCTTGTTCAACAAGGCGAACTTGTACTCCAACACCAAGTCCCAAGTCAAACCCAAAGCGAACTTCCTCATTCTAGCTCTCGTAGAAGATACCGACTCTAGAGCATAGCGAGACAATTGATGAAACTTCAGGGCATAATCATTCATAGTCATCCTACCTTGTTTTAAATTCACAAACTCTTCAGTTTTTGCCTCCCTCAACTCCTAAGGAAAGAAGCGATCAAGAAAGGCACTAGAGAAGTCATCCCATGTAGATGGCTCAACATTATCCCCACTCAATTTCTCCCACTCCCCATACCACTAATATGTTACATCATTTAACTGATATGCGTCGAACTCCACACCCTCAGAGTTAGAAGCATGTATCACTCGAAAGATCTTTTCGATCTCATTAATGAACCCTTGAGGATCTTCCCCAATCTTAGAGCCTGTGAAGGTCAGAGGACTCAACCTCATGAATTAGCCAACTTTAGTGGCGTTAGAAAAATAAGTAACAGAAGCAACACGCTCAGACTGATGCGAGTGAGAGACCACCAAATAAGTAAGCAAATAAATTGACTGGTAAAACTCAACATTAAATACATCACCCTGAGGCATTACGGCAGAAGTACCATCAGCTCAAGAAGGAATAGAAAGGAACAGTGGAACTCCATGGTGGCAATCAGAAGTAGGGACTCTAGATCTGGTTTGTACCCTATAAGAAGGATGAATTTCATCCACGTTATACTCAAGAGGGATAAAGGAGTTTACACGAACATCAAATCTTTGGGGAGGCATGATCTGAAATGCGAACAAATGGAATTAGAGAAGACTTCAACATTCTAGACTCTACAACCCAAAAGTAGAACACAAGAAAAGTAAATGTTCCTAAATGCCTAGTAGCCTCTCCCTTATAAATGTGGCACGCTATATACCCATAAAATAGACTCTACTTGATACGGCTTTGTGTACACCCAATGACCATAAACCTAGGCTTAAATACCAACTTTGTCATGATTCGAACTAGGGTCTGGCTGTGACGGGTATCTCATATTCGCCGTGGACCAGAGACCACACCTTTTCCTAGTCAGAATAGAACACAATACAACTAGCCACGGTTGAATTTCAAACATACAACATGATAGGCTGAGTTCTAAACATATAAAAACATAGGAAACTCAACTAACTCAGAAAAGAATCTAAGAATTTCAACAACCATCCCAATCAACAATAATCCTTAAACAAACCAAAAACAATATAAGTCTAGACATGCCCCTGACGATAACCAATAGAGTCTAATAGAAGTCGTCTAAGACATAAATAAAACAAGTCTTTAAAATTATAGCCCTTCCAAAGGATAGAAGCTCACCACTTCAAAGATGACTATCGACAACCCAGAAATGCTATCACTGTACAAAAAAGATAGAAGTGTCTCTGTTTCCTACATCGTGTGGGGATACAATGATTGGATATGATTAGCGGAGTGAGCGCTATGATATAACTCAGGGAAGGGATAAAATAATGCATAGTCAAAACCAAATGCATAAATTATACATACATATATATAACATGTAGCGATAGGGAATAAGGCTCACCATGAACTTTAAAACATTAGCCTGGACTGTGTAGCTTAACCGTCATAAAAGGCACCCACGAGCTATATGGGCTTAGCTTTCCTTGCTGAAAGGGCTCTAGTGCGTGTTAGAAGTATGAACAAAAGAATAATCGTATGTGAATATGCACCAAGGGTGACTCAAACACTCCGTCATACATCAAGGGTGACTTAAACACACGGTCATCAAGCAAGGGTGACTCGAACACCCGACCATTTAGACCCTCATGCCGAAAAATGTTGTTTCTAGCATCATTTCCTTGAGACCTTCATTTTTACGACCTAGCTACACAACCCCCTTTAAGCCCAATTAAAATATTTACACATTCTCATTCATTGAACTATGGCACACATTAGACACACACTGTTAGTATCATCATACCAACTATACTTGCAAGCTTATAATTATACCATCACAATTTTATTAACTTGGGAAAATCCTCGACCTCCTTTATTCATTAAAATTAGTTTGGGATTATGTCACGAACCCCTTTGTTCATTAAATCAAATTTTGTTCTTTACCCTTTTATGCTATGCAATAGTATCAAAGGTATTTTCAATGCATATATTCCCATGTTCATGACAAGTTTCACAAGATTGGGTTGATTATCACAAATTCAATTATCAAAATCCATATAATTGGGGGAATCTATGACCCTCAGTTTATTCACCATGCCCATGCACCCACACATTCAAAACCATCATTAAAGCATGAACAATTTTATATAAACCATGGGAACATCATCTAAGAAAACAATCATTCAAAACCCTCAACTAGTGGTGAAGCCAAGATATTTACTAAGAGGCTTCATACACTAAGGGGGTTCAGAAGTGAACATACGAACAAACCGTAGGGGATTTAACATATAATACATATACATAAAAAATAATTTTAATCATGCATATATAGCATAATTTTTTGCCAAAAGGGGTTCGAATGAACCCCCTCAGCAAAGGGTAGCTCTGCCCCTGCCCTCAACCTACATTACAAAGCCAACATTCATAACCACGTGAATAATAATTAAAACACATGCCTTAAAAAAATAAGATTTGGGGAAGAGTAATATGCCTGAGATATCAAGATTTATGGAGAAAAATCAACCCTTGGAAGCTCTAATTGCTAATTCCTTGGAAACCCTAGTGTTCTTAACTTAGGGATTTGAGAGAAAAGAGCATATATATTTGATTGTTAAAAGATAGGAATAACCCTTTTTTTTGGTTTATGGGTGTGAGGTCTAAGTAGGAAAAAGAGAGAAATGTCCAAAGTAAACTTAATTAAAAGTTAAAAAAAATTACCAATGATGACGGGTCATCCTACGACTCAGCACCATGATTCGTAGTCAGGACAGTAGCATAAGGCACCCACACTGGTCTGACTATGAGCCGTACCCTATGACTTGTACTTTGACCTTATGACTCTCGAGGTTCAATCATAGACACATCAGAAACACTGGACCATTACATTGGTTTGTCCACAAAAGAGACCCTACGACTTGTAAAGAATCCATATGATTCATTACGTCCTAGTCGTACTCAGGTTAGAGACTTTGGACAACACTCTGGTCGCCCTACGATTTGGGATCCTACGACCCATAATGATACCTTACGAATCATAAGGTGAGTCGTAGGTTGGGCAGTGAGCTCAAATTTAAGGAATTTTCTAAGGTCTAAAATTCGAGGTGTTACACTAACCCAATACACGGTGCTTACAACTTTGGTTTTCCAGGCATCCTCTTATCCATATTTTTCCTTAATCATATTCTTCTATAGTACTTGATCTTCATTTGTGTATCTCCATACCTATTTATAAGGAGGCTATGGTTTTGCTTTCTTAAGTTTCTTTTCCCCATCCCTCTTTATTTTCTGCTAAGTGTTAATATTTTTATTTGAAAAGATGTTTACCCTTCTTTTCTTTGTTGCCTTGCCATATGAAGTTGATTCTTAGTATGTCCAACCTTTTTTCAACCTATGGTTATATAGGAAAGAGTGACATTATGTAGGTAGGGACTGCATCTAGAACACTATTAATAAGTTTTCCACTTCAAGATATGTACTGGCTCTTCCATCTAGTGAGTTTTTCTTATATTTTCCAAGCACTTATTCTAGATGTCAATGGATATACAATGTGCCCCCAAGGTTGTACCAAGATATGTTGTGGGCAGTGTTCCTAGTTCTCCTCCTATGATATCCATACAAAGCTGAAAGTTTTGAGGTTCATTAACTAGAAACATAAGGCTCTTTCTCCAATTTACATATAAACCAGAAACCCTTTCAAAGATAGTTAAAATAACTCTCAAAAGCTTTATTTGGTCAGCCTCTGCATTACAAAGGATAATTGCATCATTTGTGTATAACAAATAGGTGATTTCCAAACTGTCACCTTGTTTGTTATTGACTTTAAGACCTTTAAGAAAATTGTTCCTGTGAGCAGTAAGCAATATGTTATTTAGACCCTCCAATGATAATCAGGAAAAAGAAAGGTGAAAGAGGGATCACCTTGCCATAATACTTACTTAAAGTGAGAAAGCCTTCAGGTGTACCATTGATCAGAACTAAAATATAACGGTGCTAAAACAAAATCAAATCTGTTTCACCCATTTTTTGCCAAAACCCATCCTCTTCAACATATTAAGCAAAAAGCTCCAATTCAAATAATTAGAAGCTTTTTCTATGTCTAAATTACATAGAATACTGGCTTTACCATGTTTCATTATAGAGTTCATATGTTCATTAGCAATCAGGGCAACATCCAATATATGCCTATCCTTGATAAAATCCATCTGATACGAGTCCACCAGTTTGTGCATTACTATCTTCAACCTTTTGTGGGTAGCTTGGATATAATTTTATATATGTTACCTATTAAAATGATAGGTCTGCAATCGTTCAGGTCCTTTGCATCACTTCTTTGGGGATCAATGTTATGTATATAGCATTAAAGCTTTTTTCAAAGAACTCCTGATTGTGGAAATTGTGTATTGCCAACATGGTATCTCTTTTGATTATGTCCCTACAGTGTATGTAGTAATCCACGTTAAACTATATGGCCTTGGAGCTTTGTCCACCATACAAAGTGTTCTACACTTAAATACCTTTTGTTCTTCGAAGGGACTCTATATCCAATCCTTTTCTTGACCAGATATCATATGGCCTATAATCTTCTTGAATTTTGATTCCGAGTAAAGATGCTCATAAAACTTAATTGTTTCTGATTTGATACCCCTTGGATTTTTTGTTTTAACTCCTCCCACTACTTGATGATCAACGTTGTTGTACCTTTTATGGGCATTTGTTGATCTCTGGAAAAACTATATTTTTGTATCTTTGTTTTAACAATTGTACTCTTGGCCTTTGTCTCTAGTGTATTTCCTTCCTTATGGATAGCTTTTCAAACTTAGTGTTCAAGTTGGCTTTTAATGCAGTTTCAGAACTATCTAGACTTCTCATTTGTTATGTCTTGCCTTGGTCTGGAATCCGGTTAAGAATGTCAAGTTTTTCCATCCTTAGATTGCCATTAGTAACCAAATTTCATTCTTTGAGCTTAGATTTCAATGCCTCAAGCTTTATTGCTAGTGTAAAGTTAGGTTTGCCACCCACTATGAAAGAGTCCCACCATATCTTCACTTGATCTTTGAAGCCATTTCCTCTCAACCACTAATTTTCAAACTTTAAGTAGGATTTTGAGTTGTTCCAATTCCCATATTTCAAAGATAAAGGCCAGTGATATAAGATAACCTTAGAGAGAATTGATTGGTTTATGATTGTAAATTCCTCATCCCTAAGAATTAATTGGTTTATGATTGTAAATTCCTCATCCCATTGAGGAATAAAGAAGAATCTATCTATTTTGAAAAATATTTTTGAGTGCCACCTCTAGCCCATATGAAGGTTCCACCATTTAGAGGGAGGATCCAGCAATTTTAATCTCCAATGATCTTTGAGAAATCTACCAATCTTTCTCTTGAGTTATGAAATCTGGAAAGTAGGGTGTATCTCAGCAACAATATGAAAGTCTAGGGTGTAGTCAACAACTACTACCTTGGCAATGATTTGGAAGAGTTCAAAAAACTTAGAAGAGAGTTTTTGGCAAGTATAAGGCTTTAGTGACAATTGTCTATAGGGCTACAATTTAACATATACCCAATCCTCAATACCATATGACCTGTCAATCATACTCTTATCAGCATGAGGCCTCATCTTGTTCTGAGATCTAAGTAAATGGAACTTGAGAGTTCTCAATGTTGCCTCCCTGGCCTGGAAACTTCTATCCACCAAGTCAAACTATGAATCAAAGGGCACATAGGGTAGTCGTGGGGAATATTTCTACCCATAGATAGCTCCACAAGGGGACATGTTGATAGAAGAATGATAAGTGGTCTTGTACCACTATTCATCAAGGGGTGGGCCCCATTGAGGCCATTTCTTAGGCTATTTATAGGCTATACATCTCAAGTATCTGCCTGAGTACAATACACCCTTGTAGTGGGGCCCTTCCCCAGACACCGTGCATAGCGGTAGCTTTAGTGCATCGAGATGCCCTTTTTTTAACATCCCAAGTAGCACCCTAAGATCAAGTAAACAACATTAGTTTTCCCATCATTTTAAGGGTGATAAGTAGTGGAGGTAAGTAGAAACACCCTCTACAACTTAAATATCTTTTTCTAAAACATGCTAGTAAACACTACTTCTCTATCAGACACTATGGTTTTAGGCATACCATGGAATCTGTACATTTCATGAACACCTAAGCTATATCAAAAGCAGTGTATGGGTGTTTGAGTTTGATGAAATGAGCAACCTTGCGCAACCTGTTAGGAATAACAAAGACAACTTGTTGACCACCTGCTTCTGAGGGATCCTCTATCAAATCTATATATGTCCTTCCAGACCTTCTCGGGATAGGATAGGTAAAGGCTGTAATAAGCTAGGGTAACGATTCTCATTTTTACACTTCTGGAAAACATCATAGTTTCTCACATAAGTACAGACATATTGCTTTATTTTCTTTACTAAAAATCTTGCCTCAACCTTTTTAAAGTAATTGTTATGCCTGAATGACCCCCTGGGTTGTAATGATAAAAGGCAATCAGCTTCTCTCCTAGATAATTATTGGCCCTAACTAACATCTTACCTTTCCTACTAGGAATACCATAATGGTACATATAATGAGGTTTCTGACCTGCAGCTGATTGTACTTATGGAATGATCCTTTACAATACTGGATCCTTGGTTTAGCTTGCAACGATTCAGGTTGAATACCTGAAATACTCAAAAGTTGAATAGCATCCTCCTTCTAGAGGGGCATCAACCACAGTACTTTCTTTTCTTTTTTATGTACTGTATGGAGCAATCATAGCCTAGTAACTTGACCAGTCATTATTTTAAGCTAGGTTTAGTGATCCTCTACTACTTATGACTGTGTTGATTAGTCTAGATCACAAATTGTCTTACCAAAAGATATGGTCTCTATTTGTAAATTGCAGTAATAGAGTAACCACTGCTAGGAGTTCCCTTTCATATATAGAGTGTGTTTTACTCCTAACAGACAAATCCTGGATGAAAAGCAAGGGGCTTGTTGGCCTGAGTTAAGATAGTTTCAATCCCATCTCCAGAGGCATTTGTATCTACTATGAATTCCTTTGATTAATCTGGAAGGCTAAGACAGATGCAGACGTGATAACTTTTTTCAACTCACAAAAAGTAAAATAGTTGTCTGATTCCACTTGAAGTTACACTACTTTAAAAGATTGTTTAGAGGCTTTGCGATGGTACCAAATCCCTCGATAAATCTTTTATAGTATCTTGCTAATACCATGAGCCCTCTCAACACATCAAGATTAGTAGGTTGTGTCCAGTTTAATACAAAGTCTATCTTCTACATATCCGCAGCCATACCTTATGGAAAAATAACATGGCCCGAGTAGTCCATTTGGATAACCTCACATGCAAATTTACTCTTTTTTACAACAATAAATTGGTCCTCAAAAGACTTCTACAAGTGTATCAAGTTATTTGTCCAATTTTGGCTGTAAACAAATATGTCATCAAGGAATACTAAGATGAATTTCCTGAGGTGAGCATAAAAGAGCTAATCCATTAGGATCTGAAAGGTTGAGGGGCATTAGTAATCCTAAAAGGCATTGCCTAGAATTCATGATGATCATGCTAAGTCCTAAAAGCAGTCTTAGGTATAACCAATAATCATTCTAATTTAGTGGTATCCTGACCTCATATCCAACTTAGAAAAGTACTTGGCTCCATATAACTCATCTAATAACTCTTTAATCATAGGTAAAAGAAACTTATTTTTTGAGGGTGCAGTTGTTCAGCTCTTTGCACTCAAGACAATTCTCTGCGAACCATCCTTTTTCTTCACCATAACAAAAGGAGATAAGTAAGGACTTGTGTTGTGCCTGATCACCATAGATTCTAGCATTTTATCTACCAATCTCCTAATTTTATCCTCTATACTACTAGTTATCTAGGGGTTTGATGTTTATTAGAGAGGTCTTTTCCTTTAGGATGATTATTTGATCATGTAATCCTGAAGGTGGCAGGTTTGTTGGAACTTCAAATATGCCATTGTACTTTTGTAAAGTAGTCTGCAGTCCCCCATCTTCATCATTGCCCATCTAGCCACCTTCCATACTACACCTTCCATAATGAGTAGTTCTCATATGCTATCATTTCATTGCTCCTCTTGGTATATCCAACAGATATCATACATAACTCAGCTGGTTTGGTTAGAAGTTTCTCCATTCTATCTTGCTGAACCACTCGCAATGATAACTTATTCCCTATAATAGTGAATTCCATTCTCTGTTTCCTGAAATTCCACATAACATCTCCCAGTGTAGCTAACCTCCAACCATTAAATGTCTAATACCATATTGCACCCCTCTCCCATAAGTAATACTAGCATGTCTAACTCAAGGATACCTCCTGCATTTTTCCCACCAGTGCATTTGCACACATATTCTATATCTTTCCATCAGCAACAGAAATAGAGAAGGGTGAAATGGCAGTCAAGAAAACCATCTTGTTTTTAAAGTCAAAATTGATGGTGTTGCATAATCCTAGTATCAATCAGCATATGAACCATCTTTCCCTTGACACAAATAGTAACCCTTAGTTCTAAAGTCATGCAAGCTATTTATTGCATTAACATAAATTAATATTGAACCTTCAGGGTCGGTCTCCCATCTGTGCCCAAGAATGGCCAAACATTCTGCAGAGATCCCATTGTACTCCTTCCAACTCAGTATATCCTCACCTTCATCTACTTCCATTGAGAATAACTATTTTTTTTATAAGGTAGCATTTGTATTATAAACCAGCACTTAGGAAGTGTATAAAACCCCTTTACAAAGTGAGCATCTAGCTAAAAGAAGATAGAAAAATAAAAAAGAAAAGGCTCCTCATCCCAGCAAGATTCTAAAACTTCTAGCATATCTTCATCCTCTATAGGGAAGTTCTTTATAAACCAAAAATACAAAAGCAAAATACAATCTGTCTTAATCTTCTGGAGTGTTCTACTTTTGTCTTCAAAACTTCTAGAATTTCTCCTTCCAAATAGTTCACCAAATACACTATGGGATAGTTTCTTTTAGTTTAAGTTCTTTGCTCCCTTTCCATCTTTATCCTAACTAGATAGAGTGTCAAAAATCTTGCTAGGCATTATTCATTGTATGCCTCTAAGATTGATGAAAATCTTCCATAGTTGGCCAGTAAATCTGCAATGCAAAAACAAATGTCCTACTATCTCAACTGCCTCTCCACATAAACAACAATGTGTGACTAAAATTATATTCCTCTTCATCAAATTTTGATGTGATAACACACTTTCTTCTCTAACCACCATGAGAAGCATGCAACCTTCAGGAGTGCATTAGTTTTCTAGATTTATTTCCATGACCACCTGCTAGCCTGTGGCATTATTCTATTTAGTAGCTTGTATCTAAAGTTGATCTCATAAATCCTTTTGTGATGTCCATTCCACCAAAGTTTGTCCTTCCTCTCTTTAAAACCTTTAAATGATTCAATAACTTTAAAGAGTTCCATTATTCTTGGGATTTCCCAATCATTCAAGTTTCTCTGAGGCTTAAATCCCTACCTTGTGGAGACCAAATATCAGCCACAGTTTTGTCTTGTTGTTGATCAAGATCAAACAAGTCTGGGAACATCACTGTAAGACTCCTATTGCCTAACCATTGGTATTTACAGAAGATATTTTGGTTACCATCAAGACTTTGATGGTGATGTGGTTTTGCATTATAGTCCACCAATTCCTGATTGACCTCCAAGCAGTTACACCATAAGGATTGGTTGCTTCTTTGGCAAATCAACCATTCATATCCCCATACTTTATCCCAATCACCCTTTTCCATAATGTTTTTTACTCTTGAGTATATCTCCACAACTACTTCATTTTCAGTGCTTTACATTAATTCTTTAAGTTTTTGATACCCTTTTCTAGTTATGTTACCTTCCCAGAAAAAGGACCTTATGATTTTATCCAACCTTTGTACCGCACTTGTTGGGATAGGGAATAAGGTCATCATATATGTTGGGAGGGCATAAAAAATAGTATTGATCAAAGTCTGCCTCCCAGAGATAGATATTGAGCTTTCCATCTGGATAAATTTCTTTTACATTTCTCCAAGATATTCTCCCAGATTTCTTTTGATCTTAATTTGTCCCCTAATGAAATCCCTAAATATATAGAAGGAAGAGCTCTCATCTCACCTCTCAGTATTGAGGCCAGATACTTTATATTTAAGATTGTGTGGATGGGGTATATATGACTCTTACCCCAATTGATATGCAATCCTGATATTCCTTCAAAGAATACTAGTATTACTCTAAAGTATTTTAGTTATTCATCCTCTGCATCATACAAAATCAAAGTGTCTTCAGTATATTGTAAGTGTGTCACTTTCAGATTGTCTGTGTCACTTTCAGATTGTCTGCATTATTGGCAGCAACCTCAAAACCAAAAATCCATCCATTGATTTTTGTTATATTTATCATATTTTTAAGATACTCCATAGAAAGTATGAATAAAAAAGGATTAAGGGTCCCCTTGCCTTATTCCCCTTTGTGTTGCGAAGAACCCTTCAGGTGCGCCATTAATAAAAATAGAGAACTTCACTGTGGAGATGCAATAGCTTATCCACTTAATCTATTTCTCACCAATTCTCATTCTTCTAAGAGTGTTTAGAATGAATCCCCAATTCACATGATGATAAACCTTTTTGATGTCCAATTTGCATAAGATTCCTGGTTACTTTTGTGTCATTCTCGAGTGTACTGCCTCATTTGCTATCAACACGGCATCCATGATTTTCCTCCTTCTAATAAATGTCATCTGCTGAGTATCCACCAACTTTTATATTACCCTCTTGATCCTTTCACTCAACACCTTGGATAATAACTTGTAGAAGCTTCCTATCAGACTTATTGGCCTGAAATCTTTCAGCTCCTTAGCCTCTTTCTTGTTTGGAAACAAAGCAGCGTATATGGCATTAAAGATCTTTTCAAATATTTCTTGTTCATAGAAATTGTGGAAGGCCTCCATGATGTCATTTTTTATTACATCCCAGCATTTGATGAAGAATCCCATGGTGTAACCATCAGGTCCAAGGACCTTTTTTGCAACACATTTTTCAAATATCTACCTCATGTTCCTCAAATTAGCTTGTAATTGTATCTTTTCTGCTTCTAAAATCTTAGGACTGTTTGTCATGTTCCCTATTAGTCTCCACCTTTCTATCTCAGTGTATACATTCTTATAAAACTGGATTATTTCCTTAACTCTTCCTGGTTCCTTCATTGATTCCCCTTGGACTTCTAATTGATCAACGCAATTGCTGATTTTGTGAGCATTGGCTGAAATATGGAAAAATTTAGTATTATGTTACCTTCTTTCAACCATAAAATTCTAGATCATTGTCTCCAAGCTATTTTTCATACTCCATAAAAGTTGTTGCCTTCAAAGCTGCCTTATCTTCTATTAGAGCTCTGTTCTCCATTAATTAATCCACACTTTCCATGTTATTAAGAAAGTTAGTTCTTTGGTTCTGCAAATTACCTCTCTCTTCCTTGCTTTATTTCTTAAGTTTTTCTTTCAGAGATTTAAGCTTCCAAGTTAGTATATAATCTGGTTTCCCATGGAATACAAAGGAATTCCACCATGAACTAACTCTATCTACGAAGTCTTCTATATTTAGCCATAATTTTCAAACTTTAAATATGACTTATTTTGATCCCAAGGACCATATTGTAGAGCTATGGGAACATGATTAGATATCAGTCTCTAACGACTAATCTATTTCATTTTGCTGGATTGTTCACTCCATTCTGAAGTAAACAAGATTTTTTTCTATCTTAAAAGCTATAGTATGAGTGTCTCCTTTGAACCAAGTGAAGTTCCCCCCCCCCCCCCTCAAGTGACAAATCAATTAGATCTAGATCCTCCAATATATCTAAAAATTCTAACATAGCAGTTTCTTTTCTCTGAAGGGAACCTGCACACATTAAAGTCCCCACATACTGCCTATATACCCTCTATCAAACCTTTAACATCACTTAATTCATCCTAAACTTCTCTTCTTTCTACCTTCCAATTTGGTGTGTAAACCCCTGTTACATGACAGTTGAAATTCTGGAGCAATACTTCAAATCTGCATGTTAAGGTTTAAACCCCTGTTTCAAGTATCTCCCCCTTCCAAACTCTACTATACCATAACATTATAATCCCTCCTCTTGTTCCAATTGCTTGTAGAAATAAGTATTTGATCCATCTACCGCCCCCCCCCCCCCCCCCCAAATTTGTTTAATTAACTCTTAGATATTTCCTTATAACTTTATTTCCTGTAGATAAATAATATCAGGCCTCCACTTTTCTATGTAGTTCTTCGCTACCCTTCTCTTCCCCCATTATTTAATCCCCTAACATTCCATAACACTAGATTAAGCTTTATATATTAGTCTATTTTCACCGTTTCCCCTTGCTCCTACCCTCACTGTTTTGAACTTAACATTAAAAGAGATTAGGTTTTTTAGTTTGTTAGATCCTTTGAATCTGGTCTTTTTGATATTTGAACATGATTATGACTTCCTAAACTTTCTGCATGAGTCTATTTGCATTAGTAGTTCCAACGCTTCCTCTTCATTACCTTTAAAATCAGCTCCAAACATCTTGCCAAGCCTGATGATATTTTAACGTACCCAAGTTGATATAACCTTCTCATTCTCAATGATTTGTGACTCAGATTCTATTGTAATGGGAATAGTATCCTACACCTCCTAAATATCTCCAACCATGCTTGAATTACTGATTGCAATCTATTTTTCCTTGCAATTATACATCCCGACTTTTGTCTTTCAGTCTTGCTTCTCCATCTGTCTCTTTATAGCTCATCTCTATGTCGTTCAGACTTTCTATGTGTTCTGTTATATCTGAGGGTATATCAATGGTTTGGAGATCATTTGTTTTTTTGTTAATTATGCTTTGTATCTCTTAATTGTATTGGGGCAAATTGCTATTTAATTTATAAGTCTTCTAATAGTCCCAGAGTTAGGTCGGCCCAACTGCATCTCTTCCAAGTTTAATGAGATCACATGCCTATCGCATGATTTATTTTTTAAAAAATCACTGATGCCCACGTGATTTATCCAGTCAATGGTTTTCATCTTTGTAATATTTTAAATGACTTCAAATGACACTTTTTTCCTCTAGTTATTATCGAGCGACTTCATAGAACCCTGGAGAGACCTCTGTGCAAAGCCTATTTCTAAGGTTTCACTCACCCCCACCGTCTATGACATGATTGTATGTGAGCTCATTGGTTTTATGTCCTGATCAATCTAGAAGGTCATCGATTTCTCTACCCATGTTGGGATTCTGAAGTTGTATCCCTCTTTTGATATGAGGCCTCCTTGGGTATTTTACTATCGTCACCTTTGGTTTCAATTCAAGCCCATTTGATATGATTCCTTAGCTTTGTTTCCCCATTTGCTCTTTTCTAACCTTCACACTTATCACCTATCTCTTGGAAGATGTCTTTGTTCCACAAGTGCATAGAAAGACCCATTGCTCTGATCCAAGTTGAATTTTGACTTTGTTGAGAAAATGTACACCAAACCAGAGGATTCTACCATTCTAGTTGGACCTTAGTATTTCTCCAAACCCATTCTCCTTGCAATATCTGCTCAGCCATATGCCTATTTAGGAATTCAAAGAGGAATAAATATCCTTCCATTTCATAAATGTTAACCTCAAAGTCTTTTTTCTAGGTTGATGTTTCCCACCTTCTAACATCTGCTAGTGTAGGGGTATTAGATATTTCAAAGAACTCAGTAATACTTCTCCTTAGTGGGCCCTTCTCATCAACTTAGTTGACCTTAGGGTGTTGTTGATGCCATGTACTGCGCTTAACCACCTTGGAGTATGAAATAGTTTGTTTTGGAGGTTTTTTAAACCTCTGTTGAGCAAATTTATTAATGAAATTCTTAATCTTGAGGGAAGTATCTCTCCATCCTGCATTTATGGCTATCCCAGGGACTATAATTAATTCTTTGAATTCTCCTATAAGAGACACTCATATACCTCCCGTGTACATTTTACTTTTTAGTACCATAAAACTCCAACTTTTTATCTCTAGTCTTCCATCTTCTCACTAGATTTTTGTTGTCCTAGGAAGCTTCTTTGAGAATCTAGCAGATCTATTCCATTACTTTTCTACCCAAATTTATCCTTATCATCATATTTCTACTACTCTCTACCCAGTCAAACCATGTTCTATTTCCAGTATTCCATCTGGTGATGTCGAATGATTTGAATCCCCCATTGAAATAAATTATGTTGTCTACCATGTTACTGATCGAATAGGGATTTAGAAGGATTGAAGCAATAATCACAGTGGGTGAATATTGATTGGCAAGGAAAGAAGGATAGCTGTCTTTTCTTCTTACACACATGCCTAAATGTATATTGCTCATCATAATTTAAACATAATCCATTACTCCTTCTTTCATCCATCTCAGTTAGAGTGAGTAATTTGGTATTTCTGTAAGGTGGTTTGGGACCAACAGTGGTACTGTTTGATGGTTTAGACATGACCTGATTGGGTCTAAAATTATGATTAATATTCTGGGAAAAAAAGGGATGTCATTAAAGAATCTCATCATGTTCTTGGGGTTAGGAAGTACCCCGATTAAAACCCATTTCTGTACTACTAGAATCTGCTCTTGGATTTTTGCCAAACTAATGGCTTTGGCAAAAGCTCTTGGCCCTAACATGTTTATCGGAAGGCCAATTTTGGACTTTATTCCTCTACAAAATAGATAACTACATAGCGTTTACATAGCTCTACTTTAGTTGATAATTCAACAAATAAATCCACACCCTTCTGAATAGAAATACCTGCCTAGGATCCTCAAAATCTCCCGTGGGATCATCAAACATTTCCCCCCATATTTGGCATATAAACTCCACACATACTCTCTCCACTTAGGACACTCTCTACTCCCCATGTGTTTCATGTCTGAGGATTCAAAGGTAAAAATGGATTCATGTAAGATTGATACCACTGCTGAGCCTTCCCTTCAAGACTACATGAATCTATTTTTACCTTTGAATCCTCAGTTATGTCCTCTACTTCAAAGAATTGATCACATTTGTATAGCTAATGTCTCAACTCTTGGCCATCAAATTTGGGAAATTCCAATTGACACCTTCTATTGTGCATCTAATAAACATCCTGCCTCTTACGTCTGTTGTTTCCTGCATCATCTTCCCCATTCTCCTCAAGAGTTTAGACTAGTGTTTCTTTAGTTGGTCTTTCATTACCAAGCAATGTCCTTTTGATTTAGTTCATGATCTGTGCCACTCTTATCCACTAGTGTTCATATTTTATCCACTTAATTCACCACTTCGTCCATGGAGTTGAGAGAATCTACTTCTTTTCTCAATTCTCGTGTTCTTATTTAATGATCATCCATTTCCAGAGGTCAAGAGATGAGATTGATCTGATACCAATGATGTAACTCAGGACTTCAATGGAATTAAAAGTCACGAGAGTGAGCCTAAAGGAAAAATTGTAAGTGTTTTCCTTGAACAACCACACCCTAAAACCCTAATTAATAGTTCAATTAGTAAGAAGAAGATAAGATAGCATTTCATTTTAGAATCATTAATTCAGAATTACAATTGCTAACAATCAAGCTTGTACAGATTCTAGCTAGGAGCAGGAAAGTTGGTTACAACTAACTTTGAGATAGTTGGCTCTCACATGGCTTCTAACTAACCAACTAATTATCCTTCAGTTATGAAATTACGAGGAATTAAATACACAATTGAATTGATAAATTGATTTGACACATGCTACAGTTGATCAGGATCATGTCAATATTTTCTCATGAAGTTGGTTCATATATTTTACACATATCTGCCATGTATTTCAACCAAGGGAATTATGTCATATTAGCAGTAAGATGATACTAGAATGATTGGATGATATAACATTCAGGCCTTGTTTGCACATAATAAATATCTTAATCTTAATCATTCAAATCTTAATCATTAAGTTAGTTTTATAGGTTTGAACCTTAATCATGTAGTTATCATTAAGTGTGTTTGCTTTTAAATTTTTACAACCACTTAGTGGGTCTAAATAGGTCAGAATAATTAAGACGCCTATTCAAGGATTTTTACAAAGACATTTGCTTACCATTGCGCCATCCACTTTCACTACCCCACTTGATGTCACCCAAAACTACATCTTAAGTAGAAGTATAATGCGGTTGATTGCAAATATAGTAACCCAAAAAGGTTGGCATCGATCCCTTAGAAAAAATGTGAATAGTTGCTTGCCTTGATGTAATCCATGAGCCGTACAGAAAAGTAAAAGGGGAGATTTTGTTATCAATTGCAAATAGTAACCAATTTTCGATGTGCTTTTGAGTTGAAATCAATATGAGACAAATGCTAGGTCTGTGTTCCCCTTGGCTTCTCAACTACATAAAGTTCTGGTGATCAACCCAATTCTTCTATTGTTCTGCATGCAAAGCCTACAAGATATGTATTATCTACTGCTTAGAATATAAATTTTACCCTTTGACTTGGTTATCATCTCAGGGTGTTGCCTTTTTGCCCCTTTCTACGACCTCAGATATAGTTGGATATTGTATCACTATCTTAATCTTCTTTTCCTAATTTCAAGATTCTTGGTTATCGAATGGATGCAAATATAGGCAATCTTAAGATACTACAGCTACTTGAGGCTAATTATTGTGAAGAAGAATTAAGATACATGCAGAAACCCTAGAACATTTGAGTCTCACACTTACTCTATGTAGCTAATCCGTCAGGGTTCCACAACCCTAGCTAAGGAATTTAGCCTCTCGTGTTTGTACAAGAAACCATAAGTATGAATGAAGAAAATATAAAATCAATTGCACAAGAATAAGATAGATAAACTCCAAAGTCTTTAATTGAATAAAACCAAAAAAATCTCAGGAAAAATTGTAAAAGTATGTAATGATGTGTAATAGTGTGTAAAAGAATATCACAATACGTAACCCAATAAAAGATAAACCATAGAGTGTTTATAGTATTTCAAAATAACATAAAAATCGTATTAAAAATAGGAAAGGTAAAGTTAAGTCGGCAGTTGGTACGACTCGGTCTTCACTCGTATCCCTAGATTATGAATCGTACCCTGCCTTGTCGTATCCGTTCCATTGTCTGATCTTCCCAAGGCTTCAATTCTCTGTTCAGCATATGACTTCTTCTTACGAGTCGTACCTTAGTGTACGACTCATGTTCTTCATCCATATTCACCTGGGACTTCTTCCTTTCCAAGTCTTTTACACTGGTTTGTATATGAGATGCTTATATGAGTCATACTCAGACTTTCGACTTGTATAGCTCTGACACTTCAGGTCATGGATAGTAGCTTAGGTTCTATTATGCTCATGAATTTCGCATTCGACTTATACTCTGGCTTACAACTGGGGCACTTGAGTCGTATCTTCCTCATTCTTGGCTACTCAGTTTGGCTTTTGGTTATGTTATTCATACAAGTCAGTATACGAGTCATATCGATTGGTTACGACTTAGAGACTGACTCATGTACTGATCAGAGTTGGTCTTTTCAGGTCTTTTTCTTCTCTTTTTGTTCAAGTACTGTTGTAGACCTGTTTTACCTGGAATTTACACCAAAGTGCATCATATCCAACAAAATACCCTAAGTTCACTCATAAATTCACGATTTTAAGCATTGAAAGTGTCATGTTTCCATGGCAAATCAACACCCTCAACTTAAACTTTTTCATTTCTTCAGGCAAACAAAATCAAATTACTAATTTCTAGCACAGAGCCTATGCTTAAATACGAAGATCTCAGGTAAACCCATGCAATGATTTTGAGTTAAATTTCAATCTTATTGTTCCTCTCTTAATTTTCAACCTTTCAACTCAAATTTGCTTATAGAAATTTAGCACATGTAGAAACACGAAGGAATGTAATGATGGTATTACATTAGAAATAGACACTTGGGCATAGACATACTTTACATTCATCAAACAATCTAGTAACCTAGCAGTATAAACCATGTGTACTCACAGTCAAAGAAATCCCATTCACTCTTCATGGCTAGACTACTCTATTTATGGATATACAAATGACTCTCTCTCACAAAGAAGTGTAACCGGTGTGCACAAAATACCATAAGCTTACCCTTATGCTCTTTTCCTAAGTCGTCAGACAGTCACAGTAGGATCACTATAGGACATTATTTGGCTTGTAACGTAGGCTAGAGGCTAGTATGATACGTATGGATTTTTAAAGTGACAGCCTCTTGGACACTATGCTCTTCTCGGGGTCCACTACTTTTGAATTCATTTATTTCCACCCTTATGTCTCCATTTTTCTTCTAAGCACATTCCACTTAAGTCAGGTTTTGCTTTGTAGCACTTATTTTTCTTATTTAATTTTTTTCTTATTTATTTTTTTCTATGCCTTGTACATTTCTTTCTTTTTTTTTCATCACACCTGCCCATGTTTCCACTATTTCCCTTGTACATACTTTTCTTCATTCTAGTTTTTCTCTTACGCACCCCTATACTAGCCACCTTAACTTAGGCGATTTGCCTGAGTTGAGGTACACATTGTCCACAGGAGGACCAGGGCCAAAATAGTTTCATTGTAAGTTAAACAGGAAGGTGATAGGTGTAACAAGAAAAATTGGTCTAACAAGGCTCAAATATTTGGATCAAGGGGATTTATTCCGTTGGTTAGAGCATTTTAGACTTAAGTGAACTCATACAAAAAGGGCCTATGATCACTTCCTACTTAACCATCCTAGACCTAGGAAAAAGCAATCGGGAAAGTTCTAGATTCCCACACAATCGGGAACTCAATAAACCTTACACGCACACTTGCACAGGGATATACTACTAAGTACTAGTTATCCAACTATGCAATTGTCTTGTCCCAAACTGTACTATCCCTAATCCTAATGCCATTATCAGATACTCAACAGTCTCATACAAACATATAAATTATGCATCCTAAAATTTTCAAACTACTCCCAAAATTTTTGGTACCCTCACCCCCAACTTAAGAACATTGTACTGTCCTTAATTCTACAAAAATAAGATAGTGTAAGGATAAGAGTCATACATAGGTGCTCAAGGTGCCGCAGCATCAACATCATCACGTGGGCCCTTAGGTCGAGTCCCACTTTCATCAGCAATCATCCCATCAATCAAGATTTACTCAATAGCAGTTGGGGTACAACAGTAACCCCCTCAGTATCAGGAACTAGAGCTCTCAACCCATCGACTTCTCTAGCCATCTCTAGGATTCGTGTCTAGCGGTCCTACTCATCCTATCTAATACCTAACTGTCGAGTAATCCTCGACTCAAATACATCTAGGCACTCTTAGACTCGCCTATCCTGTACCTCAAATTGCCTGTCTATCTAACTTCGTACTCTGCCCTCCATGTGACCTACTTTTGCAGTGAGAGCAGCCAACTGGGTCATTACTTCAATCCAAGCAGCCTAGGAAATTAGCATCACACCAGGAGGCATACCCCGTGACCTTGGTTCCATAGAATGGATTGGCAATGGGGCACTAGAAGTACCCTCTGCATCTATGGGTGCAGCCTCAGTCTGTGCACCTACATCTAACTGTCTGGTCATCTTATAGGAATAAGCCTACCATAGCATCCACAACCTACCGCATAGGTCGGGCCACAGGATTGGTGATATCCTAAATCAAGCCAATATCAAAGGTCCTCCGGGCCTTAATCATCTTATTAATGTCACATATCTCTAATACTTCTAAAGCTAAGCATATTTGAGTGATCATGCAGGGGTAGGCTAGCAGTGCCTTTTGACCCCCAATAGCCTTATCTCTTATCTCTCAGGCTAGGAACTCTCCAACATCGAATGAATAGCTGGCTGTAAAAATAGCTATCATAGCTGCCCAGAATGGGCACGAGACATCATCTTCAGTAATCGGACACAGTGTATGTCGGGCTAGTGTCCACCAAGCTTTACCTTAAAAGTTGAGGGTACCCTTCTTGATTTGATGTGAATCTCCAAAACCCCCTGCAACACAAGTGGCATGCTTACTATATGCAGCTATTCTCTCAGCAATCCATCTAAACATTGTTATTTTATTATCAGTACACAACTTGCAATTTGTGATCTTTCTTAACTTAACCATTTTGTAATCCATCTCTTCGGTGTTGGCCGAGGCTTGATATTCTGGCCCATATAGAAATCTCTCAGTAGTCTGGAAAGAGATATCAACATATATATGTTGTATCATAAGGAAGGTAATACGATCACCTTCCTTCCATAACATGTCATGTGGATATTGCCATCGAAGTTCTTATTTATATGCGACATAGAACTCACGAACAAATACCCATTGTATCCACCTAGTATTCTCATCATCCAGTCAAAACCATAGTTCCTGAAGCGAACTTTAAATTTGGGTACTTCAGCCATCCCTGTAGTGGTCATCCTCCTCTCCAAATATAGCACTCTCTTTATCTTACCACCCCAAAGGTGAGATAGCTCCAATTTAAATATTTTCTGCATGTCGAGGTACCCCCATGGTTCAACGATGGGCATCAAAGTAGTGGTTAATACGAGTGGGGGGTCCTGTCTGTCTATAGGGGTCACATCTACCTCGGTACCCTAAGCATCACCGGCACTCTCTTCATTTGAATTAGACTTAGCCTTGTTGTCATCATCATCAACTGGTATTGGTGTGTGTGGAGGAGAAATAATTGCATTCTTTCTTCTCGGTCCCCTTGGTGGTGGTGATTTAGATTCTTGTGGCACTGTTTTTTTTCCTTTGACTTAGTAGGTGTCTTTCCTTTGTTTGCAGCTTTCTTGGATGTAGTTCCATCTTACTGTTCTACGCTGCTTTCAGAAGTGGAATCAAACCCAGAAATACTGGTTTCCTCACTCTCAACTGGTGCTTGTTTCTTCCCTTTCTAGCAACTATTTTGGATGACAAAGCATTCTTTTGCGGCATTTTCCCGTAAGTACATTAATATTAGTAACTAAGAAAAGAAAATAAAAGAAAAGAAAAAATTTAAAATTAATGGTTCAATGTGCTTAGTTTCAGTTGGGTATGAGCGGTAGGAACTGGTCGTACCCACTAGGGATAACTCGTATTTTACAGTCGTATCCTGGACAGTGCATGGCCTTTGTTAACTGGCCAGCTTACGACTCCTCCTTACCAGTCATACCGACTGGGTACGACTCGTGACCAACAGTCATAAGTTGGTCAGAAACTTTTATGCTATTATCATTCTTCCCACATAGGTACGATAAGTATGTATTATGGTCTGGATACGACTCGTATGGTTGAGTTATATCCATTCCAGAACCTTAAATTTGTTAGATTTCTATGTTGTCACTGGGCACGAGTCCCATTATGACTCTCATACCAGTAGGTACGAGTCGTAAGGAGTCTTGTTTCCACTGCAACATAGAAGTCCAATTTCAAAGTTTGACTCCGATGGAAATTCCCAAAGTACCCACTACTACATTCAGCTATTTCCAGCAATTTAAACACAAAATTATATGCAAAAACTATTTCCAAACCCTACTTCTACCCACATTCTCTATTTTCAACTCAAATAGCATAAATAATGTATCACCAATCCATGAAATGAAGAAATTCCCCTTAAACCAGGTTGACAATATCATATACTACTCATTTCAACTTACAATATGGCAAAAATAAATTGGGAAACATAAGTAGTAAGTGTGGAGTAGCTTATTTCAATGTTGGGATCTTAGAGGCTTTGAATTCAAGTTAAAATCACACAAATTGACCGGTTTGAGGTTTACGGTAAGTGGATCTAGTTGAAAACAAGTTGATTGTTAGGAAGTTCAAAATTGAGGATAAACTTATGCGGGTATGAGTTAGAAATATCGGGTGCTCTGTCAGGTCTCAATTTCCTCTTTCATCTAATTATTGGGTCGGGTCTACCCAAGAACTAACATAGTAAGTCGGGGTACGAGTTTTCTATACGACTCGTACCTAGACTTACGGGTCATTTCTCTGATTGGTATGGTCTTGGGATCTTACCTGGGTTCTAGTGTCTGATGCTGATTATTTTTTCGGTCCAATACGACTCCTACTCATGACTCGTACCGTATAGATACGACTAGTAAAGAGTCTGTATGATACCTTTTCAACTTCTCTAAATTTTTTCTGTATTCTTTTTAATCCTGCACATTGAACAAACACATACCCTATAATTGAATAAGTAAAAAAACATGGATTGCCTCCCACGCAATACTTGATTTAATGTCGCAGAACGATGTGGGTAAGTTGAGTAATCATATTTCACCAACAAGCCTCATGGGTTGCCTCTCATGCAGCGCTTAATTTAACATCGTGACACGACGCAATTTCCTTGATTACTCAAACTTCATCAATGTCAATACCAGCTAGCTCCTTCACCACTTTAGCATTTCCCATATAGTGCTTTACTCTGTGTCCATTTACCTTGAATGGGCTTACACCATTCTTCTTTAGTTCTAAATCACCATAGGGGCCAACCTTTGTCATTGTGAAAGGACCATGCCATCTTGACTTTAGCTTACCTGGAAACAAATGAAGCCTGGAATTGTATAGTAGCACTTATTCGCCTTTTTCAAAAACCCTATTCTCAATCTTTCAGTCATGACACAACCTCATCTTTTTCTTGTAGAATGCTAAACTTTCATATGCCCAGAGCCGAAATTCATCCAACTCATTGATGTTATTCAACCTTGACTTGGTTCCATCCTTCTACTCTACATTTAGCTTCTTCAAAGCCCATAGTGCCTTATGCCCATGCTCAATAGGTAAATGGAAAGCATTTCCATACACCAGCCGATAAGGTGAAGCACCTATGGAGGTTTTTTAAGCTGTACAGTAGGCCTATAATGCATCATCTAACTTTCTCGCCCAATCAGTCCTATCAGAATTCACCATTTTTGCCAATATGGACTTGATTTCTCTATTGGACACTTTTACTTGTCCACTAGTCTGCGGATGATAAGGTGTTGCCACCTTGTGATTCACTTCATATTCGTCAAGCAGACTCTTCAATAGATGATTGAAAAATATAACCCTATGTCACTAATAATAGCACGTGGCATACCGAATTGAGAAAAGATATTATTTCTAAAAAATATTGTGACATTCCTTGCTTTATTGTTAGGAAGCGCAATTGCTTCTGCCTACTTCGACACATAGTCAACATCCACAAGTATGTACTTCATGCCACGTGAACTCATAAAAGGTCCCATAAAATCTATGCCCCATACATCAAACACTTCCAATTCTAAGATAGGGGTCATAGATAATTCATATCTTCTAGAAATAGTACCCTGTCATTGACATTGATCACAGACGGCAGTATAGTCATGAGAATCTTTGTATATAGTCAGCCAATAGTAGCCACATTGCAGGATCTTATAAGCTGTACGGGCCCCTCCATGATAACCCCTAAGTGGCAATGAATGAAACATTTCAAGTATGCTTACCATTTTCGTCTCAGGTATACACCTACGAATGATTCCATCTACACAAATTTTAAAAAGATAAGGTTTATTCCAGGAAACTTTTCTTACCTCGTGCATGAACTTCTTCCTTTGCTAATATAAAAGATCTTCTGGGACTAGATCACTTGCTAAGTAATTTGCATAATCTGCAAACCATGGAATTAGATCTTCGGAAGCTGTAAATATCTGTTTATCTGGAAAATTATCATCAATCTCTAATCCCTTAGCAACCTTCTGCATAGCTTCCTCCTCTAGTCTTGACAAGTGATCCACAACTTGATTTTCTGTGCCTTTTCTGTCTTTCACCTCAAAATTAAATTATTACAACAGCAGCACCCAACGGATAAGCCTCAACTTTTCATCCTTCTTAGCCATTAAGTACCGCAATACGACATGGTCTGTATGCACAATCACCTTTGTCCCAATCAAGTAAGATGTAAACTTTTCAAAGGCAAAAACCACTGTCAATAACTCTTGCTCCATTACGGTATAGTTCTTTTGGGCAGGATTTAGTGCCTTACTAGCATAGTAGATAGAATGAGAAATCTTTTCTTTTCTTTGGCCTAGTACAGACCCTAAGGTTAATCTACTAATATCACACATAACTTCAAAAGGTGAAGACCAATCCAGAGACACAATGATTGGAGCAGACACGAACTTCTCTTTTAGGCTTTCAAAATCCTTCTTACATACATCTTCAAAATTAAATGTTACCTTCTTCTCGAGAAGCTTGAAAAGTGGACTAGCAATCTTCGAGACG
Source organism: Capsicum annuum (assembly GCF_002878395.1). Lineage (NCBI taxonomy): Eukaryota > Viridiplantae > Streptophyta > Magnoliopsida > Solanales > Solanaceae > Capsicum > Capsicum annuum. Next base: position 144,909,658 of record NC_061113.1, read on the forward strand.
TCCTTGATAAATTGCCTATAAAAACCTGCATGCCTTAGAAAACTTAGAATTCCCTTTATAGAAATTTGATAAGGTAATTTTTCAATCACCTTAATATTCACTCGATCAACCTCTATGCCTCTCTTTAAAATTTTATGCCCAAGAACAATTCCTTCTTTAACCATGAAATTGCACTTCTCCTAATTAAGTACCAAGTTGCATTGTTCACACCTTTGTAGCGCTTTTGCCAAGTGATTGAGACAGTCATCAAAAGAATCCCCAACAACAGAAAAATTAACAATAAAAACTTCAATGGTGTCTTCAACCATATCAGAATAAATAGACATCATACATCTCTGAAATATGGTTACGGCATTGCATAGCCCAAATGGCATTCACTTGAATTCAAATGTCCCATAAGGACATGTAAAGGTAGTCTTCTCCTGGTCTTCTGGTACAATAGTGATCTGATTGTAACCGAGTACCCATAAAAAAAATAGTACCATCTTTAGCCTACTAACTTGTCTAGCATTTGATCCATGAATGACATCGAAAAATGGTCCTTCTGAGACCAAGCATTCAACTTCATATAATCCTTGCACACTCTCCATCCAGTGACTGGTCTCATAGTCACTAGCTCATTCTTCTCATTAGGCATAACAGTTATTCCACCCTTCTTTGAAATACGTTGAATCGGACAAACCTACTTGCTATTAGTAATGGGAAATACTACACCATCATCCAACCACTTGATGATCTATTTCTTAACCATCTCCTGTATAGAAGGATTAAATCGATGTAATGTTTAATAGATGGAATCCAATCTGGCTCAAGCTGAATTTTGTGAGTACACAAACCAGGTGGAATACCAACAATAACTGTAATAGAAAATCCAATGACCCTCTTAAAATTTTACAACACAAATAACAATGCTTTTACCTCTGACTGGCACAGATCAGCTACAATAATAATTGGCAAAGTGTTGTTGGCCCCCAAAAATGTATATTACAAGTGAGATGGGAGGGCATTCAACTCTAATATCGGTGATTCCTCAATAGATGGACGAGTTGTTAGAGTAGTTTGATTTTTTAAATCTAGATCAAGCTTTTTTGGTGCATAATTGTAACCCTCACCATGCAATACACTCACTAACTCCTCATACTCCTCGATACCTTCAGAGCAAAACTCATAATCACAACCGCAAGAGCTTCGATACCTAGCCTCTCTTACACAGGAACAATCGTATCAGAACCATCATCCCACAGAGTAACTGTATCAGCATTATGGAATGAATCTATATCCTCATCATCTTCATCAATCACAGACACCTGTCTCAATTCATCAGGCTACTTCATAGATTTGCATACATTGAATGTCATATGTTTATTATTGAGTCGCAGCATTAGATGTCCTTTCTCAATATCAATTAGCTTCCTACCTGTAGCCAAAAATAGTCTTCCTAAGATAATCGAGACTTGAAAGTCCACTTCACAATATAATATAACAAAATCAGCAGGAAATATGAAAGAAGACACTTTTGCCAAAATATTGTAAAGGATACCAACAGGCTTCTTCACTGTCATGTCCGCCATTACTAGTCTCATGGTAGTTGGTTTAGGAGCTCCCAACCCCAATTGTTTGAATACATCAAAGGGAATGAGGTTGATGCTAACCCTAAATCACATAATGCTCTAGTGAAGTTGAAAGACCCAATAGTGCAAGGTATTGTCAAAGCGTCAGGGTCCTCCTTCTTCTCTACCAAAGATCTAGTGACTACAGCACCGCAATGATGAATATTATCAATAAGTTCATAACTTACTGACCTTTTCTTGGTGATTAAATCCTTCATAAATTTTGGATATCCTGGCATCTTCTCCAATGTCTCTACAGGCGGTATATTGACAGTTCATTCTTTTAACATAGATAAAAATTTCTGATACTTACCTTCTTCTTATTTTTTTCTCAGTCTTTATGGATAGGATGGAAGTGTTCTTGGAATAAGATTTAACACAAGCTCTACAACCTTCTTCTCTCCTTCATTTGACTTGCTGCTACTCCCAACATCAACCGGTTTATCCTCACTCTTATGCTCATCAGTTGTGGGTACAGGTGGATCTGTAGTAACCTTACCACTCTAAATGGTAATGGCATGGCATTGACTATCATTTCTAGGATTTACCACTATATTACTTAGAAGAGTGCCAGATTGTCTCTAATTCACTGTGGATGACATCTAACAAAATTGTTGCTCCAACTGCTTGATTGTTGTCGCACGTGACTCAACTTTCTGGTTCAACACTAATAAATCATCTTTTATATCCTTCAAGCAATTTTCTTGACTTTCTTTCCATTTTACCAGTTTGTTTAAAAGCGCCTCCATTCTAGACTCTGTATCTCGGATAGCTGGTGGAATATACTTGTCACTGTTCTCCTTGTAGTTATCCTTACATCGCCAATCACCATTTTTATCTCTGCTCCCACCTTTGTAGCTATCATTATAATAGTTCTAACCTTGATTCCCTTACCCCTGGGCTCATAAATCTTCCAATATACGACCAAGATACCTAGTCTCTTTTTCAGATTCGATCTTAAATGGTTTGGAGGCAGACCCATTTACCACTACTGCATTCACCTTCTCAGTACTCATTAACACAAATTATTTGGTAAGAAACCCAATATATGTACAAAGTTATCCAACCTCTTATGCTACTATGTCATTTGCTGCCTCATACGTAATTGTTGCTCCAATAGCATATGTACTACTACCATGTTTCAAATCTTGAGTATGTCATCCTCTATTAGTAACTATAATATCATCTAGCATTTTTTGTGCAGCTTCACAGCAGAGACGCATAAATGTTCCTCCTAAAATAATATCTATCATAGCTCTTGAGTTATCATTTAATAATCGATAGAAGATCTCAGAAGAGTTAGATCCTATGATTCTATGATTTGGTACCATGCTTATTTTCTTCTTAAATCAAAACCACACCTCATACATAGACTCTGTAGGTAGTTGTCTGAAATTGTAAATTTCATCCTTCAACTGTAACATCCATGTAGGAGGGAAGAATATGCTCAGAAACTGTGTATTCAACTCATTCCAAATAGTGATAAATCCTATTAGAAGTTCCCCTAACCATAAATATGTTTATCCAGTCAAAGAAAATAGGAACAACCTTAATCTTAATGCTTCTTGATTAACTCCTAGTATATTATAATTTGTGTAGATCCCAAGAAAATTTGTAAGGTGCATGTTGCATGTTTACGTCATCCTTAGGAACTCCCAAAAACACACCCTTTATATTTAGAAATTGGATTATAACACTAGTAATATCAAACTTCATATTAGGGGGATAAAAGAGAAGGAACAATAGCTCCAGACTCCGTAGGTTGAACATAACCCAGATCTGTATCATCTTTCTCATATGGGTCTAAGTGTTAATATTCTAGAATAAACGGAGCCCTGCATCTCTGAAATCGATGATCAACATCCTGTCGCAGTCATACCAGTCCTTCTTACTGAGCTATTGCTGCCTCTGCCGCAAGTCTGGCTTCTTCTATATCTCTACATTCTTGCTCCAATAGTTGTTGTGTTTGTAAGTCTGCAATACTCTATAGATCTAATAGAGCACGTGGGAGTGCCACGTTTGGGTCCACGGGTAAGGGATCTTGCAACCCATCATGAACTTGTCCTGACATCCTTCTAGGTGTTTGAAGGATTCTTTTTGGCTCTAGATCAAAAGGGAGTAAGGGATTGCCTCTACTCCTAGTACTTGGCATACACCGGCTTATTCCAAAGCAAAAATAGAAAAATTAAAAACCCGCAAACTTTACCAATTCAATTTATTACTCAACTGTCTCCATCGACAACGACATCAAAATTTTATGTCTCCCAAAACTACACCTCAACTAGAAGTATAATACGCTCTATTGTAAATATAGTAACCCAAAAAAGTTGGGGTCGACCTTAGGGAAAATGTGAATAGTTGCTTGCCTTGATGTAATCCACGAGCCGTACAGAAAAGTAAAAGGGGAGATTTTGTTATCAATTGCAAGTAGTAACCAATTTTCGATGTGATTTTGAGTTGAAATCAATATGAGACAAATGCTAGGTCTGTGTTCCCCTTGGCTTCTCAACTACATAAATTTCTGGTGACCAACCTAATTCTTCTGTTGTTCTGCATGTAAAGCCTACAAGATATGTATTATCTACTGCTTCAAAGATAAATTTTACCCTTTGACTTGGTTATCATCTCAGGGTGTTGCCTTTTTGCCCCTTGCTACTACCTCAGGTATACTTGGTTATTGTATCACTATCTTAATCTTCTTTTTCTAATTTCAAGATTCTTGGTTATCGAATGGATGCAAATACAAGCAATCTTAAGATACTACAGCTACTTGAGTCTAATTATTATGAAGAAGAATTAAAATACATACAGAAACCCTAGAACAGTTGAGTCTCACACTTACTCTATGTAGCTAATCCGTCAGGGTTCCACGACCCTAGCTAAGGAGATTAGCCTCTCATGTTTGTGCAAGAAATCATAAGTATCAATGAAGAAAATATAAAATCAATTGCACAAGAATAAGATGGATAAACTCCAAAGTCTTTAATTGAATAAAACCATAAAAATCTCAAGAACAATTGTAAAAGTATGTAATGATGTGTAATAGCACGTAAAAGAATGTCACAATGCGTAACCCAATAAAATATAAACCCTAGGGTATTTAAAATATCTCAAAATAACATAAAAATCCTATTAAAAATGAGAAAGTTAAAGTTAAGTCGGCAGTCAGTACGACTCGGTCTTCACTCATATCCTCAGCTTACAAGTCGTACCATTTCTTGTCGTATCCATTCTAGTATCTGATCTGCCCAAGGCTTCACTTATTTGTTCAGCATACGACTTCTTATTACAAGTTGTACCTTAGTTTACGACTTGTGTCCTTCATCCGTATTCACCTGAGACTTCTTCCTTTCCAAGTCTTGAGCACTGGTTTGTATACAACATGCCTATATGAGTCGTACTCATACTTTCGACTTGTATAGCTCTGACACTTCAACTCCTAGATAGTAGCTTAGGTTCTGTTGTGCTTATGAATTCCACATACGAATCATACCCTGGCTTACGACTAGGGCACTTGAGTTGTATCTTTCTTATTCTTGGCTCCTCGATTTGGCTTTTGGTTCTGTTATTCATATGATTTAATATACGAGTCATATCGATTGGTTACGACTCAGAGACTGACTCGTCTACTAATTAGAGCTGGTCTTTTTCGGGTTTTTTTCTTCTCTTTTTGTTCAAGTATTGTTGTAGACCTGTTTTACCAGTGCATCATATCCAATAAAATACCCTAAGTTTACGCATAAATTTGTGGTTTTAAGCATCAAAAGTGTCATGTTTCCACGCCAAATCACCACTCCACCATTATCAATTACTACTATCCACAAGTACCAACGTCGTTGCTGATCATCAAAGTCAATCATCACCACCATTAGCTATTATTTACAATTCACCATCAACCATCATTATAACCAACTACTGAGTATTACCAACCATTATTGATCACTATATATCACTATTATTTATTGTTATAGGCTACCACAACTAGTAGTTGTCACTGCCAACCATCACGATCAACAACCATTATTAATCACTATTGCTATTCATCATCACCACTAGCTACTACCCATAATCACCACCACAATCCAAGACAATGCTCAATAAACACCTACAACCATTCCACTGCTAGCTATCACCATCAACTATCATATTATATTTTAAAAAATATTTGTTGATATAGTATTAGATTAATTTAGTATTTATTTGAATTTTATATTTATTAATTTTTAAATAAAGACAATTTGATAAGTTCAAATGTTAAGAAAATAAACATCTTAATTATTTAGTGTTCAGATTCTAATACATCATAATATTCATATATCCATTTAGATTCAGACATCTAAATTTTAATACACGTTTTAATATGCAGACGTGCATTCAGATTAAGAATCATAATTTTAATAAAAATGAATGAGGCCTTAGTGGGTCCATTTATGAGTTTATTGTCAACCAGTAAAGAGTGTCAGAATATGTTCAAGGACTATATGTTTGAATGCTTCTATTTTCTGTGAACTCCAGATTCATTCAACTTCGGGAGGACTACAACAGTGCAAAAATTGCAGCGAGACTCAGCTCCTTATGGCCTAGCTCTAGTTAGAACCAAAGTCAATGAGCTTTTACAGTAGTGGTGAGCTGGATTGTAATATATGGTGAGGGATTTTCCACCTACCATACTTGCCGTCTTTTACCTGAGCTCAAAGATAGAGAAACATTGCTAATTCAGAGTAATTCATCCTTGGAAGTTCATATGCAGCCTTGCGAAATCATCATTTTCAGGATCTGCGGGTTTATGTTTTGAAACCATGTATCGAACATGCGTAAGTTTTTGCTAATTTTTATGTGTGTTTATATGTTAGGTGTCCAGTTGTATTGCATTAAGTAGTTGAGAGAAATACTAATTAAGTATATGAGCTAATGATGATATATTATAAAGTAAATTAGCATAATAAAAAAATTAGTTTTATTAATAGTAATCAAAATTCTAATATTTTATCTTACAAGTGAAAATAATAAGTAATATTAATTTAATAAATATATTTTAATATAGAAAATATAAAATAATGATTAAAAATAAGGTCAGATTCTTAAAGATTATATTTGTTTAGATTTTAAATTATAATTTATATACTATTCTATTAATGGCAATCATAACTTCTATTATTTATATAGACAATAGATAATACTCATCTCTTATCATTTGACGCTCATACTCAAAATAGTTGTTTTAATTCATTTGTCCAATATATCAAATCAAGAGAATTGTATTATATTCTTCTCTTTTTTACCCTCGTAGTATTAAATAACTACATAAAGTAGTAGTACAGACAAATTTAAAGTTTCAAAGTATTATCAATAAGGTTAATTCAGTAAAATACAACTCTAAATAAAATTTACTTAAGGATTGTGTCATATAACAAAAGTCAAGTAACATGAAACGGATGTAGTAAGAGAGTGGTGAAACACCAAAAATATATGCACATGCATGTACATACGTATACACACACTTAGGGGTGACTTGGTTTCAAACAAGTTATCTCGAAATTACATATAATTTATCTCATCCTTGTGGCATGAATGTTGGGATAAATAATTTTGTAACTAACTAATACCTCTAATCAAACACTGAATAAAAAATCCTGAATTTTATCCTCAAATTATTATATCATGTACTTCGCACCAAAAGATTCTTTAATACATATAATATTGAAATAATAATTTTAAAAAATAATATTAAATTTTGTGACAAATTCATAAAAAAATATAATTTTACTTATAATGTTAATAAATTTAAGTAAAATGTAATAAATACCTAAGTCAAAAAATATATATTATATATAATATAAAAATATTATATAAATATAGTATTAAAATTACAAAGGTAAAATGGACATTACATGATATAGTATCAAAATTACAAGGATAAAATGGACATTACATGAGATAAAGGGGAAAGTATGATTATTTTTCAAAGTTAAGTAGGACGATTGATTTTTAAACATAGTTGAGGTGAAAACGATTTTCACCCTATCTCTAAATGATCTCTTGAAGGAAATATAAATTGAAAACATGAATTTATGAAGAAAGTTTTACTTCCTTGACGAACAGTATATTAAATTAGTTCGAAATTGTTCAGTATTGAATTGGAATCTAGAATAACAAAGCTCAGAATCTTTTCACAAATCAATGGGACTCACGCGTATTAAGACACTAAACAGCAATATATAAATATTATTTAATTCTAAATTATAGTAAAAAAATATTTGCAGCAAAATAAATGTAGCAATAAATCCTAATACAATTGGAGGGAAAAAGAAAGAAGGAAAGAAAAGGAAATATAAACTATGCAACACCTAAGTCAGACTACTAGAAGTAAGACAATACTCAATTAACCTACTAGCTTTCTACCTTAGTTCTCGACTTTCATTTCTTCGTATTTAGGGTTATATCATCACTCAGTTGAAGTTGTTTTATATCTTGTCTAATCACATCTCCCTAGTTCTTCTTCCACCTACCTCTATCTCTTCTAATTCCTGCAGTTAACCTCTTCACACCTCCTTATTGGTGTATTCTCATACCTCCTTTTAATATGTCCCAAACATCTCAATTTTATTCTCCTATTTGCCACAAAGTTCACTCCCATCTTATTCTATATAAGTTCAATCGTATTCATATGTTTTTCGGTATGGCCAAACATCCACGTAACAACTCTTTCTGTCGTTAAAGAATGGTTAGGGTCTAAATACCCTAGGTTCCCTAATGAGTTGAGTTAGAAAATTTCAAGGTAGGGTGGTTTAAGGTTAAAAACTAGCATTGTCAATGTTCATGTTAATTGTGACTGGTGTTGTTGTTTGATGCGGTATGGTATTCAGTTAGGGGGTGCCTAGTGATCTAGGCCTCCATAGAAAAAATTTGGGACTAAACATAAAGTCCTAACATGTGAATTTTATAGTTGTCGCATAGGGGTAATTTTGTGATGTCCTAAACTCATGATTGTAACGACTTGAAAATTTGATGAAATATATGAAATTTATAATTTTGTGTGATTTGACTATTGTACCCCTTCCAGTAGTTGCATTGTGGTATTTTTGGGGTGTGGGGATGATTGGTACGATTTTTGATGCATTTTGGTGTCTTTTGTGCAATATTGTGATTTTTGGTGGCTTCAAGCCTTATTTTGAACTTCTATGGATATCTTTTGACCTGTATGACAGATGGCTGAATAGATTATGCCAGCATCTCTAAAATATCAATTTTAGGCTGGTAGACCTTTGGTTAGGGTTCCGACGCACCCGAGCTCATTTCGACCTATTGGTCGGAAAGTTGGAAAATTAGAAATATGGGCGTGGGACCCACATTTAATCGAAATGACCTCGGGTGAAAAATTCTACTTCGCCAGTGCATCATAAATGTTGATTTTAGGGTGATAACATGTTTGGTGTGATTTTACGGCTTTTAAATCTCATTACGACCCTCGATTTGAAAAATTATGATTTTGAGTTTTGGGGATCCACGTTGTGAAAATGATATTTTTTTGAAATTTTGATATCGACATTGAGTCGGAAGCATCAAATTTAGTGTGGTTGCATAGTTTGTTTTCATATATAAGACTCCAAACGAATTTTAGGAACCCATCGAAGTTCATTTGGACTTAAAAAAATCTGGTGCACAAAAATTTGCACTATAAAATAGCCTTTTTTGGCCTATTTTACTCATTTTTTCACCTTTTCTCTAAGAGTTAAACCCTAAAATAGCGTGAGAGCTTAAAAGTGAAGCTTGTGGGTGTTTGGGAAGCTAGATTAACGTCTATTTCTTGATTCTTTTATGGATTTAAGGTGAGATTTCATCCTTGTCTTACTCTAATTCTTGATTAATTTCTCAAAATTTCAAAAATCTTAGGGCAGGATTTTAAACCCCAATTTCACTCCTTTTCACTTGAATAATGTTTTACTCTTATAATTACTAATTTTTCATCAATGTAACCTTCAAAACAACTTTGATTCTTGATTTCAACACGAATTTCAAAGATTTTACCCGGCAAAGCTTAAAAATAGTTTTTCTTCTATTTGAACCTCATTATTGACATGGGATTTTAGTTGTAGATTTATAAAATATGGTGAACACGTTTTTGAAGTAAAGTTATGATTTTGTCCTTCTTTTTTTGAAAATCCATTTTGGGAGTCCATTTTGATTCCGAATCAAAAGTAGGCAATATTGGTATCGTTGGCTTTATTTAACACATAGATTCTATATTTCTTGGTTTTAGTTGATTTCAAAATCGCTCATGAGAAGTAAGGTCATAGGTTCGAAGTGTAGCGGATTAATTTCGGCATTCAAAGTAGGTTATAGCTTAACTCTTCAAACTGGGTTGGGTAGTTAATTTATATATCAAAATTTATGTTAAGGGTGGAAATTAATCATGAAATATGCCCGTTTGGGGGCTAAAATGTGATGTAATTATTGAATCTGAGGTACCATATGATATGTGTGACTCTGCGGGGTCTTATGTGATGATTTGATAGCCTTGAATACTTGAGAATAATTGTATTGTGTTGTTAGAAATGCCTATTATGGTGCCTTTGGCGTATTATGATATAATCATACTTTGTGGGTATGTGAGTCATGTGGAAAATTCGTGGATAGTGGAAATAGTGAGTGGATATTCGCTTACACGGTTGTGAAATTGTAACATTGTGGTTGATTGTGGAAATACTTTATATGAATTGGTTGTGGTAATACATCATGTGGATTGATTGTGGAAATAGTCATTTTGAATGGTTGTGAACCTTGCATCATCATTCTCATGTTATCGCATGTATTATTTCAGTAGTTTGTTTTATTGCTTTATATTTACTGTTTGTCATGTGTGTGTACTTGATTTTTATCTTATGTTATGTATGTACTTGATTTTTATCTTATGTTATGTATGTGCTTTGAAAATATTGGAATTACTAAAAATATTAGAAACACTGGAAATACTAGAATTATTGGAAATATTAGAAACACTAAAAATACTGCAATTATTGGAAATATTGGAAACACTGAAAATACTGAATATTGCTCAAGGTTGTGTGCCAACCTCAAGCCAGTGTGCCAATCTCAAGGCAGTGTGTCAATCTCAAGGTTGTGTCAACCTCAAAGCTATGTACCAACCTCATGTATCATCATCACATCATCATCATCGTCATCAGCATTATCATTTTATACATTCCATTTACTTTATTGAGTTGATGTTGTGATTGAATTTACGTATTGACTTGTTATATATCTACTTGTTCTATTTCTTGTTACTTATGCTTGGCCATCCTGTATATACATGTTCTTCTCTATTTATACTTGCATGTGATATAATGTATACTTATGTTATACTTGTTGTATTCTTGTTGTATTTATGATATATATTAGAGCTAGTAGTGCAAGCGGTGTGGGCTACCGTTGAGGGATATTTTTTTATCATAGGTGATGTGCCCTTAGTGTGTATTTTGTGTACTGTATTTTCTACTTTGCTCGATCGACCTATGATACCTACTGAGTATAAGTGGATCGTACTCACTCCTGTTGTACCTTTCTGGTGTAAATCCAGGTTCGGGTGAGCCCCATGTTGCTTGACTCGAGTGATTGTTTGAGCTTTCGAGGTAGGTGATGATTTTCAAGTGTTCGAATATCTTCTACTACCTTTCTCTATAGACTATGTCTTTACTTTTATTTCAGAGATAGAGTATCTCTTATATTTAGATATCTTATGTATTTCTTTTGGGTTTAAGTTGTACTAGATACGTTCTTATACTGTTAACACCTGGATTTAGGATTTATGGCTGCATTGCTATGTTTTTTTTCCCATTTTAAACACTTATACGGTTTGGCTTCATTATAGAAGCCTTACCTTGGGGTTATTTTTATATTTTTACCCTTCATGTATCGATTTATGTGATAGGCTTACTTTTCAAGGTTCGCCATGACAAGTGCCATCGTGACCTATAATTTTGGGTCATGACAAATTGGTATCAGAGCTAGGATTCACTGGTCTCAATGGTGTAAGAAAGAAATATCTAATACAATCTCACGGATCGGTACGTAGACATTTGTATCTATCTTTGAAAGAATATAGGATGTCTTTAGGAAAACTTCTCTTATTTTATTTCTTATCATGCGAATTTCTTGTATACCTTAAGTTCTGAGTTATTTTTCACTCTTTCTACAAAGATGGTATTGACTAGGTCTTGTGATGTCAGAAGTCCAGAGGCTTCTCACAGAGGGTGACCCTCGAGTCATAGATGGACTCGAGAAAGTGGACAGGCTCGTGGATCAGCCCTATCTAGAGAGAGTACTAGGGGACTCTCCCCTAAGACTCGTGTTAGCTACTTGTCAAATGGTTATATTTGAGCGTCTTTATAGAGCATTGTAGATCATGTAAGGATGACTGAGGGTATTTTTAGAGAATATTAGGGAGATGCAAGAAGGTGGGCTATTTTGGTGATTTCAGAGGTCAGGCTTCTCGCGGTAGAGATTTTAGAGGTTCTCGTGGTTATCAAAGTAGATTAGTGCAGGCGGCCTTATAGAGTTTAGGTGGTGGATCTTCAAGGTCAGTAGCGCACGGTAGCCATTCGGGCTCAGTGGCACAAACTCCTATTGAGGTGGGTTGTAGGACTTGTTATGTGTCTCATAAGGTAGGCTATTTAGCTAAGGATTGTCCCTGTTGTGTAAATAGGGCTACTCTTATTTCAGCAGTGACAGGTAGGGGTACTACAAGAGGAGCGAAAGGTAAAGATGGTGGAGCTCGTGGTGGTGGTATTGAGGATACTTAGACAGTTGGTGGTCGTGGTTAATGTTATGCTATACCCACCAGGCTTGAGACGGAGGCTTTTGATGCTATGATTACAGGTATCTTCCTCATTTGATTTAAATCTGCATTTCTGTTATTTAATTTCCAAATCGACCTTCTCCTATGTGTCTACATATTTTTGATTTAGGTTTTGATTTTGTTAGTAAGCCTCTTTCCATACCTATTCATGTATTTTTGTACAAGATTCTTTAGTGGTGGATCGGGTGTACTGATCTTGTGTTGTGACCTTTTGTGGCCATGAGACGGGTAGATTTGATTATGTCAGATATGGTTGCTTTTGATGTTATTTTGGGTATGGATTAGTTAGCTCCTTAGCATGTCGTCCTAGGTTGTTTTGCTAAGACCGTGACTTAAGTTCCATCGGGTGTACCAAGGATAGCTTGGAAGGGTGCACTTCATTCGAGTACTAAGAGGATCATATCTTATGTTCAAGCTCGTAGATTGGTTGAGAGAGGATTTTTATCTTATTTGGCTTATATTCGTGATACTAATAGTGTTTCACCTCCTTCTTTGAATTTTATTCATGTTGTTCGTGAGTTTGTGAATGTGTTTCCTACGAATTCATCTAGTATGTCTCTGGATCGTGATATTGACTTTGTTATTGATATTGAGCTGGGCACCAAACCCATTTTTATTTCTCCTCATAGGATGGCCCCAACTGAATTGAAGAAATTGAAGGATTAGTTGCAGGAGTTGTTGGATAAGGGATTCATCCAACCTAGTGTATCACCGTGGGGTGTGCTTATCTTGTTTGTGAAGAATAAGGATGGGTCTATGCATATGTGTATTGATTATCGACAATTGAATAAGGTGACGGTTAAGAATAATTATCCTTTTTCTCGTATTGATAATTTATTTTGATCAGCTTTAGGGTGTTGTAGTGTTGTTAAAGATTAATTTGAGATCTGGTTATCACTAGTTGAGGATTAAAGCTTTGGATATTTCAAAGATAGCTTTTTGAACTCGATATGGTGACTATGGGTTCTTGGTCATGTCTTTTGGATTGACCAATGCCCCTATCGCGTTCACAGAGTTGATGACCAACTAAGTTGAAGGAATTGAAGGATCAGTTGCAGGAGTTGTTGGATAAGGGATTTATCCAACCTAGTGTATCACCGTGAGGTGTGCTTATCTTGTTTGTGAAAAATAAGGATAGGTCTATACATATGTGTATTGATTATCGATAATTGAACAAGGTGATGGTTAAGAATAATTATCCTCTTTATTGTATTGATAATTTATTTTGATCAGCTTCAGGGTGCTGCGGTGTTGTCAAAGATTAATTTGAGATATGGTTATCACCAGTTGAGGATTATAGCTTCGTATATTTCAAAGATAGATTTTTAAACTCTATATGTTCACTATGGGTTCTTGGTCATGTCTTTTGGATTGACCAATGCCCCTATCGCATTCAAAAAGTTGATGAACCTGGTGTTTTAATAGTATCTCAACTCCTTTCTTATTGTATTTAAAATGATATCTTGGTTTATTTCATGATAAGGTTGAGCATATGGAGTATTTAGGGATTGTGCTTCAGAGATTGAGGGATGAGAAGTTGTATGCTAAGTGGAGTGTGAATTTTAGATAGAATCTGTTTCTTTCTTGGGTCATGTGGTGACTAAAGGTATTATGGTTGATCTGGCCAAGGTTACGGTAGTTCGTGATTGGGCTAGACCTACTTCGCCCACAGAGATTCATAGTTTTGTTGGTTTGGCTGGTTATTATCGTCATTTTGTTAAGCATTTTTCATCTGTTGCAGCTCCATTGACCAAGTTAACTCAGAAGAAAATTTCTTTTCAGTGGTTCAATGCTTTTGAGGCAAGCTTTTAAAAGCTTAGGGATTTGTTTACTTCAGCTCCCATCTTGACCTTTCCCAAGAAGGGAGTAGGTTTTACTGTCTTTTGTAATTCTCAGGTGTTGGGTTAGGAAATTTGTTAATAGAAGGAAAGGGTTAAGTAATTACATATGTTTCCCATCAGTTGAATCCCCATAAGAAAAACTATTCTACCCTTGATATGGAGTGTGCACGGTTGTGTTTGCTTTGAAGTTATGAAGGCACTACTTGTATGGAGTTTGTTGTGAGATTTTCTTGGATCACTATATCCTTCACTACTTCTTCACCCAGCGAGATCTGAATATGAGGCAGCGTTGTTGTCTTGAGTTTCTCAAGGACTATGACTTGACTATTCTCTACCATTCGGGAAAGGTTAATGTGGTTGTGGATGCCTTGAGTCAAAAGTCGACTAGCACGGGTATCTTGGCGCATCTATTAACCAAGGAGAGGCCTTTGACCTTAGATATATAATCCTTAACAAACAAGATGGTTAGGCTTGATATTTTGAACCCTGGATATGTTTTGGCCTTCGTGGAAACTAGGTCTTCTTTGATGGAGCAAATTCGATCTCATCAGTTAGATGATGTGGATTTGAGGTCGGTTCGAGATAAGATGTTGAGTGGCGAGGCTAAGGAATTCTCACTTGATTCGGATAAAGTTTTGAGGATTGGGGGTCGAGTTTATGTGCTGAGAGTGGGTGATTTGATTAGGTTGATTTTGAAGGAAGCCCATTATTCTAGATATTTTATCCATCCAAGTGTGACTAAGATGTATAATTATTTAAGACATCACTACTGGTGGGGCGGTATGAGAAGGGATGTGGAGGATTTTGTGGCTCATTGCATATATTGTCATCAGGTGAAGGCCGATCATATAAGACCGGGTGGTTTGCTTCAGAGGATAACCACTCTCGAGTGGAAATGGGAACGAATCCCCATGGACTTTGTGACTGGTTTACTTCGTACATCTCGTGGTTCTGACAGTGTTTGGGTCATCAAGGATTGATTGATTAAGTCAGCTTATTTTATTTTATTTCAGGTCTCATTCAGTGCTAAGAGGTTGGCTCGTATCTATATTTATGAGGTTGTGCATTTGCGTGGTGTGTCGGGGTTCATTATTTTAGATTAAGGTTTTATTTTCACACCTCACTTTTAGAAGACTTTTCAGTATGAGTTGGGCACTCGGGATTGAACTTAGTACAATGTTTCACTCCCAAACTGATGGTCAGTTAGAGCGGACTGTCCAGGTCTTAGAGGATATGCTCCACGCATGAGTAATGGAGTTTGGTGACCAGTGAGAGCAGCATTTGGCTTTAGCAGAGTTTGCATATAATAATAGCTACCATTTCAGTATTGATATGGCTCTTTTTGAGGTATTGTATAGTAGGCGTTGTCGCTCGTCAATGGGTTGGTTTGACGTTTTTGAGGTTAGACCTTGAGGTACGAACTTGCTTCATGAGTCTTTGGATAGAGTTCGAGTCATTCAGGATAGACTTCGAGTGGCTTAGAGTAGAAAGAAATGATATGCAGATCGTAGGCTTCGTACCTTGAGATTTGGTGTTAGTGATCGTGCTTTCCTTCGAGTTTCATCCATGAAGGGTGTGATGAGGTTAGGGAGGAGGGGAAAGCTTAGTCCCAGGTATATTGATCCATTTGAGATTCTTCGAACTGTTGGTGATGTGGCTTATGGTTAGCTTTGCCTCCAGATTTATCAGTTGTTCATCCAATTTTTCATGTTTATATCCTTTGTGATTACATTCCTGATGAGTCTCATGTCATTCGTTGGGAATCGGTTCAATTAGATAAGTGGTTGTCTTTTGTTGAGGAGTCAATCTCCATTTTGGCTAGAGATGTTAAGCGGTTGTGCTCTAGAGTTATCCTTATGATTAAGGTTTAGTGGCGACATCAACCTGTAGATGAGTCTACTTGGGAGGTCAAATCTAATATGTCTGGTTCTTATCCTTAGCACTTCATTGATTCAGGCATTTCTTTGTCTTAGTTCGAGGACAAACTAGATTTTTAGCGGTGGACGATGTAACGACTTAAAATTTGATGAAATATGTAAAATTTATGATTTTGTGTAATTTGATTATTTTACCCCTCCTCTTAGTTGCATTGTGGTATTTTTTAGGTGTGGGGTGATTGGCATGATTTTCGATGCATTTTGGGTGCTTTTTATGCGATACTGTTATTTTTTGTGGCTTCGAGAGCCTTATTTTGGACTTCTATGGATATCTTTTGATCCGTGTGATGGATGGTTGAACAGATTGTGTCAGCAGCTTCGAAATATAAATTTTAGGATGGGTAGACCTTTGGTTCGGATCCCAATGCACTCGAGCTCATTACGACCCGTTGATCGAAAAATTAAAAATATAGGTGTGGGACCTACATTTGATTGAAATAACCTCGGATGGAAAATCAACTTCTCCAATGCATCCAGAACGTCAATTTTAGGGTGGTAACATGTTTGGTGTGATTTTACGGCTTTTAAATCTCATTTCAACCCTCGATTTGGAAAATTACAATTTTAAATTTTGGGAATCAACTTTGTGTAAATGATTTTTATTTTTGAAATTCTGATTTTGCCATTGAGTCTGAAGCATCGAATTTAGTGTGGTTGTATAGTTCGTTTGCATATATCGAACTCCGAATGAATTTCGGGCACCCCGTCGAAGTTCGTTTGGACTTAGAAAAATTTGGTGCAGAAAAATCTGCACTATAAAATAGTCCTTTTGGCCTAGTTTGCTCATTCTTTCACCTTTCCTCTTGAGAGTTAAACCCTAAAATAGTGTGAGAACTTAACAGTGAAGATTGTGGGTGTTTGAAAAGCTAGATTATCGTCTATTTCTTGATTCTTTTACGGATTTAAGGTGAGATTTCATCCTTTTCTTACAATAATTCTTGATTAATTTCTCAAAATCTCAAAAATCTTAAGGCTTTATTTTAAACTCTAATTTCGCTCCCTTTCACTTGAATAATGTTTTAATTTTATAATTACTAATTTTTCATCAATGTAACTTTCAAAACAACTTCAATTCTTGATTTTAACATGGATTTCGAAGATTTTACTCGGTAAAGCTTAAAATATTCTTTAATTTGAACCTCATTTTTTACTTGATTTGACTTGGATTTTCAACTGTAGATTCCTAAAAATATGGGAAACACATTTTTAAAATAAGTTATGATTTTTTCCTTCTTTTTTGAAAATTCATTTTGGAGTTCCTTTTTGATCCCAATCTAAAAGTGGAAAATATGGGTATCATTGGCTTTATTTTGATGCGTAGATTTTATATTTCTTAGTTTTAGTTGATTTTGAGATCGTTCGTGAGAAGTAAGGTAATCAGTTAGAAGTGTAGCAGATCGATTCCGGCATTCGAGATAGGTTATGGCTTAACTCTTCAGACTGGGCTGGATAGTTAATTTGTATACCAAAATGCATGTTAAGGGTTGAAATTAATCATAAAATATGCCCATTTCAGAGCCTAAATATGATGTAATTATTGAATCTGAGATATCATGTGATATGTGTGACCGTGCGGGGTCTTATGTAATGATTTGATAGCCTTGAATACCTGAGAATAATTGTATTATGTTCTTAGAAATGCCTATTGTGGTGCCTTTGGCGTATTGTGAGATAATCATACTTCGTGGGCATGTGAATCATGTGAAAAATTAGTGGGTAGTGGAAATGGTGAGTGGATATTGACTCACATGGTTGTGGAATTGTAACATTGTAGTTGATTTTGGAAATACTTCATTAGAATTGATTGTGGAAATACATCATGTGGATTGGTTGTGGAAATACTCATTTTGAATAGTTGTGAACCTTGCATCATCATTCTCTTGTCATCATATGCATCATTTCACTTGTTTTTTTATTACTTTATATTTACTTGTTGTTATATGTGTGTACTTGATTTGTGTCTTATGTTATATATGTTCTTTGAAAATACTGAAATTACTGAAAATATTAGGAACACTGGAAATATTGGAAACACTGGAATTACTGGAATCTATAATATATTAAAAGTGTGAAGACCCTTTAAAAAGTGATTTGAACATTTTGCCCTTTATTAAAACACCATTTAATAGACAAAATCGTCTTTTCACTATTTTTTTAATATTTAAAACTCAAAATTTATTTAAATTTAATCTTTAGACCTTTCTTTAATTGAATTAAATTATATACTTAAATTAGGACTTGAAAATAAACCAAAAAGGAAAAAGGAAAAACACACGTCCAACAGAAAAGGGAGGAATAAATTTGTAAGAAATTACCTTATTCCTTTACACCTCTAGCAGTCTCCCATTTTAAATCTAAATCTAAAACTACCCTTTGATTTTTTTGTTACACTATTTCTTTATGTGAAAAAAAATAAGCGTGTCTTTAAATTTAGGTTTAGGTTTGATATTACCGTTATATAAATAGTCTTTGATCAATTAGCACATTAAATTGGGATTTCAATTATGTGCATTGAAAAAAAAAATCTAATGTAGGAATGTCAGTAGTTGAGTTGGTTGGCTACGTGAACTTTTACTTTGTTGGTGAGGGTTCGAGATCTTTCTTGTTGCCTTGGTAAGCACTTTTTGTTTTCAATAAGCTAGATGAAAATGATTTAGTACAAACACTTCCTTCATGCCATTTTATATGTGGTGTTGACTGGACATGGGGTTCAATAAAAAAGTTGTGAAAGATATAATGGAACACTGTCTTAACAGTTTGGGACGTCATATAGTTGGGATAGAGGGAGTAGTATGTCTTTGTGATAAATACTGAAGGATTGATTTTTCCTATAGATTTTGAAAGATGAAGCCACAAGGGAGCCAGTATGATTATTCACTTGCCCATCCAGAGGAGGTTAGTTTCCATTACTCTTTTGGTTACGTATTGTTTGCATAAAAAATTTTTGATAGAATTACGGTGAGGAGTTCTTGTGCTTCTACTTTTATTTCATAGTACCCCAATAACATTCTTTTTATTATCTTGGAGTCCAGCTTATAGGTATTCAGACTTTCTTGGGCAATGCTATTATACTTCTCAGTTAACATATCATAATCAAGTTGCATGCTAATGTGTTTTATTCGTGCTTTTTGTTTTTCAGTTTTTCTTCAATACAGCACGGTATTACCATGTTTAGTATGGTTATAAAACTGTGAATGCCTTTTCCTATTTTCTTCCGGATATTTTTATACTTTAATCAACAGTTCATATGGTTGAAATTTTGAGCTTGAGATTTCATTATACATGCAAAATTGATTTTAAGCTCATTTAGCTCTTTGTGTTTGAAATTATAGGATACTCGTGCTGTCCTTGTTGGTCTTCTTTTGATACTCTCATTGGAAAAGATATAATCAGGTAAAATAACAATCAATATTCATCACTAAGATTTTCAATTTGTAGTCAGCAAGCAATGGTTATA
Source organism: Capsicum annuum (assembly GCF_002878395.1). NCBI lineage: Eukaryota > Viridiplantae > Streptophyta > Magnoliopsida > Solanales > Solanaceae > Capsicum > Capsicum annuum. The sequence goes on from NC_061113.1 coordinate 144,929,358, forward strand.
GACAAGATATTTGTATTATTGCCTGGAAATTGAATAATTCTTTCATGCTTTTTCTTTTGCTTGATTTCTTCTATTGATTTTAGCTTAATGATTTGAAAATCCCCATGATGACATTTTATAGTTTAACAATCTAAGATCAATGTGATCCTTAGCCAATAAAAGAAAGAATAGTCCTATGATGATCATTGAGATTAAAGTAGATGATCGTATATATAGGTAACTATGCGCCTTGAGTTTTTGCTTGGGTAAACCAATCTGATATGAAGATACCTATCTTATGAGTTTTAATTATTTTTTTGAAGATAACTATTATTTTATTGACAAATTTGAGGATTATACTAACTTAGTAATCAGTAAATGAACTAGAAAATTGTTTCTCTAGCCATGTTAATCCTGTCATCCTAATCGGATACACCTTACTATCGTAGGATAAGAACACGATTCACCAGAAGTGAAAGCGGAGAAATAGGGATTTGGAATTTGGATTATTCGAGTCTTACTTTGTGGCTAGAACGTGAGAAACTAGTGTATTTGAATGATTTAATTAGAACAACAATAACATGTTGGTCGTAAAGAGTCTCGAGAACTAGGAAACTTTTGTGGTGATACATTAACTATAAACAATAGCATACTAAGAACAATCCAATCACCCATGAATTTAACCATATTTATAGAAAATCAATCATAATATTACTACTTCCGCTTTATCTATCAACCTATCACAACTCTCCACCTTTATCAGGGTTCGGAACCAGCTATGTTTTGAGATCTAAAATAGGTGGAAATAGTGACATTTACTGCGACTATTTTGAGAATTTAAGGGGGAAGAAGGATGAGATTCTGTGAATTCGTATTATATTCCCTTGATCTAAGTTCGCACAAAATACCTTAGAAGCGACAACAAAAAGCTTCAGAAAGTTATGGCATGATTTTCATAAAACTCTTCCCTCTTCTAAATAAGCATCACAAGATTCTGTAGCTTCCAAAAATCTTGTCAAATTATGTTTGCTTTTTTAGAAATATAAGTTGACTATAAAATTTTATCAGAAGACTTTGTGACCTCTGCACTTATGGATATGACTTAATGGTGAATAATGTGGGTTAAGAATTATAAGATTTAACGTTCAAACCCCACCAGATCAAGGTGTACGAAATGGCTTGGACATCACGACTATCAAAAAAATATTTGGGACCTCCACAAGTGTGATGATCCTCAAAATCGACTCTATATATCAAAGTGATGTGTAACATTCTTGGGGATCAAATACATCAAAAGGAGGTCCAAATCATCCTATGTTTTCGAATCACAAAAAAATTCAGGAAAGAACGAATCAATAGAATACTACAAAGTTATACTCACAATCTTGATAAATAAAATTACTTTTGTTCATTTGTGTTGTGATTTGCAGTTTATTTTTCAATATAGTTTACTTTATAAATTTGCGTCAAACTTCTCATTTAATTAAATACGCAAAATACATGCGCAATGCATGTGTGTATTTTGTAACGCATGTGTAAAATAATTTTATGCATCAATAACTTATTTCCTATCCATCCATCAAATGATGTATAAGTTATACGTAGTTTTAGTATACGAATAACTCTACTCCTATTCAGTAACAAGGTTTATAACTATCTAAAACACCCTCAATTTTGATATAAACATAGAATTCTAAGAATAAAAACAACTCTTCATCAAAAAAGATTGTTTTTAGAATTAGGGAATAAGTAAAATGGAAAAAATACAATTACCGTATCTAAACTATGGTTGTCAATAACTTGAACCATCTCAACTTATAAAAAAAGATGAAATAGTATTGTATAAATTTAAACGAGGAATATATTTTAAAAATAAAATAAATTGACCACAATTTCGTAATGAATATATAATCGAATACATCTCGGCTCTTAAGAAGAATACAAAATGTTATCTTCATGTGTGTAAACAATTGGATCCTTTTTCATTTTTTATAGTTAGTGCACTAAAGCTCCCACTATCCGTGGTGTCCTAAAAAGGATGGTACCATAAGGGTCTATTATACTCAACCTTACCTTACATTTCTACAAGAGGTTATTTCCACAGCTTGAACCTCATTGCAACAACTTTACCAGTTACACCAAGGCTCGATAGAACAACAAGTAAAATAACAACCAAGTGCACTAAAGTTTTTGCTATGCACATGGTCTAAGGAATAACCGACCATAAGGGTCTATTATACACAACCTTACATTAAATTTTTGCACGAGATTATTTCCAATATTTGAACCCCATCTTTGGTAATAAAATTTACACATAGTAATTTATTTTTAAAATATATTTATTCTCAATTAATGCTTGATACACGTGCAATGTACGGATCCTGAACTAGTTACTAGAAATATTGAAAACACTTGACATATTGAATATTACTCAAGGTTGTGTTCCAATCTCAAGGTTATATGTCAATCTCAAGGCAGTGTGTCCACCTCGTGCATCATCATCGTCATCATCATCATCATTATTATCATCTTATACAATGCATTGCTTTATTATTATTGACATTCTGATTGAATTTACGTGTTGACTTGTTATATATCTACTTGTTTTATACCCTGTTACTTATACTTGACCATCCTATATATATATGTTCTTCTGTATTTATACTTGCATGTGATATAATGTACACTTGTGTTATACTTGTTGTATTGTTGTTGTATTTGTGATATATATTAGAACTATTGGCGCAAGCAGTGTGGGCTACCATTGTGGGATATTTTTTGATTACTAGGCGACGTGCCCTTAGTGCGTATTTTGTGTACTTTATTTTCTACTTTGCTCGATTGGCCTACGATATCTACTAAGTACAAGTGACCAAACTCACTTATATTGTACCCTTCTGGTGCAGATCCAGGTTCGAGTGCACCCCACGTTGCTTGACTCGAGCGATTGTTGGACATTTTAAGATAGTTGATGATTTTCAGGAATCCGGATGTCTTCTACTATCTTTCTCTATAGACTATGTCTTTACTTTCATTTCAGATACAGAGTTTCTCATTTATTTGGATATCTTATGTATTTCTTTTGGATTCGAGTCTTACTAGACACGTTCTTATATTATTGACACCTGGTTTTGGGAGCTATGGATGCATTGCTATGTTTTTTTCTACATTTTTTATACTTGTATGGTTCGGCTTCATTCTAGAAGTTTTAACTTGAGGTTATTTTAGTCTTTTTACCCTTCATGTATTGGTTCGTGTGATAGGCTTACTTTTCAAGGTTCGCCGCGGCAAGTGCCATCTTGACCTATCATTTTTGGATCGCGACAGTGATTCATGTTGTGAAATGTGGGTAGAATGAGATCCTCTCTGAGTTACTGGTTAGAGCCTCCACAACCACGCTGTTATTGTGGTTAGGGCTCTGTCATAGCAGGATCAAGGATTTTTTTCAATACCGTCATTTCGAGCTTCATTATCCACAGCGAGCCAAGGGTGGCCGCAGCGGAATTGCGAGGCAAAATGCCTATTTAAGTGTCATATTCTGGATTTTATTTAACAAATTGAACTCTCTAAAGAGACGATTTTCGCAAGACTTGGGTGGTTTACCTCATTAAAATATGTAATTTCACTAATCTTTTCACCCAGAAATCAATTCCTACGATAGAATCTTTAGAAAGATTGTTAATGGTGTAATTGTGGGGTAAAATCCTAAGTTCATGAAAAGTATAGGAAAGCCTATGTGATAAGAATCGAGTTACGTTAATGAACAAGAAAATAATGCAGAAGCAAAAATACTAAGATTAAAGGCAAGAAACTAAAGATAGGCAAAATTAGAGAATAAAATCCCCAATTTCGAGGTGAAGTGATAAGAACCCTAATTGATCTTAGTATTCAAAATTAGCGGATTAAGACTAATTATGATACTAATTGAGTCAATTCAAGAACTTAGATCAAAAGTGATCTAGACCCTTATTTCAAAGAAAATAAAGACAACAATTAGTATAAGACTAATCACCTTCTTTAATTAACTTCAATAGAAACCAAAGATACCAAATTAAGAATTAATCTCACCTCCTAAAGAATCATTCTTATAGGGTTGCAAGATAAATCCCAAGTAGACATACACCAAGGTGTAAATAAGAGAAACTCTCAATTAATAATAATATTGTCTGATTGAAAATAACAAAATCCATCCCTATATATAGGGAAAAAACCTATCCCAAATAGCATGGCATTGGGATCTACCTTTATCAAATCTAACTAGGACTAGGAAAAAGTTATCCCAAATAGCATGGGATTGGGATCTACTATTATGGAAATAATAAATAAAATTCTACTAGGACTAGGAAAGCATGTAAAAATAATACCAAAAATTCTCTCCTACGAAAATAAGGAAAAACTTCCAAATTTACTCACAACCCATATAGGCCCAATATTCTTACTTTTGGGCTTGGACTTGAATCATGAAATATGTGTAGCACTTTGCCCATTCCTCTCTATAATTCTTGGACTCGTTCTTGGGCTCTTTTTCCATCATAAACATCTTTTTGATTTCACATTGAAGCCCATCAATCTTAATGCAAGTGGGCCAGCCTGAATGCTATCATTTACCTCTTCTTAAAAATAATTCATCCTCCAATTTGAATCTTGCATAATCAAGACGACATACAATATTAAACAGCATTCATTACATGAAAACAACAATGGTAGAAACAAAATAAAATAGTGACCACGTGTCCACTTAACCCAATTAATCCTTTCATGTGTAAATACACCTTTATCAAGTATGTTGACATCATCATCCCAATAGAAAATTCTCTTCCTTGTATGCGCACAACAATATTCATGTTTAGATGACGTAGGGAATGATATGTGTCTCTCCAATTTAGCTCTATCAATAAAGTACTCCACTGGGCTTGTCAAAGACGTCATAAGCTCCATAAAATATGTATCAAATTTAACACTTTTATGATATAGCCAAGCACCATTAATTACACTTCTCAAAGATTTTCCACATAATATTTATCCACATATGCATAGGAATTTTCAAGAGGGTTAGAAGAACCTTTCAGTATCAAAAGAGAATCTCCACCAAATTCTAAGTAATTTCTCAAATTCTCCAACAAGGAATCATGAATAGGTTCAACAAAGGGTACTTGATCACGGATATCAAAATATTCATGTATTTCCTCATCACTAGTAGCAAACATCTTTTTAACCTTACAATCATCGAGACTTGAAGAATTAGGTCTTATCTTGGTCTTATGTAGTAAAGGAATAATATCACCTCGTGTTTTATTGCTCATTGGTGTTAGATCTACATCTTCCTTATTGGACTTCTTGTCATGAATCTTATCTTGGACAAGTCCAAAATAATTCTTTTTACCTATATCCTTCTCGTGAACAAACATTTGCTCAATGGGATATATAGTATTAAGTTCAATCACCTTAGTATTAAGTTCATCCAATAAAGGCTTTTCAATGCAAACTTTTCCATGAGTACCTATAAGAGAGTCAAAGCAACTAAAAGAAGAAGTAGGAAGGTTAGAGTTAGAATAAAAAATAAACTCACTCAAACTCCCTTGTTTATCTTTCTCAGCCTCATTATTATCCCTCTCTTTAATACTCTCATGATCATCTCTCTTTTATTTTCTCTTGACATTACTTGACATCCCATTCTCTTCACACAACACAATATTTCTTCTTTCTTTTCTTGGAATATCAACACGCACCCCCTTACCTCTATCATTCTTCTCTCTTAAAATTTTTCATTGCTTCTTTCACACTTTTGTGATCTTCATAAACTTGGGAAGGAGTTAAAGGTACAAGTTTATATTTTCTTTTGTTTAGCTCAAGAGAAACTCTATTCTTCCCCCTTTCATAAATTGCATTCCTATCAAACTGTCGGGGATGCTCAATCTTGATATGATAATCTTGCATTGGAATTACATCACAAAGAATATTATCAGAGTACCTTCCAATGGAGAAAAAAATCATGCATTACTTAGTCACCTTAATTTCACCGAAATCATAGTGTTTGATGCATGTAAGTTTCAACTTATCCACCACGTATGAACTTATCACATAAGCACCACTCTCAAAATTAATAATCATAGAGCAAATATTATCTTTTATCCCACACCTTGTATGAAAAATATTTTTTCTTAAATCAGTTATATCCACCTGGTTAGATGAATTTGTGGTGACCTTTAATGCATCAAGGTGAGCGGAGATCTTTCTAAGTGCCTTGACTATGTCGTGGTTTTGAGTCCCTACATCGATATCCTTTATTGTTTGGGACATCTCAAAAATAATATCAAAGAAAATAGAGATCTCTCAATTTTTGGCCCTTTTTTTAGCTCACCCTTCTTGCCTTTTCCTAAAAATTACAACCTTTGGCTGATTCTTTTAGGATTTATATATTAACCCTACTAGTAATAATTTCTTTAAAAGTAAGATATAGAGAGAAAAATAAATTACCAACTCCCAGACGAATTGGGTTTGGTGAGACAAGAAAAAACAAACCAATTTTTTTTAAAAAAATTTTCAATTTCTCCACTTCTTGATTTGCCTTCTTGATGTTGGAAAACAAGAAACACAATAAATTTGGAATGTCTTGATTTGCAAGAAACTTTTTTTTTTAATCTATTAAAGGGGGAAAAAGTGAAGATTTTTTTTTGCTATGAAACTCCAAAGAATTATCAAGAACAGAATATTGATAGAACCGCTTTGATACCACTTGATAAGAATCGGGTTACATTAATGAACAAGAAAATAATGTGGAAGCGAAAATACTAAGATTAAAGGCAAGAAATTAAAGATAGATAAAATTGAAGAATAAAATCCCTAATTTCGAGGTTAAGTGATAAGAACCCTAATTGATCTTGGTATTCAAAATTAGCGGATTAAGACTAATTATGATACTAATTGAGTCAATTCAAGAACTTAGATCAAAAGGGATCTAGACCCCTATTTAAAAGAAATTAAAGATAACAATTAGTATAAGACTAGTCACCTTCTTTAATTAACTTTAATAGAAATCAAAGATACCAAATTAAGAATTAATCTTACCTCTTATAGGGTTGCTAGATAAATCTCAAATAGCCACACACAAAGGTGTAAATAAGAGAAACTCTCAATTAATAATAATATTGTCTGATTGAAAATAAATAAATCCATTCCTATATATAGGGAAAAAAAAACTATCCCAAATAGCATGGCATTGGGATCTACCTTTATCAAATCTAACTAGTACTAGGAAAAAGTTATCCCAAATAACATGCGATTGGGATCTACTATTATGAAAATAATAAATAAAATCATACTAGGACTAGGAAAGCATGTAAAAATAATACCAAAAATTCTCCCCTACGAAAATAAGGGAAAGCTTCCAAATTTACTCACAACCTATATGGGTCTTCTTCCGTTTGGGCTTGGACTTGAATCATGAAATATATGAAGCACTTTGCCCATTCCTCTCCATAATTCTTGAACTCGTTCTTGGGCTTTTCTTCCATAATAAGTATCTTCTTGACTTCACATTAAAGCTCATCAATCTTAATGCAAGTGGACCAGTCTGGATGCTATCACTATGGGTAGATGTAAAATCATCTAAAATTAATTCAAGGGTATAAATTAATCCTTCCTAACATAAGATTATTGTTATTAATCATGAACTATGATAATTGAGAATCTTGAGTTTCATAATAGTGAGATCTTTAGCATAAAAACTGCATAAAAGGAATAATTGAAGTAGAAATTTTAGGATTTTGGATAACATGAATATTGTGGAACTAGTGAATGGTAAATTGACCCTTATGTAACATTTTAGGTTGTGAATAAGGATAGATTTAGTGGTTTGAATTTTCAAAGAGGTTATTTGAAGAGTAAATGATTAATTATTCTTTTATTGATTTACTTTAGACTGTCAATGATCTGAGACATTGAGAAAAGAAAAAGCTCTTGTCAAAAAACTTGGATTTCAGATTCTTCGATTGAGTTAAGTTATGACTTAAGTGGAGTTAGACTTAATTTAGTTGCTTGTATACTTCTAAATTGAATGGCATGTTGATTGGTCTTCGAACATGCTTGTGGTTTACTGATTTATTAGTTTGACAATACTTGAATGAATGAGTTGTTGATTGATGAACTTGTATGAATTTGAGATATAATTATGAAGTGTACTTATAAAATTGAGTGCACTTATGATATTATCCTGAGAGATAGTAAAAGTGAAAAATAATACATTTTATTACTCTGAACCGAGCACCATGCCAGTATAATATTATGTTTATAGATCGATACCACGCCGGTATTATATTATGTTTGTGGATTGATATCACGCTAGAATTGTTCATGGATCCTAGTGTGTCCTCAGCAGGTCATGACTAACTAGACAGAAATACGATTTGTTAACATGCATTTATAGATTAGTGTTTTGAGGTGTGAGTGGGTATGATATTGCATGATAATAATAAAAAAGGAAGGAAATATAGATATGAGATTGAAGTGAATATGGATCCATGGGTCATGTGATTGTTGCGATTGTAGAGTTCATGATTACTTATGAAATCTATTGGTGCTTATATGTATTTGTTACTAACATTTTTTAGCTGATTTGGAATGATTATTTGATTGAGGAACTACATGTTATGTGTTGATTCCTTGTCTATTTGTTTATTTGATTTGTAATTACATTTATACAAAATTGAGTCAGACGATGATGCTTGTCAATACATAGTGGTTTGTACTGATACTATCATGTACTCTTCTTTTGTTGAGTGCAAACTATGTTTTAGAGACTCAAACATGATCTCACCTCTAGTATGTCCAGCTGATAGATTCAAGGGTGAGTGTACTTGCATTTCAGGCTGCCACAAATCTTTATAGTTATTACTATCTTTCTTTTGACTAATAGAGTTATTTCATTTTAGTTGTTTGACAAGATATTCTCAAACGATTTTTATTTGTGTTCTTGTATGGTGACTTTCAAATTTTGGCAATGTAATAGATAGTATTTTCGCACCTATTATTATTTTAGTCTGAGATTTATTATTACTTTGTCTTAATTTATTGATAGAATGCGTTAAAGACTTGAGTTGGATGGTTCTACCACTAGAGGGTTAGTGTGGGTTCCACTTATGGCCATTTGGATCATGTCAATCCATCTGAGCATCCTGATCTCAGCTACCTTCATCTTTTTTCATGACCTTAAAACTCAGGTCAAGATGACACCTACTATAACCCACCAGTAGGTAAGTCAAACTCATAGCTCAGAACGATAAGTAATGGGCTAATAAGAGAAATAGAATTACAAAGATAAAGAAGTCAAACACAAAGCAAGTAAGTAGAGGTAATAAGGTGCAGACATATATATATATACTAGGTTAACCGCATGTGTCTCGCACGTATAACGTTTAATTATCTAAAATTAAATGACTTTATCTAGTGCGCAGATTTTTAATAATGTGTGAAAGTTAAATCATTTTTCAAAGATTCTTCACACTTTAATATAATCATGTAAACATAAACATATATTTTAGTGTAAGAACATATATATTTTACCACCAGAAGTTCTAGGTGGTTGATGGATTATCACTTTTGCATTTGTCATGCAGTACCTCTTTTCCTTGCTGCCAGAGGCTAAGAGAGACGCATCAATTTGAACCATATTTGTGGTACGATTATTTTTTTCTATATGTAAAATCTTTTTTTGTTTTTAAAGTCAAGATACAATTATTTTTTTATATTTAAATTCTTTTCTTGTTTTTAAAGACAAACTTTACAAAATCATTGATTACATTCTTATTACGTGCTTAAAACTTTTAAAAATTTGGTACTTCTTAAATTTTTCTTATTCTAACGGTTTTTATTCATTTATAGATTTTTGAAATCTTCTTGAAATCAAATTTAGTTGATTTAGAGTTCTTAAACTAATGGAAAAAGTATTAGTTGTCGTTAATTCTGATGACTTCTAATAAGGAAAAATTTTACCATAAATATATTTAATTAATTTTCAACTCTTATATATTAGGAAAAAATAGTGAAAAGACGATTTGTCTAAAGTAAAGACGTTTAATGAAGGGTAAAACGTTCAAATGACATTTCTAAGGCCCTTCACACTTTTAATATACTATAGATAAAAGAGTGAAGCAACAAAATATATAAAATAGCTCCCAAGACCTGGTATCAGTCGATGCAAGAACCACTACACATACTATGAGTACTGAATAGAAACAATACATACAAAATTATCTATGAACTATAAAATAAAGATTAGGTCAAAATAGAGGGAGATGGATTAACTCTGGTCATCAAGATCTCACCCTAAGTCTCTTATTCAAATGCTTCGCTGAGAATGGCATCAGTGATGATGAATTGTCCTAGGATCTGCATCATAAAAAAGATGCAGAAGTGTAGTATAAGAATCAAAACACGTGGTATTCATTAGACATCATAGTCCAACTGTGCTCAGATAATATATAAATATAATAAAATGAAAATATAAGTTAAGATTAAGTATAGTAAGGCTAGAAAGAGGATAATAGATTAATCTAGATGATTACAAAAAGCGTAATACAATTATGAGAAATGTAAGTAAGCTATCTCAAAATACATAATAATAATAATCTATCTAAAATCTAATAGGTCCCCCGTAAGCCCATAAGGCACAAACAACGGGCAATATAATTCAACCGACCCCATAAGAATGTGGATACAAGTAACAAAAAATACCAACTACAAGCAATGCATAAAAAAGGATGAGTATGAATGGATGCCACGAAATACAATATGAGATGAATACAATGTTCATAATACCATATACTCCTTCTCCAATATCTATAGCTTTCAAAGGCAGCAAAATTTGTATACATTGTCAGGTCTCGAACTAGGACTTCAGAGTAATAATTAATATTATCAAGTGCCTGAAATCAAATCAGGGGATAAAATATTCTACTTTATTTTTTAAAAGTTCAAAATCCAGTAAAATGCTCCTCAAGTCCCATTTTAAAATGAAAAAGGGATTTTTAAGCCAAGCTACTCGTATACCATGAATATGCAACAATAACAAGCATAATAAAGAAAACAAGTTAACTGATCAACTAATACTTAGCTCATCAACAAATACTTAAATAATTCAAGATTATCTCGTCGTGTAAAGGACACCATCCTAGAGTAAACTACCTTACAGAGACAATGTTGTAGCTACAAATTCTCGAGGAACCTAATCTAAGGCAAGCAAACTACTCAAACCTAAGCTAAGACTTCATTATTTTTGTTAAGATTAAGACATCTGAATGATTAAGATGTTGTCTCTGCACTTTAACACTGAATGATTAAGACCATTTATTTTTTAACATCTGAATGTAGATCATTTATTTACTTGTAATAACTACGTAATTCAAATTTAAAAAGCAATTAACTATTATAATTTATATCAAGAAATATTAAATAAAATTAACTTAAATAACAAAATTATTATTTGAATGATAATATCATTTACACACAAGCATTAGATAATGCAGAGACTAAATGCAATAAATACAAAACCGTTAGTTGTATCTTAACAAAATTCGCATTTATTTTCTCTGAAAAGATAATCACACTAACATAGCGTTGCTTTCTTCAGATAATCTTAACAACATACTCATTGTAATTTTACAAAGTAAGATTTGAAAAAGATAGAATGTACAGAAATCTTACTTTAACTCAAAAGTAGAGAGGTTGTCAAGAAAAATAATAACTATTACTTTAAACTTGAAGCAAAAAAAGAAAATAGTAAAGGCATCAACAAACTTAACATGGTAGGTAAAATAATTTCGATGGCAGCAACACGTTCTTTAGAAAAAGTTCATAGTAGACTGCAAAAATATTTTTAAGTCCAACAACTTTGTCAAATTTTAGAAGTTCGGGACCAACAAGAACTGTGTGAGTAACAAAGCAAGCAAGTGGTATATGTTTGAATAGGAAAGAATCTTTTGAGCGGATTATCAAAAGATTAATTTTTTTTTATTTTTGGAGGATCCTTCAAAAATCTCAACAATAAATTTAAATCCATTATAGAATTTCATGCACAAAATTCGCGATTAGAAAAAAAGAAAAGTTTTCTGATTTTGTGGAGAAGAAGAGAAAGAGTAAGCTGAAAATCAATCAAAGAGAAATTAATCACCTGCTAGTGTTTTTCATAAATAAAGTAAGCGTCTAAAAGAGTAAATATTTTTCAGACTCCTTTCTAAATTTGAGCGAATCAAAATTTTTCAGACCTATTAAGTTACTTTTTGGGGGAAAAAAATCAAATGCACTTAATGGGCTGAAGTCTGAACCATTCATATTCAGACCCAATTAAATGCAAACAAATGGAGCCTAAGGCTTCCAATAATATTCCTCCTCCTGAACTAAGGACTAGCAATGAAATTCTACCCCAGGGCTACTAAATAAGCCAGTTGTATCATAGACACTTAGGTAATATATCTCCAAACCTTAATGTTTTCCGTTATCAAATGTATACCTTAAACAAGCCAAGTCTAAGAGTAGGTGAGTCGTAACATACTTGGAGTTCGAACAACATGCTCATGATCCACTATACCAAAGTTTTCCCCTTTCGATAAGCCTCTGACTTCCGCCATACTACCAAAATAATGATTTGCACATCAACACAATAAAAATAGTATCCCTATTGCGAGTTAACACACCAGGCCAAAAATTGGGGCATCAACCCGTGAGGCCCGCTTATCGAATTCAAATTGAACCAGTAATTTATTTCTTATGGGATAATGACCACATGCTCAAAAATTGAGAATGATTGGAGTCCCTATTTGGGCTAAAAAAAAAGTCATAAATATCAAGAGAAACAAGAAATCTAAACTAGAAATTTTAAATTGGAACGAATTCAATGAGGAGATTAAGGAAAAATAATTATGGGGAGGTGAGTCAATATACTATGCTTATATCAATAATTGCTCCACAATTCTAAAGCTCAAATGCTCAACAATGAAGGAAAAGGACTTAGAAAATGATTTATTTCACGATTCAACCCACTGGATCATGTCGGGCACCTACCCACACTTACTCTAGATAGGAGATCGTTGAATCCCACAATTAATCAATGTGGAAGTTGTTACAAAGTTCACTTAACCACTGTTATCTATAATCTTAATAACAATTCAATAGATCAAACAATTATTAAATCAACTTGTTCCATAACTTATATTTAATACATCAGATATGAAAAGTAAATGCAGAAAACAACTATAAGTGACTCCCCAGGATCTAGCCTAAATCATTACAAGAGTACTAGATAAAAAGTAGGAACATCCATGACGTAACATCCATGTAGGATAGAAATAGTAAGAGATACTGCAAAGTGATTGACGTTGTCGCTATAGAAACTCCATTTGACCTGCACCATAGTTATACCCCTGAGTGGAGGTATAGTAAGTGTAGCATCAGTACAACCACACTACTGGTAAGTAGGGGTGTACAAATCAAACCGTTAAGTCAAACTGAACCGATGAATCAAACCAAATCGAGGAAAAAAATCGACTTATGGTTTGGTTTGATTGGTTTGGTGTTGACAAAAAAAATTCGATCATTCTAGGTTTGGTTTGGTATTAGAAAAAATAAAATCAAACCGAACCCAAACCGAACCGACGTAATACATATATAATTTTAATTTTTTATACGTAAAAAAATATTACTAATAATCTACTTTCTAATTACTTTTATTATTTTTTTTATATTCAGAAAATAGATATATTCTTGAGACTTTAATTATAGTATTTTTTCCATTATTAACAAATTAATACAAATCCCAATATATATATCTATAATCTATAATATATTAAAAATGTGGAGGGCCTTAAAAATTTTGTTTGAACTTTTTATCTTTCATTAAAAGTTTTCGCTTTAGACAAAATAGTCTTTTCACTATTTTTTTCTAATTTTTAAAAGTTAATAATTAATTAATATATATTTATGGTAAAACCTTTTCTTATTAGAAGTCTTCAGAATTAATGGCAACTAATACTTTTTCCATTAGTTTAAGAATTATAAAACAACTAAATTTGATTTTAATAAGATTTGAAAAATTTTAAAACAAATATAAAAGCCTTAGAATAAGAAAATTTTAATAAGTATTAAATTTTAAAAAAATTTAAATACGTAATAAGAAACGACTTTTTATTATTTTATCAAATTATTATTTAACTATTTTTACTAAAAAAAAATACGTCCAACCTCAAAAAGAAAAAAAAAAGTAGTGCCAGATTGTAGTTAGCATACGGCCTAATTTCTTTCTTTTAAGTGTGGTTTTTTATTTAATTAGGAGTCCTTAATTTTCTTTTCTTTTAAGTTTCGTTTGTCTTGATTTTCTATAATAATTAGTTTTTTATGAAAAAAGTTTTTCAAATTATATTAGATTTCTTTCATGTTTCATCAACTCTTTCTTAAAAGAAAAAAAAATTGTACATCTATATATTGAGCATTCTTTTTTAACAATAAATAATATAATAACATTCACAATTTAATTGTTAAAGAGTATGTTCAAGAGAAGATTAGTTTTATGTTCTTTGATATTAGTTTTTAATTTGTAGGTCAACAATATTAAATATTATGCATCTTTTATTAATGTTTTTTATCATATGATTTATGGTAATTTCAATTGTTGGCTTTCGCACGATGTGCAGGTAAAGAAAAATTATGTGAGTGTGTGGTTGAGACTTTGTACCGATTACAAGAGGATTTAAAGGTATGTTTTTTTTAAAAAAGAATTATTTCTCATTCATATTAGTACGATTTATGTTGTTAAGATGTTGACTAAAAGTGCACGTTCTGCTCTTTGATTCGATTTTATCAAATTTCAATTCAATTCTTTAATTTACAATTTTAAAAAGTAGACACCGAACATCGAATCGAACTATTTCAATTTGGTTCGTTTTCTTTCAACTTCTTTTTTATTTGATTTGGTGTTCAGAAATATTTGAACTTTTTGTCCTTCATTAAAAGCTTCTGCTTTAGACAAAATTATTTCTTCAATATTTAAGAATTGAAAATTTATAAAATATTTTAATAAAATATATGTTATGTTTGCGCTATTTTATTAAAGTGTGAAGGATCTTTGAGAAGTGATTTAAATTTTTTGCTCTTCATTAAAAAATTTTGTAATAGACAAAATCATCTAATTTTAAATAATCAAATGTTACACGTGCGAGACACGTGGGGTTTAACTAGTTAATATAAAAACCTAAAACTCTTTAATTGCTTCACTTTTTACATTTTACTTTCCAAGTTTTCAGAGAGTTCTCGTTATTTTCTCATGTTACTTTCATCTTACTTTTCTCATTCGTCAAGTTGTGATTTAGGTGTGTTTCTCTTCTTTCTCTTTTTTTTATGGAATTATGTTATAATTAATTACTTTATGGAGTTAAGTTTTTAATAAGTTATCTCCAATTCTTCATTCTTTTGTGTGCTCACATTTTATGTGAAGGAAACTTTCAGACAAGTTACTGTGACTAGTGACTTAGAAATTGAACTACTTAGGTATCCACATAATATTACTTTGAGAGATAGTAGTTTAGATGTCTTAGTAATTTGCCAACTTAATTTTTATTGGAACTACTCTATGACCATTTTTTTTAATTTTTTTAGTGAGAACATTTAATTTTTTTCTTCAATCACATTATAATTGTAAACAAATCGAGTAAACCGAAAAAAAACCGACTAAAACCGAAATAAAAAATGGATTGTATATTGGTTTGATTTGGTTTATAGATTTAGAAAACCGACATTATTGGTTTGGTTATATTTTAATAAAAAAACAAACCAACCCGACCTATGTACACCCCTACTGGTAAGTATCATCAACCGACCAGAGATAGAAACAAGTGACGTCAATAATAAATACGAAAAAATCATAACATCAAGTAAAGTTACAATTATAAATCCCCAATTGAAATATACAAAAATCCCTATAACCCCGCCCCCACAAGGGAACTAACGTACATTCATAAATCATTTTTCATCATTTACAACAAAAAACACGTATTAGAGCATATATAAGATAGAATTAGATTAAACATATGAACGAATGCATGTATGCAAATATGTGCGCATCATCTCTTATCCTTCTCAATAATATCATTATATATGTACCGATATGGTACCCAATCCATATCACAATTATATCGGGATGGTACCCGATCTATAGCAAAATTATATTGGTATGGTACCCAACCCATATCACACACATCAACACAGTGCAGATGAAATATAATATCATCAATAAATCACAAGTCATGCTAGAGGTCAATCATAGATTTTATATGTAAAATCCATAATCAAGCATAAACAAGAAAGTCTAAGTACTACAACAACCATTTAACTCATTTGATCAACAACCTTAATCTATACATATATACATATCCCCCAACCGTCATATGATATACATCCATAGGAACTGCAGTAGCTCAAGTTCATGTTAACATACATTTCCTCTCTAAACACATCTCAACCTCACATTTTCCTTATTATTCTCTATTCTTCTCTAATTTCTTATAACGGAAATTCTATTCCTTAGTTTACATTATTGCTCTTTTATGCTCACTCATTAATCTCAGAATCTAGTTATTTTAATTTCCTGCCACCAACTTACTATACTTCATCTCTTAGTTGCTTATATTTGGTGAGATCGTATTCGTTAAAACATTTGAATTAATCAAATTTCCGTAACTCCCATTTTTATCATTTTATATTATCATATACAACTTTTCACTGTATTTAAGCCTAAAAAGGTATTAAGTTAAGCACATTCGCTCTACTTTTCCATTCGCTCCCCCCCCCCCCCCCCACCCACCAACCCAAATACACAAAAAAAATCAATATATCATCATAATACAATTATACAATTATACAATCAAATTTAAACCTAACTAGATTTTTAAATATGTTCATTCGTTCAACTTCGTGCTTGAAGGCCTAATGCATGATATTTTCGATATTACCATTAACGTTAAATGTATCTATCCCAACTTAAGCTGCTAAAAAATAAATCCTAGCTTACCTCTTAGCCAAAACATACTGCTACAGAGAGGAGTTAGTTGTCCCGCGTGTGCTAGATGATTCCCATATTGGATTCTCATCGAGTATGTCTCGAAACCACTCTCATAAACCTTGGCCTTAGAAATCTCATGGTTAGGGAGAGAAGTTTTTTCAGAGTGTTTTTTAAGGAAGGGGCGACCTAGGAAAAAAAAACTTTTTAAAAATTCCTTGGATGGCATACTATTTTTTACCGTTGTGGTGGAACTTTTACTGCTGCAACAGTTATTTGACCACGATAGTGATTACCGATAATCCAACCCAATCCAAAATTGGGCCTCTTATCCCAATTCTTTCGGGTCCTAATTTTCTCTCTGATTTAAATTTTTTTAGATCCACTTTTGATTATTTATTGTAAATTATTTTTGATGCATTTTTACATGGAATGATGCTTTGGATCATTATGTTAGATGCCAATTTACCCATCGTTCGTTCCTGAATAACCTTGAGGGTGAAGTTAGGACAAATGCACAAGTGCTCGATGAACTTTTTTATAATACCTTAGGGTAATTATCTCACAAATACTAACTCGTTATATATCCCTGCTCCCCAGTGTACGACCACTAAAGTACCACCTAATCTAGACCTGACAGTTATTCTCACATTTTTTATGAGTTGATGTGCGTAATTTATTCACGAGATAACTTCTAATTATTGTTTCCTCAACACGGTACGATACCATAATGCATGAAAAGTAGGGACTAAATTGGTTTGGGAAGAATTTTATGACTGCAGTGGTAACTAACCACAACAACGGCTCGCCTCTCTCAAAACTCTCTCAACTCTCTTTGTAGAATTCCTCCTCGACGATGAATCTAAGATATTTTCCTCAAAGCCGATCCACATTCATCTACGGCCTCTAAACTACCACAAAATAATAAACTATTAGAGATATTGAGGCAATACAATTACTAAAAACTTTCACAACGCCAACCGACATTCATCTATCATACGTAAATTAAAATAAATAATAAGATAATAAAGATCTCAAAACAATACAATTAAACCTAACCTTTACATAAGAAATTCTTCAAAGCGAACCGTTATTCATCTACAACCTGTAAACTATAAGAAAACAATACAATAGTGATCACAAAGCTTCGATTTTGATGAAAATAATTCTTTTCTGAGCAAAAATTTTGACTTGAATATAAACAATGAAGATATATATATATATATACTCACACGTTGAATTTATTATGTTGGCAAAAACAGTGAAGAAACTGAGGGTTAGAAAATCATGTATCCATCAATCTAAGCATGCAACCGAATCAAGTTAGATGACAATCAATTATATTCTCCCAATAGGCAAATCGGTTTCTTCTCTAGTATTACGTGCATCTTAATATTTATAGAAAGTATTTTCTTAATAGAGTCCTATTTTAGGAGTATTTTTTTAATTGACTAGTACAAAAAGGAAATATTAATTGATTCTCCTTCCATATTTTAGGAGTCTCATATATTTTAGGATTCTAACTAATATAATAAAAAATAATTAAATAATAAATTGAAGAAAATAGTAAAAACAGTTAGAAAAGTAATTTGAATTTTTTGCCCTTCATTGTAACTCTCCGTAATAGACAATATCATCTTTTCACTTATTTCTTTCAATTAAAATATCGAATATTGACTATGATAAATATATATAAAAAATAAATATAAAGACTTGTAAATATATAATAGACTTCTATTTGTAATTACTTAATCCTAATTATACTCAAAACATAATAGTTTCTAGCCAAAAATATGATAACGTCTCAAGTTTCTTCAAGGAATTTAATCGAAAATTACACTTATGGACATAGTGGCAAAAGAGGAAAAAATATTTTTCAAAAAAGTAAAAGTGTTTCCCTGTTTTTGTTTAACTATACATAATCTTTTCTTTTTTATAATATGTAACTTGTACAAACGATAATATTAATTGATTTTCCTTCAGGAGTATCACATATTTTAGGAGTCTAGTTAATATAATAAAAAATAATTAAATAATAAATTGATAAAAATAGTGAAAAGACAGTTTTGTCTAAAGGGGAGTATTTTTACGAAGGATAAAAAATTCAAATCATTTTTCTAAGTCTCTTCATACTTTTAATATATTATAGATATAGATATAGATTATAGATATAGATATAGATTTGGGGTTTTATTTTTTAAAATATATATATATACGTGGCGCTGACGTGGTTCAAACGTGGTGCATTTGTACTGCATTCTCCGTAGTGAGAATAGTATAATATTTGGGGTTGGTATGAAATTCACTTGAAAGTTATTAAGAGAGGTAAATAATTACAATTTAAGTTTTAAGTGCTAAAATAAGTTTTGATGAAAAATTTAGGGAGATAATTATGCGTTTTTCTTTTTGTAAATTTATTCTTTAAATTATTGATTTATACATAATGTAATGTGGCAAATGACACAATTTATCCTACTATTATATTTATTAATTAAATAATATAATACTATACATTATGAAACAATATGTAACAACTATCCAAATAAAGGATAACATAGAATGACAAAAGTAAGCATGAAATTGTATTGGGAGAAAATATTTTGAGTACGTGGCAGAACTTGATGGGTAGGACATGTGGCGTGGAGATTCGAGAGAAATAGGATGTTGGCAAGATCAGCGTCTCGAAGATACATCCACAACAATGGGAAAAAAGGCCTCCACTGTAGACGTGCAGAGAACATACGACCAAAGAGGGAGGGCCCATAACTTAGTGAAGTAGCCAAAGATACAAAATGGACAAATATGCGGACGTTGTCATACAGATTACCTGTGTATGTCCAGAAGAATAGGGGTGCACATAGGTCGGGTTGGTTCTGTTTTTCATTAAAATATAACCAAATCAACAATGTCGATTTTCTAAATCTATAAACCAAATCAAACCAATATACAATCGATTTTTATATTTCCGTTTTAATTGTTTTTTTTTTAGTTTTTTTTTGGTTTTTTGATTTATTTCTCGATTTTTTTACAATTATAATGTGATTGAAGAAAAAATTAAATGTTTTCACTAAAAAGATTTAAAAAAAATGGTCATAGAGTAGTTCCAATTAAAATTAAGTTGGCAAATTACTAAAACGTTTTATTATGTGGATACTCAGTGGTTCAATTTGTAAGTCGCTAGTCACAATAGCTTGTCTGAAAGTTTTCTTCACATAAAATGTGAGCATAAAGAAGAATGAAGAATTGGAGACAACTTATTAAAAATTTAACTCCATAAAATAATTAACTATAACATAATTCCACAAGAAAAAAGAGAAAGAAGAGAAACAAACCTAAATCAAAACTTGACAAATGAGGAGAATGAAAAAAGTAAGATGAAAGTAAGATGAGGAAATAATGAGAACTCTCTGAAAACTTGGAAAGTAAAATGTAAAGTGAAGCAATTGAAGAGTTATAGGTTTTTATATTAATATTGAGTTTTGTATTAATCTGTTACTAATGGATAAATATTAGGGACAAGGACAGCAATAGCACCTAAAACTAAAATAATATCATAAAAATAGCACTCAAAATTAAATACCCTATAAATAGCCACAAACTAATTTCACTAGCTAACCTTCACTGTCATACGCTTAAACATAATCGAAAATGTCGTTAAAGTAACTTTCTCTTTCTTTCTTTCCTTTTCATTCACAATTTCCTTTCCATTCAAACTCCCAAACCTCCATTCTTTTACCTTTTTCGATACTTCAATTAATCTTTCTTATTCCATAAATTTTGTATAAAATCTCCAAATATCTTCATTCAATTAGCTTCCTGTAATTTTTTTCCCATTGTAAATTTGCTTAAAATTGATACAAAATAATGGCTTCAACTTCAGTTTTAGTTTCAATAATGATAAAATACGGAGGTCAGTAGATATCTGATGTTGAATTTAAGTGTATCAATGTGGTATAAAAGAGTATCAACTGAGTATAGGGATTGCATGTGCATGCAAAGAATTTCCTCTCCCTTTTTTAAAAAGTATATCAATGTAGTATAAAAGTGTATCAATGTGACATAAAAATGTATTAAATGGGTATAAAGACTGTATATGAATCCATAGGTTCCCCTTTTTAAAAAAAAAAAAAAAAGTGTATCAATGTGGTATAAAAGTGTATCAAACTGGTATAAAAGAGTATTAATTGGGTATAGAGACTGTATGTGCATGCAAAGGTTCTCCTTCTTTCTTTTAAAAATGTGTATCAATCTGGTATAAAAGAGTATCTATTGGCATATTATTTTTTTTTATCTTTACATGCATCAAAACATCTCCGACTCACCGTGATTGAGTCAGCCTCTAAGAAGAACATCTCCGACTCACCGTGATTGAATCAGCCTCTGAGAAGAACATGGACCAAGACATGGCTTTTCTCTTACCTTGATACCTCATTATTTTATTTTTTTTCTTCTTCAAGTTTAAAGAACTATGACATTGCTTCAATTACAAACCCGTATGTAATGATTCTATAAAATAATCATCATTAACAACAAATTTAAGGTCAAAATTGACCGCTTTACCCGTTAATTTTAACTTTCCTTTATTTCCCATTTTTTGCTTCATGTTCATAGTTTTCAATGCTCTAATGCAAGAAACAACAAATCAATTTTTGATATTGATCATAAAATACAGTAGATTGATTGATGCATAATAGAGGAGAAAAAAAAGAAGATTTGAGAAAGTATATTTAGAAAAGAAAAGTGATTTAAGAGTAATAACTATAAAGAGCATTTAATTTCCTTAATTGTGTAAGGAGGGTGGTTTTGGGCCAAGTGGCTAAAAAAAGGAAATAAATTGGGCCGACTGACTCCAATTGTCCATATGTTCATAGTATGGGCCATTTCTTTTTAAAATGGTCAGTTCACATCCTTTTCCCTAAATATTATAACTAAAGTCCCAAGAATATATATCTATTTTCTGAATATAAAAAAGTTATAAAAGTAATTAGAAAGTAGATTATAAGTAATATTTTTTTACGTATAAAAAATTAAAATTATATATGTATTATGTCAGTTCGGTTTAGGTTCGGTTTGATTTTATTTTTGCTAATACCAAACCAAACCAAGAATGATCAATTTTTTTCTTTGAACACCAAACCAATCAAACCAAACCATAAGTCGGCTTTTTTACTCGGTTTGGTTTGATTCATCGATTCGGTTTGACTTAACGGTTTGGTTTGTACACCCCTAGTCCAGAATATTGATTGGCACACTACGAGTAGTTTGATACTCCCTCTGTTCCACAGTAAGTTAATTGTTGAATTTTGTCACATATGTTAAGAAAAATAGTAAAGACATAAATTTATCATGTTTTTCTATTTTTACCCTATTCAAAAAGCAAAGACACATGACATATCATTCCCAATGCACATTTAATGGAGGGTAAATTTGAAAAAAATTTCCAACATTTCCCTTGAATTGTGAACCATTCACTCATTTTGAAACACTAAAATTGCTCCAACAATTCACTTATTGTGAAACGGGGGGAGTATAGTGTATTACTTCCTCCGTTTAAAAAAGAATGACTATCTTTCTTTTTTGTCCATTTTAAAAGGAATGATTCCTTTCTTTTTTTGGCAATACTTTAATTTCAACTTTCCACATGGCATGTTTAGGACCACAAGATTAAAGAATATTTTGATACATTTGACACAACTTTAATTTAAGGCCACAAGATTCAAAAATCTTCTTTATTTTCTTAATCTTTGTACCAAGTCAAAGTAGGTCATTCTTTTTAAAACGAAGGGAGTAAAAGAATAACCTATGCATCAGCTTTAATTATTATTAATATGTTATTTGATACATTATTTTATTTTATGTATTGTTAATATTTGCATTAATTATACACTTTATTTGTTATTAAGAAATATATTACTAATACATTGAGGGATCATTTGATAGAGTGTGTTAACAAAAATAATGCATACATTATTCTATTGTATAATTAATATCTTGTTTTGTTCACTCTTTTAGTCTAGGCATCAATAATGATTGCATTAATTCTACACTCTATTGTGTATTGAGACATGTATTAGTAATACCACTCTTTTTCTATGTATTAGTTAGAGATATGAAAAACTAAACCAATCAATAAACTGAACCGATAAAAATGTTATTGATTTATTGCTATTGTGTTATTGGTTAACGATTTTTTAATTGTTCTATAAAAAAAATTATTGAGTTATTGGTTGGGTGAACCGATAACCCAATAAGAATATTTTAAATATATATATATTCTACTTACTTATAAATGGGGATAAGCAAACAGCTTCTCAACATGTAGATGAGTTATAGTGATTAATTAAGGATGATATAGTAAAATTACGATTGAAGCAGCTGAAGCAGGCAGCACAAGTAGGCATGTCGAGGAGTTGCCTACTTCAGCTGCTTCAATCGTAATTTTACTATATCACCCCTAATTAATCATTATAACTCATCTAAGTATAAAAAATTAATATTATTTAATAAAATAATAAATTAATTATTGATGTTTTATTTCAATCGTTCGTAATTTTACTATATCACCCCTAATTAATCATTATAAGTCATCTAAGTATAAAAAAATTAATAATACTTAGTAAAAATAATAAATTGAATATAAAATGATAAATTAATTATTGACATTTTATTTCAATCATAATTTTTCTATATCACCCCTAATTAATCATTATAAGTCACTTAAGTAATAAAAAAAATATTTAATAAAAATAATAAATTGAATATAAAATGATAAATTAATTTTTGATGTTTTATTTCTACTTGATGTCTTATATGAGACCTATTTAAATTTTATCGCAAGTATTTTTTATAGTAATTTTATTATATCACTTCTAATTGATTGTTATAAGTCATTTAAGGCATGTCTGTTTCGTCATTTTAATCGAAATTTTATTATATCACCCAGAATTAATTTTTAAAAAAGAAAAATAGAAATAAAATAATAAATTAACTCTTGATGTTTTGTACTACCTTCTTCAGCTGCTTCGATCATAATTTTACTATATTCACCCCTAATTAATTATTATAAGTCATTTAAGTATTAATAAATTAATAATATTTAATAAAAAGATAAATTAAACATAAAATGATAAATTAACTCTTGATATTTTAAATTGATGTCTTATATGAGACTCATTTAAAAAAAATTCACAAGTATTTTTTATACTAATTGTGTTTTATCACTTCTAATTAGTTGTTTTAAGTTATTTAGACATGTCTGCTTCATTGTTTCAATCATAATTTTATTATATCACCATAATTAATTTTTATGGTCATCTAAGCATTAAAAGATTAATAGTATTTCATAAAAAAATAAAATACACACAAAAATGATATGTCAACACAAAATATTTGTTTGACTATCGAAATTATATTAGTGCTACAGAAATTACATATTATTTAAAACTGAGACGACACGTAAACTGGAACTGAAAGAGTATTAATATCTTATTAAAAAATTATGCTAAAATCATTATAAATCACATATTTAACAACTTAAAAAATATAAAAGATATAAAATATTCGATTGACTCTCGACTTATGTCAGTATCACTTAAATTGGAATAGAAAAAAATATTATAAATCACAATAATTAAAATTTTAAATTATTTTAATGATTGATTATCTAAATTATATTTTTGTCGCATAAATTAAGACAAAAAAAATATATATTGGGTTCGTGCTGAGCACGGGCCTTTAATTTTCTTGTATATATATATACATACATATATATATACATATATATATATATATATATATATATATATATATATATATATATATAAGGAAAAATTACAGAAAGTAGCATACTTAAGACTATAATTACAATAAATAGCAACACTTTTGTAAAATTACAGTTTATAGCAAGAATAACATTATTTTACTCATTAACTAGACAAATGCATATTTTACTCTCACTACTTTATATTTTTCTATTTTCACTCCACTATTTCATCTCTCCCAAATATGGTCATATCTTTTACCTCTCTTTTTTTCATCTTATTTTTTTATCATTTTATTTTTATTTTTTTACTTCCACTTTATTTTCTCACTTCTATTTATCTTCTCTTTTTTTTCCCTTTTTTTTTTTTTTTCATATTTGAAGATAATTATCTTCATGATCTTCAAGATTTCAAAATAAAACATCAGTACTGTCTTTCACTCTCTTATATCTCTACCTTTTTTTTCTTATTAGTTTTTTTTTATCATTTTATTTTTTTATTTTGATTTATTTTTATTTTTTATTTTTTTCTTTCCGCTTTATTCTCTCTCTTCTATTTCTCTTTTTTTCCTTTTTCATTTTTTGTTTCCTTTTTCATTTTTTTTCCTTTCTCATATCTTTTTTTTTCTTTTTCTATTTTCGTTTTCTTCTTCTTTTTTCGATTTTATTTTGTTTCTTTTTTTTTTCTTTTTTTTTTTACACTTTTATTTCTGTTTCTTCCTTTTTTTTCTTTTTCACTTCTCTTTTTTTGTTTTTTATATTTTTATTTTTTTCCATCTTTTTACTCTTTTATCCCTAACTTTTATTTTGAAAAGACAAATATGTATATCACATACACATATTCATAAAACATACATAGTCATACAGATCTGGATATGTATTTACAGTACAAAACATACATATGTATCTGCATATGCATTTATAGAAATAAATATCTCACTCATATGTATATATAAACGTATTGAACACAAAATCTCTACAACACAGGACAACTATATACATATACATATAAGTAATCAGAAAATACATGATACATATCTTAAACAGTAAAAAATACAAATAACTACATATGTTACCATCTAGAATGACATAGAACACAGTTTAAAGACAAATCCAAAACCGTACAAAAATACATATAGATATGCATTTATATATACAAGGCCAAAGGTATCGATAGGCACTCAAACTTGTTGTCAAAATTCACTTAGACACCTCAACTATGGCCTGTACCTATCAGACTGCTAACCTCCCCCCCCCCCCCCCCCAAATTTTAATTCAATTGGATATTTTTTTGTCAATCAGCAAAAGGCTGAAGTGTGTGTTGCACACACGCGATGACGTGAAAAAATTAACCAATTAAAAAAAATAAGTGAAAAAAATAAAATTATACATGGAATTGCTGATATTTTCTATTATTTATTTAATAATAATTTCTTAATTAAAAAAAGAAAAGAAAAAAAAACACCCCCACCACCACTGTCGTCTTCTTCACCTCCTCCCCCTCCCCGCGTCTTCAAGCATCCCCCACCCACCCAATCGTCGTCTTCTTCACCCCCTCCCTCGGCGCCTTCACACATACACACATAGTCGTCGTCATCACCCCATCCCCCTTCACTGCAAACTTTCATTTTTTTGGACTGAAATTTTTTGTTGTTGTTGTTGTAATTTACATGGATTTACATACATTGACTCTTCCTATGAATAATATATTGAAAATTTAACAATTCAAATGTAGCAAACTTTCATTTTTTCCGGCACACTAATGCCGGAAAAGAATAAGATTAACAACAAAAAAATTTTAAATCAAATTTAAAAATAAGAACAAAAAAGGAGAAAAAGTAGAAAAAATGATAGGCGAATTAAGTTTAGCAAAAAAAAAAAAAGAATGAAGAAGAAGAATGGTGAAAAAGATGAAATAGGGGTATCGGGTGGGAAGGAATTATGTTGGAAGTTTTTCTTAAAAGAAATTTGTTTTATTAAAAATCTGTTGGAGGCTTTTTTTTTTTTAATTTAGTTTTATAAAAAAAAAATTGGGGCCCTCAGTTCCACTTGGCACTTTTTTATTCGTAACTTAATAAAAAAATTACTCTTCATGCACCTCTCGAGATTACACAGCACGCGCAGTGCCATGTAGGCAAAAAATGCTCAATTGAATCAAAATTCGGGGGGTTTAGGGGCCTGATAGGTACATGCCATAGTTGAGGTGTCTAAGTAAATTTTGACAACAAGTTTGAGTGTTTATCGATGCCTTTGGCCTATATACAAAATACAAATACATGCACATACCCCCCAAAAATTTATAATACATTTGTGACATAATACATTTGTCTAATTGCGCTTGAACTATACATTCTTCTTATTTATGTAGACACCACAAATATTCTTATGACAAAAAATCATGTACTGCTCCTTTGATAACATTGCCTTAATACGTTCTTCAATATCACTGACTGTGTGACATTTTATATGTGGTGCAAATCTTGAAAGTACTCTTGCCATTAATATATGATCACGCAACACCTATAGAAAAAAATATGATATAAATTTATATTACGTGTACTTTTCACAAAAATATAACACAAAATACATAGTATGCATATGTTTTCTTTTACATAATATATATTACATTACAAAGAAAACATATAACTCTGCATATGTATTTACAGAATACATGTCTGATCCATATGTATATTACTATACAAAAATACAAATATGACTCTGATATGTATTTACGAAATACATATCATATTCATATTAAACAATAACAAACATAACTATACTATATATCTTCATATGTATTTGCAAAATACAAAGGTGACTCGTATAAAATAAGATTATACATATGGATCATGTATGTATTCTGTAAATACATGTGCAGAGCTATATGTATTTGATACGGTGTTAGATTTATCTTTGAACTGTACATACTATATCATTTTAGAGGGTAACATATGTACTTATTTGTTTTCTGTTACTGTTTAAGATATGTATCATGTATTTTTTTATTACCTATATGTATATGTATATAATTGTCATTTTTGTTATAGAGATTTTGTGTCCTATATGTTTATATATACATGTGAGTTAGATATGTATTTCTGTAAATATGTATGCAAGTTTATATGTATGTTTTTTGCCGTAAATACATATGCAGATTTGTATGTCTATTTATTTTGTATATTTTTTGAATATGTATATATGATATAGATATTTGTCTTTTATTTTTAAAAGACAAATATCTATATC